>NW_012267222.1:15129757-15191131 GCF_000151885.1 Dipodomys ordii
GTGGTAGAGCGCTAGCCTTGAGCTGAAGAGCTGAGGGACAGCGCCCAGGCCCAGAGTTCAGGCCCACAACCGGACCCAAAAAAAAAAAAAAAGAATATTTAGAAATCTGAGAACCATGCCTATGGGGCAAGGGAAAAAGGACTAAAAATAAAATTTTAAACCTTAAAAATAATAAACCAAATAATAGATCTGGAACGAGATCAAAGCCCCTTAAAGGTAGATCTGGGTTTGACTCATTCTTCAACTCAAACTCAAAGCACTACAAATAATTCCTAGCTTAATAAGTCCTAATTCATACCTACTTCTCTCCCTCCTCCCTTTCTTCCCTCCCCTCTTCCCTTCCTTCTCCCACTTTCCCTTTCCCTTCCTCTCTCTTTCTCCCCCATTTTTCTCTCCTCCTTTTCTCTCCTTCCCTCTCTCTCCCTCCCTTTTTCTCTCCATCTCTCCTTCCCTCCCTCTTTCTCTTCCTCCTTCCCTCTCTCTTTTTCTCCCTCTCTCTCCCCCTCCCTCCTGTCTGTCCCTCTCTCTCTTCCTTTTTTTTTTTTTTGTTCTGGTACTGGTATAGGTCTTCATACTCTTGCTTAGCTTTCTTGCTCACAACTAGTGCTCTGCCTACTTGATCTATCACCTGTAGCTCAGCATTTTGTTGGTTAATTGGAAACAAAGTCTCTCAGGCTCAATTCTCCAGCTTTGATCTTCTGAGTACTGGGCCAGTAGTGTGAGCCACCACACAGAACTGGCTTGGTTAATACTTCTTTATTTTTCTTTTGTTGTTGGTGGTGGTGCTGGGGTTTGAACTCAGGGCTTTGTGCTTGCTAGATATGCTCTCTGTCATGTGAACCCTTTTTGCTTTAGTTACTTTTGAGAGCTGGTCCTGGAGCTTGAACTCAGGCTTCACTTGGCTTTTTTGCTCAAGGCTGGTACTCTACCACTTGAACCACCTTTCTACTTCCTAGTTATTTTTTAATAGATTCTTGCTTTCTACCTGGACTGTCCTAGACTTTGATCCTCCTAGTATTGCTTCCTGTGTTGCTGGGATGATGGGTGCACACCACAGTGCCCAACTTTTTATTGCTTGAGATGGGATCTTACAAATGCTGGCCTCAAATGAGGCCTAGAGTTGCCCTCAAACTTCGATCCTCCTAAATAGCTGGGATTACAGGCATAAGCCACTGCATCCCGCTTGGCTAATACTTCTTGATCGAATGGTGACTGTTCTCCAAACAGAATGTCGCTGAGTTGGCTGAACATCAACATGGGATTTGTGGCACGCAGTGATTTATGTGGATATTTTTCTCTTTGGGGCTTGCATCGTTTCCTTCCAACTGTTTAATCTCATCAAGCAACGCACTCACGATCTCAAGTTATTTCTTGCGTGGCCATTATTATTGCTGGGTTTTTTTCTTTGTTTTTCATTTGGAATTGTATTTCTAAAGCATCTCTTTCCCCAACAGATTTTGAGCCATCTGTGATAAAGGAGGCACTTAAGATTTCAAAACAGCAAAACCAGATTAAGTAGAGGCTGGCCTTTCATGTGGAGTGTGTTTCTGTTCTGCTTTCAGGCACTGTGCTACAAAGCATCTTTGTTTTGTTTCAGTCGATTGAGAACAGGGCCTGGGTAGATGAAATGCATCTGATCTCCCTTCAAGTGTGGGAATCTCCTGTCACATGGCTCCCTTCATGTCTCTGCTCCAATGTCATCTTTCTCTCTCCCTTCCCTTTCCTTCTCTTCTCTTCTTGTGCCAGTACTGGGACTTGAACTCAGGGCCTGGGCATTCCCAAGCTAAGGGCATTCCCTTAGCTTTTTTGCTCCAGGCTGGCACTCTCCCATTTGAACCACATCTCATTTTCAGTTTTCTATTGGTTAGCTGGAGATCAAAAGTCTCATGGACTTTTCTGCCTGGGCTGGCTTCGAACTGCAATCCTCACTTCTCAGCCTCCTGACTAGTCAGGATTACAGGTGTGAGCTACCAGGGCCTGGCTCAATGTCATCTTCTCTTAGGGGACGTGCTAAGATCCCAGGGCCTGGCACGTGCTCAGCGTGTGCTCTACCACGGACTGCTGTAGCCCACTGCTGCCGTTTGAAAGGCTTTTGACCCTGTTGCCCCTTTACCCTGCTTTCTTTTCCTTTATAACCATTTCACGTCCTGTGACCATTCATTAGCAAGCCACCTGTCCGGCTACCCTAGAAGATGAGTGCCAGGAGAACAGAGCCTCACCCACACTGCTCACCTCGCTCTGCTGCGGGAGGAACCGCGTCTGGAGCAGAGAATGTACTTGCTAAGTGTCTACTGAGTGTCCCGGGGATGACTTTTCTCTCCATTGTGTGTTTTTCTCTCCCCCTCTGTGTGTTTCTTATTACCAGCCTGCGCTGCCTTTCCCTGTGCGCTCAGCTTCCCACGCTGACGACATTTATTCACCCGAGAGGCAGAGCGGGTCTCAGCTCCTGACGCTCGTTTGGGTCTCTGTGACCTGTGGCCACACACTTCTGACGTGGGCACTGCTTGCTGAGGGTTGGCTCTGTGCCGGCACTGCGCTAATCCCTACCCGGACCTAGTGCCCCCCAATGGCCTGGGGCTGGGAAGGTGGCTCAGTGGTAGAGCGCTTGCCTTGCGTGCATGAGGCCCTGGGTTCGATTCCTCAGCACCACATAAGAAAAAAGAAAAAAGCCGGAAGTAGCGCTGTGGCTCAAGTGGTAGAGCGCTAGCCTTGAGCTGAAGAGCTGAGGGACAGCGCCCAGGCCCAGAGTTCAGGCCCCACGACTGGACCCCCCCCCAAAAAAATAAATAAAATAAACAAGAGGATTGTGTTAGCAGCACGCAGCCAGTGGCTGGTCAGCACGGAATGGGTGCTGTACGGGAGGACCCCAGGCGCCCCTGTGGAGTCTGCTCACTCCCCCCACTTGCCCTCCCCCCCCCACACCTGGTGAGCTGGACTCTGTCCCAGCCCTCAAATGTGTGAACACCATCTCAATGCATTTCCACGCCATCCTGGACTGTGCCGATTCACTCCTGCAGCTGATCACCGCCGGGGCTGGCAATGCACTTACTCAAGACCAGCGAGAGGCCGGTTCAGGACTCAGATCCAGGCATCTGACCCGGGTGCGTGTCTGCCAGCCCTGCCCTCATCCCCAGAGCTGTGGTGCTGCCACCATTACCCTCAGTGACCCCACACACACACACAAGGCGGGTGCTGCTCCCACCTCTGGGGTTCTGTATGAGCTAAACACAATAGCCTGCGCTGTGTGGGGCCCAGTGGAACCAGGCAGGTGCCATTAGCCCTGCCCACAGCCCTTTCATCCTGTGATCACCTGGCCCAAGTAGACTGTCCTCCACCTCTGTGACACACACACACACACACACACACACACACAGACTCCATCCCCACCAGGAGGTCCCTGTGGAGGGCTGCAGAGGGGAGAACCAGGCCCCACCCGGGCTACAGGGCGAGGCCCGGGTAAGGAGCCAGCGGCAGCCAGTGAGGTCTCCACCCAGCACGCAGTTTTAATAAGCAGCGAACCCCCGCAGGAGGTGGGCAAATGGCTGGAGTCTTTCCTGCCCTTAAGTCATGGGGAAATGTCCCTTCTTGTCTCCTGGATGAGTTACTGTCTGCCTTGTGCAGTGAGACACCGTGGGTTTGGGCTTGCACTGGGAAGCGGCGGCAGATGGACTGTCATTCCCCACGGACTCTGCATTTTCCCCACACCATTTATTAAAAGACCATCACTTCCCTCTCGTGGAATCCCCTTTCTCAGAGAGCTCACAGTCCCGAGCCCCTGTAACGGGGGCTGTTCCCCACATCACCATCTCCCTGCCTGCTCCAAATTTTCCTCTGGTGCTTGGCACCACCCTGTCTCCCAGCACGTGTTGTTTATATATTTATGTGTCCTAGAAGGGAAATGCACCGAGGGCCGGGAGTTGGCCTTGGGATGAGGGAATGAGTGAGGGGGGCTGATCGTGTTCATATGGCACAGTGGTCACACGAGTTGTAGAATGATCAGTGGATCCCAGAGGCTTGAGAGCATGGAGGCTTTGACGAGGGTGCTAGTGAGGGGAAGTGGAGAAAGTAGACAAAGCAGGGTGCAGTGGTGCATGCCTGGAATCCCGGCACTTTGGAGGCTAAGGCAGAGGGATTGTCAGTTCAAGGCCAGTCTGGGCTATACAGTGAGAACCTATTGAAAGAAGGAAAGGATTTGGGCCAAAGTCAGCTAGTGCAGACAGATCCCAGAGACTCTTATCTTCAACTAATCAGCAAAAAGCTGACAGTGGAGGTTTGGCTCAAGTAGTACAACTCCAGGTTTTGTAAAAAAAAGCTGAGCAAAAGCATGAGGTCCCGAGTTCATGTCCCAGTACTGACATGCACATGCACACACACACATGGAAGAAAGGAGAGAAAGAAGAAGAGAAAAAGCCAGCAGCCAGGATGAGGGTTGGAAGGGCCATAGCCATGGGCCTTGAAGACAGGGTCCAAGGCCAGGCAGGAGTAAGGATGGTCTCCATAGTTCTGACTTGGCTCCTGAACCGGCCTCCAGCCCACAAGGATGACAGCGAAACTGCCGAGTGACTCTGGAAGACACGGATGGAAGGCCAGGGCCCCTTCCAAGCTACCCTGTCTCTTCCTAGGGAGCAGCGTCATCGCGCACGCTCAGCCTCCCGCAGGACCTCAGAAGGAGCATCATCCAATAACCAGCCAGTATCTCTGTCTTCCAGAGACACGGAGCTGCTCATGACCTGAGGAGAATCGGCCCCAGAAGTGGTAGCCACCTGGCTCTTTGGCCTGGCAGCGATTAGAATTCCTGGCTCTTTGACCTGGCAGTGATTAGAATTCCTGGCTCTTTGGCCCGGCAGTGATTAGAATTCGTCTGTGTCACTCACAAAGATGAAACAGAGCTGCCTGGAAGATCTCCCTGGGCCGGCACCCCTGCTTTTATTCCAGTCTTTCAGGATGCAGTACCCTACCTCGCCTCCATCCCCGGTCTTGGTCTACAGTGGAGGATGAATTCATGTCCAGTGTAGCATAAAACCTAAGCTAGACTCAGACAGTCTCCTGAGGAGCAGCTAAGGGTGCCACTTGAACTGTGCCACTAGTCCAGCTCTTTGCTGGTTACTTTTAAACTAGTCTCTCTGGCTTTACTGCCTGGACTGGCCTCAAACCATCATCCTCTACACAACAGCCTCCTGAGTAGCTGGGAAGACAGGTGTGAGTCACCAGTGCCTGGTTTTGCCCACATTTTGTAATGGGGATTTTAGGAGGGACAGGTGTAAATAACTCACCCAAAGCCGTGCATCCAGTCATGCCCAGCACGGGGACGTCTGTCCAGTCACCTGTTTGCAGAGCCGGTCTCTGACACCCAAGTGGGACTGCTTCTTGGCGGGATGACTCAGAGGCCTCCTGAGTAGCTGGGATGGCAGGTATGTGGCACCATGCCCAACTAGCAAACCGATTTTCTCACAGCGGAGGGAGATCAGGGCCTCACGTGTGCCAGGCAAAGTTACCTGCCCCAGCCCCTGTCTTGTTTTAACACATGGAAGGTATTTCCATTGGAGAGTCCCCCCGTAGCGAGGGGACAGGCTCAGGAGCTGGGTGGTCCTAGGATGAAGTCCCACAGGCTGCTCATGTTGGCCAGCAAGGATGGACTGCGATACAGCCAGGGTTGCCGGGGTCACAGGATGCTCACATCAGCCTGGGTTCGGACCGGTCAGGACAGCTGTGGTACAGCATGATGGGTGTGCTATTTGGGATGTACCTGTGCTTGTAAATCGCTCCTGGGGGTCTGCCGTTCCAGTTGTAACTGGGCGCCGTGTTGTGGGGTGGGGAGTGGGGAGACAGCCTTACCTGCAGGGGGGTGGGTAAGGGGAGCGTCCACCTGATCAGAAGCGATCAATCGGTGAACTTCAGAAATTTCCCCATCGAAATCCATGCACTGCACGGACCTTGCAACTGGATTCGCGTGGAGACCTGGAATTCATTCATGGGACAGGGGGCTCACCTGTGTGGGGGCGCTTGAGCCCCGAGCCCCCGCCGTGGCCACATCACCGTGAGCTTGGGTGGACAGACAGGATTTTAACAGGAGAGTCTCAAAGGCCTTTCTGAAGGGAAGACCGCGTGTGCAGGGGCCCCTGGCCAAGGGAGCGCGTGGCCCCGCCGGCCAGGCTGGCTGCAGACTGTTCCACAGTCAAGGGCGCCACCTGGTGGCAGCATCAGGCTTATCATCTGGACGTAGGGTTCCAGTGGAGGCTGGGGTCTGGCTGACTTCTAAGGTGGGGCTAGAGGGGGGGGCGGGGGGCAAAGTGCTGCTTTTCTCCCAATTTTCTCTGCACTGGCCATGGAAGCCAACCTGCCACCCTAGAGGAATTCAAGCCACTCCTCGAAGTTCCTTGACTCTTAAGAAGTTCCTTTGTGGACTTTGCATGCAAAAGTGCCCTTGAACACTGGGTGGGGGGGGGCAGGAGTGCGCCAGGAGCACCCCTTAGTCATTTTACAGCACTTGGTGACACATCCACGACACACAGCTGTATTCCTCTCCTTTTTAATTTTATTTTATTTTTTCATGAACATACTGTACAGAGGGGTTACAATTACATGGGCAGGATAATGCATACATTTCTTATCAAGCATTGCAGCCTCCTCCTTTCTTTACCCTTCACATCCCTGTATGCTTCTCTTTTAAGAATAAATTTAAAGAGTTATTACAATGGTGGATTACTGAGGGGTTACAGTTAGGCAGTGAGTACATTTCTTTTTGGACAATGTCACCCCTTCCCTGGCTCTCTCCCAGTTTTCCCCTTCCACCCCCACCCACAAGTTGTATAGTTCATTTTCCACATAGTGTCTGGTGAGTACCACAGCTGCACTTGTTCATGCTTTACCCCTCTATTTCTTTTATCCCTCTCATTTCTTTACCTTACCAAATACATATATAAAGGAGCAAACAGAACAAAAACAGCAAAAGAGAAAAAAAAACCCTCTTGCTTCCATTTCCTGGAGCTTATTTCAATAAATATTACTTTGTTTGATCAGAGGCACATAGGCATTGTGCCTTTCTGTTCCCCTCCTAAGAGTGTCCTCCTTCAGTCTCACTGTGTGTGAATGCCTAGAGACCTGTATAATTTATTATGTCCTGGTGTGTTTTAGATCTAGTTTTCACATATGAGAGAAAACGTGCACCATTTGCCTCTCTGAGCTTGGCTTACCTCATTTAATATGACTTGTTCTAGTTCCATCCATTTCTCTGAAAAGACATAATATTCTTTCTAATGGCTGTGTAAAATTCCATTGTGCCTAGGTACCACATTTGTTGGATCTACTCATCTCTTATAGGACATCTGGGCTGTTTTGTAATTTGGCTACTGTGAATAGTGCAGCAGTGAACAGGGATGTGCAGGCGTCTTCATGGTATCCTGGCTTGTGATGTTCTGGGTAGGTACCAGGAGTGGTATGGTTGGGCTGTAAGGAAGATCTATGTTCAATTTTTTGAGAAATCTCCAGACTGCTGTCCAGAGTGGTACTAGTTAACAGCCCCACCCAGCAGCACAATAGGGTTTCTTTCCCCCTGAATCCCTGCCAGCATTTGTTGTTTGAATTCACAATGTTGGCCAATCTAACTAGGATGAGATAGAATCTCAGAGTTGTTTAGATTTGCCTTTCCTTTATGACCAGGGATGATGAGCATTTCCTCATGTGTTTGCCATTCTTACTTCTTCTGAGAAGTCTCCCCTTAGTTCCTTTGCCCATTTAGTTATCGATCTATTACCTTTGGGAGGGGTTAGTTTTGGCATGGGGCTAGTTTGGATAGTGATCTTTTTACCTATAGACTCTGGCATGGCTGGGACCACAGAAGTGAATGACTATTTCTGGCTCATTTGTTAAGATAGGGTCTCTATAACTTTTTGCCCATGTGTACCTAGACAAACCATGCACTTTTCTCATAATCCTGAATGTCTGGGGTTACAGGCGTGTGCTGCCACTCCAGGCTGATTTATATATTGGATTTGTTTCTAGACTTCCTAAGCCTCAGTCTAATGGGAATGGTAGATAGTAGCCTCACCTCTGTGGGAATTCAGCGTGAAGCAGCTGGAGCAGTCTGTACATCTCGGGGCCCCGTCCAGCGGCAGTGGGCCTTCCAAGCACACCCTTGTAGGACACATCAGGAAGTCACGTGGGTCCCGGCTGTGGTGACTTTGAATGTCATGATGTCATTGCTGGGGGACTCTGGCAGGTGTCACTTCAGTCTCTGCAGGGTGAGAATGTTCATTCATTGCTGCTTTAGTTTCTTTTGGGGTTGAAATTTTCTCACGGTGTGCGAGTCCTGGGGTAGGGGCATACTTAGGGTGTCGAGGACAGTGGCCAGCCAGGACTGGTGTTCAACAGTCCTGGTCTGCACCCCTGGTCCCCAGTGCTGTCCTGAGACAGACACCATTTCTGGGCTGAGGCCACACGGGGGCACCAACGGCCCACAGTTCTGTCTGCTTTTTGCCTCCTCAGGTCTGCAAGAGTGCTGGGGGCTGCTGAGTGCGTGGGGAGCCTGGGGCCAGTACTGGTAACAGGGAGGCCTCTGGACACAGCATGGCCCCATTGGGGCTGCATGGGGGCCAGCGGGATCCACACCAGTGACAGGATGTGCTGTAGTGGCCGCCAGCAAGGAAGGGATTCAGATTTGGGGTGCACTCGGGGCAGATGGCTTCACCTCGTCGAGCCTCAGTTTCCCTATCCATCCAATGGGGGCAGTGGTTTCTGCCTTCTGAGACTGTGGCAAGAAGTGCTGTAGTACGGAGAGTCTCTGCCCTCCAGCTTCATGTCACAGGTCTGAAACCCAGACTCGGAGAGGGCTGTGGCTTTCCTGTCCCCAGCCACAGTGGAAGGAAGAGGGGGAGGGAGGGTAGTCTTGCAAGAATTCAAGCCCCTGCCTGTCCTGTTCTGCACATGTGCCGTGGATCGCAATATCCCACCCCACCCTCCTCTGTCTCAGGCCAAAGCAAGAAGGATTCTGCACATCCCACCCAAGCCTCTCTGCCCAGGTTTCAGGGGTGCCCTTTCCTGGATCCTTCCAGGTGTGGGCTCCTCGCCCAACCTCTTTCCTGCAAACCAGAATGTTCTAGACACAGAATTCCAGCCTGCTTCGTGAAGATCGTTCATTTTCTCGGCACTTGGATTTGCTCAGGATTCTTCTTCCTCTTCAGGAAGCAGAGCTAGCCCTGGGACCTTGGTGGCTTCTTCGGTGACTTGGGTAAGTTGGCACTGTCCTTTTCCACCAGTGTGTGTGCAGACCATTTGCTGTGACAGGAACAGGCCCACACAGCATGCATTTGCCGGGCCTGCAGGTTTTTGGGTGATTTTCTGCGTGGGAAATGGTTTCATTTGACCAGTCTCAGGTAAGTGGAACGGTGGCTTTGTTTCTGTCATTTCCGTTTTTATTTTTAATACAGTTGTTGTCGTTACTGTTTGGTGGCACTGGGATTTGAACTTGGGGCTTGGTGTTTACTAGGCAGGCGCACTACCACTTGAGCCCCACCCCCACCCCTGGTTACACAATTTCTGTTCTCCTCCCCTTCACCTTCTTTGGTGTGAGTGGAAGTGAGGCCGGGAGGTGAGGACAGAGAGTGACAGCCAGGTGCAACCTGGAGCGTCCCTGCCTGGGAGATCTCGGGCTCACAGAGTTATGGATCATGTCCCTGGGGGTGAGGGTATTAGAGGTCAGGCACCCCCTGAGGCTAGAAGGGAGGAAACTGAGGTCCAAGAAGAGAGCCTGGCCGGGCGCCGGTGGCTCATGCCTGTAACTCTAGCTACTCAGGAGGCTGAGATCTGAGGATTGCGGTTCAAAGCCAGCCCAGGCAGGAAAGTCTGTGAGACTCTTATCTCCAGTGAACCACCAGAAAATTGGAAGTGGTGCTGGCCTTGAGCTGAAGAGCTGAGGGAGAGCGCCCAGGCCCAGAGTTCAAGCCCCATGGCCAATAACAACAACAAAGCAGTGAGCCTGATGGGCACAGAGTGGACCAGCTATTAGTGAGCCATTCTTCCCCCCGCTGTGTCACCTGAAGGGTGGTTAGTTTAAAGAATCAGAGCAGGCCAGGCAGGGCAGGATGGTGGGGGGGGGCAGGCAGGCAGGAACTCTGGAGGGGGCAGGCAGGGCTGGCCTTACTCTTGGGAAGCACTAGTGAGGAGTTGGTTGTCCTCATGGTGGCTCAGGGAAAAAACGGCAGCCACAGAGGCACTGGGGGCTGCCTCACCCCCCATGGATGGGGGCCGGGTTTCCCCCAGAGGCAGGATGGGGTTGGGAGGGGCTACAAAGGTCCTGGGAGAACTGGGGAGGCAGGGGCTAGCGGGAGTGCCCATCATCACACCCGTCCCCACCCCGTATCCGCAGCGTGCCCCACCGCTGCTCCCGGGCATCCCAGGCCCGCACCCAGTGCCCATGCTCGTAGACAAGGATGTTGAGGCTCGGAATGGTGAAGCGGCTTCCCCACAGCCACACATGGCGATCGGCATGGCAGGGCTCCATTCGAGATGGGTCCAGTTCTCTCCCTCTGATTTGTCTCGATGTCTGGACCTCTTGCTGGGGGATTTGAGGCTCTTGTTGAGAAGGAGATGACCAGGCCTCATGCTGGGGAATTTCCTGCCATTAGAACCTTGGAGGATGAGAAAGGCCTGGGAGAAATCGCTGGGGAGCAGGGGCTGGCCAGGGCTTTGCACAGTTCATTGCCTAGTAAACGGTGTGGGCCTCGATCCCTCCGGCTTTCTGTCCCCAGTGTGAGTCCAGTGTGATCCTTTAGTGAGCGTGGCCAGTCCCTCTCGCTGTCACCGGGCATGGAGGCTGGGTTTTGTCCCATATTCAAATGAGAGGCCCAAGGCCGGGCAGGGCAGGGTGGGGATTGGCACATACTTCCAATTCCCAGTTTGGGGTGCTGAAATGCGGGGGTGCTGACAACAATGTGCAGGCTGTGGGAATTGCTCTTATTTAATGAGAGAGGCCGCCGATCGCTGAGCACCCCAAAGTGCCAGGCCTGGAGTCCCTTAGGGCCCAGGTGACGAATGTGATGATTCCACCACACTGGGCAGTCACAGATCTCCCCAGTGGGTGTCGGGGGGGTGGGGGTCTGCTGTGTATCTCCATACTCCCCCTAACCAGCAAGGGGGAGCTGCGGACAAGACTCGCTGTTCTGTGCCTGCGGGGCTCCCCTCCCCCTGCCCCTTCCCCACTCTGAAACACACATCAAATAGACCTGTGGTCAGCCGGCCGCTCTTTATCCTGGATGGGAGAAAGCCGAATCCCCCAGGCTGGGCTGGGAGTGACTCTTCTGCTCTGCCAGAGATTCTCAGAGATTAGGAATCAGGAAGCAGGGCCCCTGTGGGAGGAATGCTGGACTCGCAGTTGTCTGGGATTTCACGCCATACTGTCTCCCCTTCCTCCCCACCCTTTCCCCCACCCCCTGGCTGGACTCTCCATGCAGGGTGACTTTAGGTGTCACTTGTGTTCATTTACCAAATGAGTGTTGCTTTCTGAATCCACCACGCAGATGGGAACTAAGCCTGCTCACTGGTTTAATCGCCTGTCCACTCGTTCACCTTCCGATCAAAACTATGTGAAAGGCTGGGCTCAGTGGCTCACGTCTAGAATCCCTGCCCTTCAGGAGGTGGTGATCTGGAGGATGGGGGTTTGAGGCCAGCTCACTGCAGTTTGACAGGTGGGGACTTGGGAGGGAGGGGACCTGTGCTGGGCACAGAACTCCCATTCTGTGCAACATCTTGGTGTTGGGACCCTGAGGGTCTAAGCTGAGGATAAAGTCACCTCAAGGGGGTCTGAACAAGGGGTGAGACAAAGGCACCCGCACAGCGGTCCCCACCCCCAGGACCCTCTCAGCTGCGTCCTCTCCCTCACACTCAGCTTCTCCTCTGTGTGCAGGTCTCTGGGCCTTTCATGCCTCTGAGCCTTTGCAAACTCTGTTCCTTCTGCCTGGAACATCCCATCCCACTGCCTAACACCTGCTTGCACTCCAGCCTCAGCTGGGGTGCCACCTCTTCCAGGGCGCCTCCTCCCATCGACAAGGCTGGTACGCTTGCGGCTTCTCCCCACAGGCCCCGGTTTCCCCCCTCCCTCCCAGCTCATCATTCAGCCCTGCCCTGGGGAACTAGCCTGCGGGTGCGTTAGGGGCACACACTCAGGGGTCCCTGGGACAGGGCACTATGTGCTCTGGCTGTCTGGTTTGAATTAGAAATTAGGCCCTGGGCTGTGTGGAACCTCGGGCTCATTAGCAGCTCCATGGCCCAGCCTGGCGCCGCGACATGATAACATTTTATTGTTTCCTTGCCTTTTCTTTCTTTCTTTGTTCTGTCTGTCTGTCTGTCTGTCTCTCTCTCTCTCTCTTTCTCCCCCTTGTATCTTTATTACCTCAACTTTCCTCCTAAAGCCACAAAAATGCAAAGTCTCCCACATTCCCACTGTGGGGACACAGCGTCCCCAGTGCCAGCACCAGGCCGGGCTCACCCCACGGCCGGGGCGTCTCCCAGAGCCCGCCCACCTGACACCTGCTGCCCCAGCCGCCTTTCTCTGGGGACACTCAGGGGGCACATCTGTCCACTTCTGGAGTCCCTGCCTGATTTTGGTCCCCCCGACTCAGTTTTGAACTCGGATCTACAATCCATTCTCTTACTTAACCTCTCAACCTTTCCATTTGCGAAATGGCTGTGATGCATGGCGCGGAAAGACCCCCAGCCCCACCAGGGCACACAGTAGGCGCTTAATAAGTAGCAAGCTGGATTCTTATTCTGCTGACACCTGGCAGCTCCTGCCCCGGGGAGGACATGTGGCTCAGCGGCAGGTGGTCAGAGTGGACCAGGCCGGGTGTGAGAGCACACACTCACCCTCACCACCATCCCCATCCACTCAACCCATCGCCACCACCCTCACCCTCGTCACCAGCATCGTCCTCATCATCTTTATTGCCGTCTTCCCCATCAACACCTTTATCATCATCATCGGCATCATCTGCATCCTCAGTGTCATCCTCCTCATTGTCATTGCCTATCCTGTCCCCTCTTTGTCCCCTCAGTTAGAGGACAGGAGGTGGCAGGAAGAGGGGAGGGGGAAAGGCCTAACTAGACCTGTGGGGGGGGGTGTAGAGGACAGGCCCAGAGGCCCCTGGGAAGGGCGCTGGGCTAGGTTATTTGGGGGAAAGAGTTCCTTTATCCATCCAGCCGTCCATCTCATTTTTATTGAGTACTAAGTACCTGCAAGGCACGGGGGAGCCAGCAACACACAAGACGAAGTCCCCGCTGGCCGAAACAAAGTCAGTGCCCACAAAGCATGAGCTCTTGCTGACGTCCTGCTTTGCACCCAGTAGGTGGTTTAAAAGCAAGAAGGCAGCAGATGGAGCCAGACACAGAGTCAGCTCGAGCTGAACTCAGAGGCGCTTGCTCGTAGGATGGGCCGATGACGCAAACAGGACTGGAGCTAGAAAGCTCCCCAGGTCGTCCGCTCAGGCTGAGTTTGTGGTCAGCCAAACCCCAAAGCCTTTCTTTACAGCCTGCTGTTCGCCAGGCTCCTCAGCCTTCCTTGTGGGTTTTACTTTTTTTTTTTTTTGTCTTGTGGTCTTTTGCTTTTTTTTTTTTTTTATGTTCCGGATTATAAAAGTAATATATGCTCACTGTGGGAAGTTTACAATGAGCATAAAATTACAAAGGGCAGGAAAAAAGCAGGTTACAAATCAGCGTGAATGGTTTGAATCCACTTGCGTAAAACGTTTTTATGTATTTATAAAGCGAGGCAAGACAGACAGGAATAGAGCCGAGGGAGGGAAAGAAGGGGGAGAGATACTCATAGTCCTGACTGTTTGGGGGGGCTCTTCATATGGCTGCGATATATGGATTTTTTAATTTTCTTTTTTCACCATCCAGCATAATAATATAATTAGTATATTTACCCTTTTGCTGTTTGAATTTTATAACAAATACCTAGTCATTTTCTTTCCAAATATCAAGCTGGTTTTTTTTTTGAGAGAGAGAGAGAGAGAGACAGACAGACAGACAGACAGACAGAGACAGAGAGAAATATGTGTATCAGTCCTGGGGCTTGAACTCAAAACCTGGACACTGTCCCTGAGCTTTTTGTGCTCAAGGCTACCACTCTATCACAGCTTCACTTCTGCCTTTTGGTAGTTATTTGGAGATAGGTTGTTTCATGGACTTTCTTGCCCAGGCTGGCTTCAAACCATGATCCTCAGATCTCAGCCTCCTGAATAGCTGGGATTACAGCATGAGCCACTAGCCCTTGGTTCAAATACCATGTTTGGATAATCTTTTTCAAATGGAAGTCATGTTACTGAGTACCTCTGCTTAAAAGGCTGTGTGGGTCTTCCTCCATTCGTGAAATTGCTCTGTGAATGGTCAGCCTGGCCCTGATCTGCCTCCTGTGATATCTCTGTCCTGTACACAGCCTCTCTCAGCATTTAAAACAATGCTGACTAGTAGTAGGTACTCCTTTAATGCATGGGTTTGTTGAGTGGATAAATGGATGCATGAAAGCAACAGTAAAGAAGAAAATCTACCTAGAGATCACTGCTATCATGTTGATGTACGTTCACTTGAATCCTTTTCTATATTGTTTATATGAATATAGTTGGGAACACATTTTATATCTTTTCCCCCCCTTAAATGAGGCATTAAGCTAGTAAGTATTATCTTGCTTTGTTTCTTTACTTTTTCCTTTCCTTTTCTTTTTTTTTTGTGTTACTGGGATTTGAACTCATGGCTTCATACTCACTCAGCTTGCTTGCTTAGCTAGCACTCTTCCACTTGAGCCATGCTTCCAGCCCAGCTTTTTGCTGATTAATTGGAGGTAGAGTCTTGCAGACTTTTCTGCTTGGGCTGGCTTGGAACCATGATTCTCCAGATCTCATCCTCCTGAGTAGCTAGGATGACGAGAGTGTGCCACCAGCACCTTGCTGACAACTATTTTTTTTTTTAAATGAGTGAACAATAGTTGTTCTTAATCAGGGGTGACTTTAACCCCTTGGGGACAGATGACAATGTCTGGGGGCAGGGCAGTGAGGGCACTGCTAACCCACGATGCATAGGGAGGCCCCATCGCAAAGAACCATCAAAGCCCAAACATCACTGACCCACGAATGAGAATCTGCCATGTTCTCTGCAAGGCTGGACTCAGCCCACACCTCTTGCCGAGTGTGGAATTATTTCCCGATTTTCCCACCGCCCTCACACTTTGTTTTCCTTCCTCTGGGTAAATTGCCATGCGTCATTCTTGAGACGGTCTCAGTGAAGGCCGACATTGACCTTGCTTGAACTTCGTGTCATCCGCATTGGCCGGGCAGCCGGCCCCTCTGAGCATTCTGTCCTCTGCCACTTTGTGGTCGCTCTCCCACATGCATGGCACGGCGGGGAAAACAGCCACCCTTCCAGGCCTGGGGCTGTGTGACCAGGGCTGCGCTGCAGGGCCTCACCTGTCCAAAGCATCCGGCCCTCACTGAGAGGCGTGGCCTACCACCATCTATAAACAGTCCCCGTCCGGGAGCTGAAGTGAGAGAAGGTCCCCACCCCACGATGGTGGCGGGGTGACTGTCTCAGCCAGTCTGTACCTGTTTGTGTGCAGCAGGTTTTGATTCAATCCAGATTCTTGCTCACTCATGACGTGACCTCACTTTTCTGGGCCTCGGTTTTCTCCTCTGAGAAATGGGGACTTGTCACGTGACAATGTGGAATTATGGGGGTGATTAAATCACACAGGATGTGAAATACATTTAGCAAGAGCCTGAGAGCTAGTTACAGACTCTTAGTGATGCTTGAACAGTGGTTGTGATGGAGCCCCGTGCTTTGGGCTGCAAGTAACTAAAAACCTGCTTTTTCGCTCTCTACAACTGTGGTAACAAATCACCCAGACCTGGAGGCTTCAAATGGCACGAACTTCCTGCCCTACTGCGCTGCAGGTCACACGTTTAATACGCACCTCACTGGCTGAAATAAGAGCCGGATAAGGGAAATCTTGTCCTTATTTTCTTGATTTTTCCAGGCCTGAGGCCACCTGCAGTCCATGGCTTGTGGCCTCTTCCTCCACCTGCAAATCCACCAATTTTGATTCCCTCTGTCTGGGCTCCTGTAGCCATATCTCCCTCTGAGAGCTGTGGGCAAAGCTTCTCCAAATAGGAGAATTCATCTGATTATATTGGACCCACCCAGATAATCCAGATTAATCTAACCAATCAAGATCTCTTTTTTCAGTTTTAAAGAAATTGTTTTTGGTGCCAGTACTGGGGCTTGAGCTCAGGGCCTTACACTTGCCAGTACTGGGGCTTGAGCTCAGGGCCTTACACTCCAATCAAGGTCCTTAGCTTCAGCTGTCAGTCCTATCTGAAGAAGTCCCTCCCACTGTGGAAATTGATTTGTCTTGTTTCTAAGGCTGTTGCCCAGACATCTCTGGGGAAGGGCATTATTCTGCCCTGTCACACAAACTCAAACTAGCTCTGAGGTTTATCGTCATGTGCAGTGAAAGGCTGAACGCCACATGGGCTTCAGGCAGACAGAATCATATGCCCAAGACACATATGTTCTTGGGAACAGGCATCTGGGTGTGTCTCTTGCTGGGCTACTCACCTGCCAGGTGACCTCAGGTAAGTTTCTGGATCCTTCTCTGCAGGTGAATAGATGATCCAGTGGTCATGTGGAGCATCTGCTCACAGAGGCAGTGTTTGTAAAACCGAGTCCTTCAAACACTGCCTGGCTCCCAGTCAGCACATTGGAAGTGTTTGGTCGATAACAAAATGTCAGCAGCTATGACCGGGAGTCCACATGGAAGGAGGGTTGGGTTAGTGTTCCTTGGTTGGGCTGAGGGCTGCATGTGGCCGGGGTAGTGTGTCACTACTGACCTCAGCGGCCATCGGAGAATGTTGGCATGTTGGATCGGCCCTGGTCAGTGGATGAGAGCAATCTTCAATATTCTGACCAGGAGCTGGGGGCCTCCGGGCTGGGGGTGGGGGTGGGGTTCCATCACTCTGGCAGCCTGGATTCCTAGAGTCTCAGCCATGCACCCCTCTGCTGGCAAGTCCCCCAGCGGGCCTGTGTTCTGTGTTGGAGGTGCCGGGGTGTGGCTGGCAGCTGCCATTCTCCCTCTGACCAGCTGGGGGCGTGCTGGGACGGGTCAGCTCTGGGCCTCCCCCGGGGTGAATGATCTGCAGATCACCTCACAACCCTGTCTGCTCCCTCGGTTCTCTCTGCACTACTGGGTCCAGCCTTGTTCCCATGGCTTTCTCCCAGACCTCTCTCGAGCTATTGTAAGCCACACCCTCTCACCCTGCCAACTGCCATTTGCTGGTCATTCATTCATTCATTCATTCACTGAGTACCTCCATAGTCACTCATTCAACTTAAAAAAAAAAAATTGACTGCCTGTGGCACACTGCATGGTTAGTGTCAAAAACTTGAACTCCTTCCTAAAATCCCCATCCCACTACACAAAATCCTGTCACTGCCTCCTCCATGTCGCTGCTGGATGCTAGCTACTTGGCATGGTCTACTGACTGGCCCCAGGACACCAGCCTTCCCTCAGAGGTCTGGAAACTCTCATTTACAGAAATCTGGAGCCAGATGCTCAGCTGCATCTGGGAGATGGGATTGGGACTGGTCCTGTCTAGGTCTCATCACACACAGCTGCCTGTTGTCCTGGGGGTGCAGAATTTGAGATACAGATTCAAGAGCGGTAATTTTGCTCAAGATGTATTATAGTCATAAACCGTTTCATTGAATGAAACCTCTTACGTGTAGTTTTTAAGTAGTTACTTAAAGATAATAATGAAAATAAAAGATTTGCAAATACACAAATACACTGCTCCCGCTATCTCTCATTTCCTGCGTGCCAACTATGTGTATGTGTTGGGCTGGTACAAGTACGTGCATTAATTCATCAGAAGGCTGAAGTGACCCCATGAGCTAAGTGGACGCATTGATTCCATGTTACTGATAAAGAAACAAAACCAAAAAGAGAATAGAGAGGTTTTTGAACTCAGGTCTCTGGCCCAGAATGCTCTCACTGACCAACAAGCCATGTGCCATGGAATGAGAGCCCTTCCTGAGAAATCTAGTGGTCAAAGAAGAAAGCTGTCAGCTGGGCATGAGTGGCTCACGCCTGTAATCCTACCTGCTCTAGAGTCTGAGATCTGAGGATCAAAGTTTGAAGCCAGCCCAGGCAGGGAAGTCCATGAGACTCATCTGCAGTTAAGCACCAACATGCCAGAAGTAGAGCTGTGGCTCAAGTGGTAGAAGCCTCACATTTGTGCAGAAAAAGCTAAGGGACAGCAACTAGGCCCTGAGTTCAAGCCCTTTACACACACGCACACACACACACACACACACACACACACACACACACACACAGTTTCCTAATGTGAGGGTCTATATGTGGACCTGGTACTGTGAGTAGATGGTCAATATTTGTGTAGGAAAAACACCCAGCCCTCCTCCCAGCTTTATTCAAGAGTCTCTGAAACACAGTGACCTGCACATATTTATAGTGAGCAATTCGGTGAGCTGTGACACACATTTACAATTGTGAGCTCATCACTCATCAGTATAATGGAGGTAAAAACGTCTCCATTACTCTCAAAACCACGAATTCTATTCTGTCACTCTGAATTAGTTTTCACTTCCTAAGATTCTATATAACTAGACTTCACATAGCATATAGGCTCCCTCCATCCCCCCCCCACCTCCACCCCTAATCGGCTCCTTTCACTGAGCGTCATTACTTCCAGAGTTCTCTGTATCCATGTGTTTGTGGGGGTCAGCACCTGACTCCTTTTCTTCTCCAGATAGTCCCTAAGGGAGTGCATTGTGACTGGTTTATCTGATCATCTGTGGAGGATCTCAGAGGTGTGTGTGTGTGTGTGTGTGTGTGTGTGTGTGTACCAGTCCTGGACCTTGAACTTAGGGCCTGGGTGCTGTCCTTGAGTTCTTTTTTTGTTCCTGGCTCATACTTTGCCACTTGAGCCACAGCTCTACTTTCAGCTTTTTTTAGTGGTTAATTGGAGATAAAAGTCTCGTGGACTTTTCTGCCTGGGCTGGCTCTGAATCATGATTCCCAGCTTCCTGAATAGCTAGGATTACAGGTGTGAGCCACTAGTACCTGGCTTCCCTCCACTCCCCCCCCCCTCTGTGATTTTACTCTTCTTAGTTTTTAGTGATTACAGGTAAAGCATCTATAGACATTCACATGTGAAGTTTTGTAAACATACCCATTTCTTTCTTTTCTTTTCGTGTGTGTGTGTGTGTGTGTGTGTGTGTGTGTGTGTGAGAGAGAGAGAGAGAGAGAGAGAGAGAGAGAATTGGTGCTTGAACTTGAGGCCCACTCAAAGCTGGCACTCTACCACTTGAGCCATAGCTCCACTAGTAGCCTTTTGCTAGTTATAAGGATCACACAGACTTTCCTGCCTGGGCTGACTTTGAACTGAAATCCTCAGGTCTCACCTCCCAAGTAGCTAGGATTACAGGCATAAGCTGCTGGAACCTGGCTTATTTTTCTACTTACTTATTTTTCTTTTATGGAGACTACTTCTGGTGCTAAAGTCAAGAAATCTTGGCCATGGGGCTGGGAAGGTGGCTCAGTGTAGAGTGCTTGCCTTGCATTCATGAGACCCTGGGTTCGATTCCTCAGCACCACATAAGCAGAAAAAGCTGGAAGTGGCTCTGTGGCTCAAGAGGTAGAGTGCTAGCCTTGAGCTGAAGAGCTGAGGGACAGCGCCCAGGCCCAGAGTTCAGGCCCCACAGCCAAAAAAAAAAGAAAAAGAAATCTTGGCCTGACCATACATGAAAAGTTTTCTCTTAGAATCATTCTTGTTGTTTTATATTTGGGTAAATGATCCATTTTTGAATTTGATTTCTTGACAGATAACTCCTACAGAAGAACATTTATTCGATTATCTACAGGAGCAGCTCTAGATCTTTCATTCCCTCTATCAGATGCAGGACTTCCTTGTTTTCTCCTGAACAGTATCTGCCATGCGGTGCCCATTCAGTCTCCACTGTCTTTGGGAGACTGTGGAGGTTCCGAGCCACCCAGCAGCGTGACTGGATCTAGGTTGTCAGTTGCACACAGCCCTGTGGATGATGGCTGGGCTCTGTCTGACTATCCATGCTGGTCTGAATCAAGCCCAGGCTTGGTTATCTAAGCCCTGCCAGGACTTGAGTTGTTTAAGCTTTTTTTTTTTGTCAGTCGTGGGGCTTGAACTCTGGGCTTGAACACTGTCCCTTAGCTTTTCAGCTCAAGGCGAGCGCTCTACCACTTGAGCTTCCAGTTTTCTGGTGGTTTATTGGAGATAAGAGTCTCATGGACTTTCCTACCTGGGCTGGCTTTGAACTGCGATCCTCAGATCTCAGCCTCCTGACTAGCTAGGATTACAGGCGTGAGCCACCGGTGCCTGGCATTTGTTTAAGCCTTTGAGATTCACCAGGCACCACCCCTGGGAAATGAGGCCCACAGTTGCAGCAGGGCCTCAGGTCCCCTGAGAGACCACAACTGGGCCTCCTGGCTCACCCTCCTCTGCCACTGCTGGAGCTGGTGGCTGCCCATCATCTTTGCTCCCCCGCATCGGAGGTGCCCACATGGGGACCCTCTGGGCCACACTCTGTACCTGGCCTGCCTTGGGCTCTCCCCTGAGGGGCCGCCCACACCCCATTGCACAGGGACTCAGCCTGCTGCCCCTCCCTCCTCCACTCAGGGGTGAAGGGTGGAGGTGGAGAAATGGTTGGGAGGAGAAATCTAAGGAAGGGGGGTGCCCATCTTGCTTGACATCTCTGTGGGCTCCCTGTGGAATCTCAACTGTTGGCATCTCATAAGAGCTTGCACCCCTTGGCAAAGATGGGGGGTAGGGGTGACCCTGTGCAGAGCACATGGTGTGCATGCTCTCTCCCTTGGGGTGGGGTGGGGGAGGCTGGCACTGACGGGAAACCTAGGCTTTCAGGGAGGAAATCCCTTGCCCAGAGCCACAGGGCTGGTACCTGGCAGGGCCCCAGAGGGGGACGGAAGATCTGGATCTACCTGTCTGTCTGGAGCCTGCACTTCTCCAGCTTTCAAATGCTAAACTGAACTCCCTTGTGCCCATCCCCCTACAGGAGGGAAAGCCCTTTCTTGGGATGCCCAGAGGAATGAAATGAGCTCACAGAGAGCAAAGAGAGATGCCTCTGAATGCAGAGGCCGGCCATTCTGTGCTCTTCATTAAGTCACGGAGGGAAAACTCGATGGTGCAGACAGGGTATGCGAACTTCCCACCCGCTCCACCCTGACTCCTGGAAACATCTTTATCCATTTATCCAGGGATTCAGGAAATTCTCTTCCAAGCCGGTTTTATTGGAGATGCTGGAAGCACAGCTCAAAGTCGCTCAATCAAGAACAGATGAAAAATGTTCCCATCACATATTTTCGGGAGGACGTTTTGCCCAGGCTCATCTCCTTGGAAGGGCCAGGCCTCAGACACCCTCATCTGATCAGAATTGTTGGGAAATGGAAGTTAAGGAGAGTTCTACACCAGAGTCATCACACAGGGAGTGGCCTGAGCCGACTCAGGGAAGCCCTCCATCAAACCGGAGTGGGGGTCTGGCTTGCAAGGCTCCCCATCTCCTCCCTCCCTGTTTCCTCCGTGGCTCAATTCCCACATATGCTTAGCATGAGAATCCAATCTGTACCCTTAAAGAATTAATCAAACTCAGTCCCTGGCTGAGCGAGGGGCACAGCTTCAATGCACTGGTGGGGAAGGGTGGCCACAGGACTAGCTGGGCAGAAGCCAACTTGGCAGACACCCTTCTTCCCATCCTCTCCATCCCACAGCTACATAGGGCTGAAGATGATGGCCTAACGCTGTCTCCTGAGCCTCTGACTCCGTGTTCATAGCTGGCAGGGGAGGAGGGGGGCTGGGAGGGGAGCAGGACACTCCGGGAAGAGATACTTTGCTTACTGCCCAATCAGCGATCGTCTGTGTTAACTTCTTAGAATGGGAAACAGCCCATGGTTCTTTCCCACATGTTATCAAGCCTTACTGGGCTCCCTTGGGATGCCAGGCGGGGGGAAGGGATGATGGGGTATAGGTGAGCCCATGGACAGGGGTCCTGCCTGCTGGAGTGGCCAGTCCTGCAAGTTTCTGCAGCAGCTCCTCAATACCACAACTGTCCTATCAAGAGAGTAAAGAAAAGCCAGGCATTGGTGGCTCATGTCCATAATCCTAGCTACTTAGGAGGCTGAGCTCTGATCATCACAATTTGAATTAAGTCTGGGCAGGAAAGAGCCCATGAGAGTTTTATTTCCAATTAACCAGCCAGAAATGGAATGGTGCTTTAAAGTGGTTAGAAAGCCAGACTTCCAGACTTGAGTTAAAAAGCTCAGGGACAGTACCCAGGCCCTGAGTTCAAGCCTCAGTATTGGCACAGAGGAGGGGGGGGGAAGGGAGAGAGGTCTAAGAACAATTGTATTCATGTGAAACTCTTCAAAACCATTGTGGCTTTCCTTCGAGCCATGTAGACATTCCATGACTCCTGTGGCCGGGTCACCATTCCTACTGCATACTTGGGCCCAAATACCTGTTAAATAAGTACTTTGGCTCTGCTCCATTCATGTACCTTCTCTGGCAGTTATTGGTTGGGCACTAACTAGGTTCAGGGCCCAAGGAGACATTTTCCTCATGGCTAGCACAGGTAGAACACTCTACAGTGACAAGCCATGCCTTGTTCTCTAGGAGGGCTCCAGCTGTGGACATGGAGTCCCTCTGCCCCCTGGGCACAGCTGACCCAGGTCCATAGGTAAAAGGTCAGGTTCAATCTCAATTTTGCCAGTGAATCACTCTGCCACAGTGGGCCAATCTGCATCCCTGTCTGGGCCTCAGGTATAAAGTGGGATGGAAGATGGAATTTCTCCAGATGTGGTTGGCGGACCACGTTCCTGGGGAAGGGAGACTTGGAGGAAACATACATGAGGAAACACAGGCTCATCCTGGGATCTTTGTATTCCTTCTGAGACAGACTGCAAGATCCTCACTAATGAAGCCCTTGGGCTGCTTTCAGGCCCTCCTGAAACCTCAGGGTGTCAGAGGACCTTCAGGGCCACAAGACTGGCTGAGGCTTGGAGGCCAAGAATGATGACTGCCTAGAATTCTCCCTTCCCTAACATGACCCTGACATGGGCATGATGCATTCACCTATTATCTTCTTGCCCACTTCTAGACCTTGAATTCAGGGCCTCAACAGATTCCCTTAGGTTTTTCTTTTGCTCAAGGCTGGTGCTCTGTCTCTTGAGTTACACCTCTCCTTCTAGTGGTGGTTATTTGGAAATTCGAGTCTCATGGATTTGTCTGCCTGGGTTGGCTTCAAAGCTCAATCCTCAGATCTCAGCCTCTTGAGTTGCTAGGATTACAGGCATGAGCCGTAGGTGCGGGCTTTGATTCTTCTAATAATTCATGTGTTAACTACTCGCTCTGTCTGTCTGCAACAAACTTTAATTCTGGACTGTATTTATCAGGACTCTCAATATAAAAGACAGAAACGAAAGTCAAATAAAAAGAAATTTACTGACACTCTTATCTAAAAATGTCCAGAGACACATAGCTTTAGTTATGACAGGGGTTTGGCTGTTAATGAGAGGAAACTCCCTTTCGCTCGTTGGCTGTTTTCCTCTGTGTTGGCTTTTCTCTCAGGCAGGCTTTTCCTTTTCCTTTGCTTATGAAGTTGCCCACTGGTACCTAGAGGCTGGTTTCCTATCAACTCAGCCACCCCAGCTGAAGAAAGATACAAGTGAGCTGTAAAAATCTCAACCAGGCTTCTTAGTGGGCTAATCCTGGGTCATGTACTCATCCTTGACCCAATCACTGAGGTCAGAGCAGTTGGGCTCTGATTGGCCAGGCCTGGTTCTACGACAAACCCTACCAAATTCTGTAGACAGGAGCTTGGAAAGAGGGCCTAGTTCTCCCCTAGGAGATTTGACTTAACAGTTACCAAAAGAGACGGTGGATGGTTGGGGGACAAAATCCAAGAGAGGTGTCTTCTATAGAGAGGTAAGCAGTACAGCCTCTCCTGCCTGCTCCAACTTGACTCCAGGAACTTCCATTCTATCTTCATGGGTACCTCTGGAGTTCACGATGGAGTTTAGAGCTCCGGCTGGGAAAGGCCAAGCCAGGGTATCTCTCCATGGCTGAGATCATGATGCCAACCCACACTACTTTTTGAGAGGTTGACTTCCAGCTCCTAAGGAGAGGGATCCCTTCAATCCTACCCCTGGTAGCCCCTGAAATGGGTGAGGTGGGAGATGAGGACACTGAAGATCAGAGAAGCCAGGACCTTGAGCAGGAGTCACATCTACCAGGCAAAGTTGCTCAGCGCCATCCTCCGTCTGTGAGGCAGATGGTCCACACTATCTGCTTCTGCTTTTCAACCCACAGGCGAAGTTGGCTTCTGTTAAGACCTTTGGGGAGAAGGCAGGGCTGCCAGCTAAAGCCAGAAAGGAACCTCCACAGCGACTGACATGTCCTGAGCCCAACCCAAGCTGGGCCTGATGTGGATTTCCTCTTGGGCCACAGATGCTGGTGACCTGGGGACCAGCCTGCAGGGAGTAACGCTGGAGCAGGGCCTGTTTCCAGTGTCTTGGGTTGTGGGGGAATCAAGGTCATGGGGCAGGAGGGAGGGAGGGAGGGGAGGGATGGAAAGGAAATGTTTTCAGAACATCTCTGTGTTCCCAGAAGTGAGCCAGGCTAAGCGGGGTACCAGGAATCCTGACATCACTATCCTCGAGCCATGTCAGGGCAACAAGTAGCCCCAGAGAACTCCGTGTCCAGGGTTTGTAAACTCAGCTGTCAGGGTGGGGCAGGCCAGGTTTGAGAGCAGAGGGAGGGAGGGAGGGAGGGTTGTAAAGCTGGTAGGGCGTGAAGTTGGGGGGTTGTGAGGCACAGACCCTCTCCTGGAAGGGACTCAGCATCTTTCACATGGAAGCGTGGGTTCTGGGCTAACCCTGTCTGATTTTCCTGAGAGAACCCACTGCTCTCGACTTTGAGCTGAGCATCTCCAATCTGGAGACAGGCTTTCATTTTAAAAGGACACTATAAGCTGGGTACCAGTAGCTCATGCTTGTAATCCTGGCCACTCAGAAGGCTAAGATCTAAAGAGTTCATAGCCAGCCTAGACAAAAAGGTCCATGAGATTCTTATCTCCAATTAACCACTAAATAGCTGGAAGTGGAGCCATGGCTCAGATCATAGAGCACCAGCCTTGAGCAACAAAGCTAAGGGACTGCACTTAGGCTCTGAGTTCAAGCACTATAAAGCCAAACCAGTGCCCACAGACCTTGACCTCACCTGGCTTTTATTATTCAGGGCACTGAAGCTCAGAGAGGAGAAAGGACACACCTAGGCTCCTACAAGCAGCCTGCTCGAGAAGCACAGCACCTGCCTTCCAGGCCTGTGGGCATCACCCCAGGCCCCTGTATCCTTTACACGCATCGACAATGTACTCAGGACCTTTACCCCCCATGTCCCCAGGTGGAGGCAGACTGAGGACAAAGGAGCATGTGGAGGCCCCAAAGAGCTAAACTTTATGTCCAGACCACAGTGAAGAAAAGGAGCACAGGTCAGGAGTTAAATACTTGTCTGTAGCCAGTTCCACTCAGGCCTTCCAGAAGCCTCAGCCTCTCGGGAGGGAAAGGGCACGGTTCAGAGACAAGCCTCAGATTACACTCCCAGGGCTGGGAAGGTGTCTCAGTGGTAAGTGCTTGCCTTGCATGCATGTGGCCCTGGGTTTGATTCCTCAGCACCACATAAGCAAAAAAAGACATAAGTGGAGCTATGGCTCAAGTGGTAGAGTGCTAGCCTTGAGCTGAAGAGCTGAGGGACAGTGCCCAGGTCCAGAGTTCAGGCTCCATGACAGACAAATAAGAACAACAATAAACATACTCCCAAGAACATATATATGAAGAGGACAAAGAAGTGGTTCAGGCACAGGCCCGTTGCCCTCCACCAAGCATCTCACTAAGCCTCATCCCACCCCAGGGAGGGCCAGGAGGAAACAGACACAGAGTGCTTCAGAGACTCCCCCAGCATTGTACCTAGCAGGTGACTGGGCTGCAATTTACACCCCATGGGTCTGGATCTGACAGCCCAGAGCTGTAACTATGAAGTGCCCAGTACCAACAGGAAATGGGGGATGGGGTTCCTGGGATACCAGCCACTCCAGGAAGGTGGGCGGACCTTAGAAGAGGCTGGAAGGTAGGGATCTACATACTGACCATGACCAGCTAGGATCCCAGCTGGCCAACGGTGGCTGACTAGCACAAGGCTTTGAGACCAGGGGACCAAGAAGGCACCAGCATGCATAGTGGTTCAGCCCAAAGCCACACAGCAACTTGGAAGAGCCAAGGTCAGAACCCAAGCAGCTCATCTCCCAGCTGCGTTCCCTGCTGCCCCAAGCTTTGCCCACATGTCGCCCTGGAGATTGTGGATCTTCATTATGGAACCCCCAACTGTCAGAACCCCGAGTGCCTCACTCCTATCCATTACTTTTGAAAAAATTTCTCCCAAGACTAAGTGGCTTAAAGCAATAGTATTATGATGTCTGGTTTGCCTGTGGATGAATGGGGCTCAGCTAGTGGCTTTTCTGTTCCCTGTGATGCCAGCTGCGGCCACAGTCATCTGGGTTCAGCTGGGCTGTAGTATTGAAGATGGCGCCCACATAAGGCCAGTAGTGGTTCTGATAGGAAGCTAGTGACTGGGCTGCCAACATCACCTGTGTGATTCTTTCATAGTACAACAGGTGGGTTCCCAGAGAGGCAGCCTGAGCCAGAACATTCTGAAGCACCCAGGTGAGAGCTGCCAGGTCTCTCCTGATGTAGCCTCTGCGATTAGCATCACCTGGAACATCCTGCTGGTCAGACACAAGTCACAATACAAACCGGACCAGATTCAAAGCGCAGGGACTGACTGGCTGGGTGAGCATGCATATTGGGAAAGCTAGGCTGTGTCTGGGAGCCAGCTTAGTTTTGTCATCCCAAACTCTCCTTCAGCTCTCTGCCACTTTCAAGGAGATTCTTCTCTTATTGAAAGAGGAGACCACATCCACTCCATCAACCAGTGATGTGGTGCAACACATGTAGCTGTTTTGTAGGGCATGAACATCTAATATAGTGCCCAAGCCAAGGAGGTGCCAAATGCATGCTTGTTATGGGGAGAAGGAGGAGAGGAAGGAGGGAGGGAGGGAGGAGGGGAGAGAAGGAGAGAGGGAGGAAGGTAAAAGGAAGGAACAGAGAAGGAGGGAGTATGAGGGAGGGAAGAAGGAAGGGAGACAGGAAGAAAAGGAAGGGAGAGGAAGGGAAAGGAGGGGAATGGAGGAAGGAAAAAAGGAATGGTTTACTATTTTATCCAGGGCATTCCCCTGATCCTCCAGTGCACAGTGCTGCTGCTGCCCTAAGCCTTCATACCTGCTGCTCCCTTTCGGCTATTCCACGTGGCTGCCACCATTCCAAGTTATCTTATACATCGACTTAGGAAAGTTGTGTTTTGCACAAAATAATCCTCTCTCTTGCTTTCTCTTTTCCTGCCCATCCAACCCCTCCTGATCCATAGCTTTCACTGCAACAGCTCCATTTTATAGGAGACCGAGCCCTTCAATGGTGAATGCCTGCGGTCGCACAGCAGTCTGTGCCAGGATGTGAACCAAGGTCCGTGGATCCCCAAGTGCACGAATCTTTCTCTACATGAGAGAGTCTTTGCAGGGAAGGAGGCTTCCAAGGTACAAGGAAACAAAATCTCTCTGATTGGTCCAGCCGAGGTTATCAGGACTTCAAAGTTGTGATGAGAGAGACCCGCCAGCCTCGGTTTCCTCATCTGTAAAACAGGCCAATAGCAGGTGCTCGCCCCACAGAGCCAGGGCGAGTTGTGAATGGAGTTGTGCCTGAAGGATTCCTACTCTGCCTGGCCCACAGTAAGCTCCAGTTAGCTTCCTCAGGATCATTGAGCTTCATGAGGTCACTGCACCCCCAGGAGCCCCATGCCCTTCCAATAGGAGAGCTCCAGTGAAAACCCAGGGTCAGATGGCAGCGCCCCCTGCTGGAGCCTCACGGATGAACACAGGCATCTGGGTCCTCAGACAGGGACCCCGACAGAGGGGAGCCCTCCCCCCCTTGTGTTATCCCCCACGGCAAGTAATCACTGCATGACTAAAATGGATTAGACAGAAACCCAAGAGAAATTCACTGAGTCCACCTCGGTCAAGGCCAAGTGGGACTTGAACTAGGTAGGATGGTTTTGGAATCCTGGTAGACCTCCCAGGCCCCCGTGGGCAGTGAGGATGGACCTCGTAGAATGCTGGAGTCATTAGAGTTTTTAAGTTTATTTCTCAGCTAGGTGCCTGCCAGTGGCTCCCATCTATAATCTCAGCTACTCAGGAGGATGAAATCTAAGTATTGTGATTCAAAGCCAGACCAGGCAGTAAAGTCTGTGAGATCCTTGTCTCCTCCAAGTAACCACCAAAAAGGGAGACGCGGAGCTGTGGCTCAAGAAGCAAAGCACCAGCTTTGAACGAAAAGAAGGCTCAGGGACAGCACATAGGCCCCGAGTTCTAGCCCCAGGACTGGCGCGCACACACAGGTTTTCTCAACACACAACCTGCCCCTCCTCCCCCTCTGCCCTAACCAGGTGTTTTTTCTGAGACCCACCAGTGAGTAGTCTCCCTGCTGATGAGATTTTAGGCTGATTTAGTGAACAAGTGTTTGTGAGCGCCAGCTGTGTGGAGGCCGCCATCCAGGCAGCAGGGGACATGGCACACCATTTCCCCCATCCAATAGAGCTTTGGGGTCAGTGTTTCTCAACATGAGGTCTCCCAGAACAGTGGAACATACAACAATTTCCAAAGAGAAAAGAGATTCTTAGACCTGCTTCAGACTGGCTGGGTCGGAGGCTGGAGTAGAGCCCAGAAGTCCTCAATTTAACAAAGGTGCTGATGATTCGAACACGCAGTAAGACCGTCGCTGTACCACAGGGAGGCTCAAGCAGGCCAGAAACATTACTCACTGAGAAACAGGAAGATGCCTATGTTGTTGGGCCCAGCAAAACTCCACCTCTCAAAGTTACCTCAATGAATTCATGGTCTAACACAAGAAACTTGCGCTTATGACACACAATGGGAGGAGGCTGACCGCCCAGCGTCGGACACTCTGAGTTTTAAAGCCTGTTTATCCATGGGATAAAAATCTAATGCAGCTGTTTTGAATCAATTTTTTTCAACATTTTTGAAGACTGTTTAATGACATGGGAAAATACTCGTGATGCTTTTTTGGGAGAAATGCATGATAGCTATGTAGTGTATCTAGTTTTATTTTTTTCCAAACATGTTTGTTTTGAACAAAGGGGAAGAACATGAAAAATTTAATAGGGATTATCCCTGGATGGTAGGGTTATGAGTGCATTTTAAAATCTTTTTTTTCCCCCACTTCTTTGATTTCTGGTTCTCTTTCTACTGTGCTTTATATTATGCCTAGGGGATCTGGATTTATTTGTTTTCTGTCTGTTGTGGGGCTTGAACTCAGGGCCCGAGTGCTGTTTCTGAGCCTTTTCTGCTCAAGGCTAGTGCTCTACCACTTTGAGCCACAGCACTGCTTCCATTTTTCTGGTAGGTCATTGGAGATAAGAGTCTCATGGACTCCCCTGGCCAGGCTGGCTTTGAACTGCAATCCTCAGATCTCAGCCTCTTGAGTAGCTAGGATGACAGGTATGAGTCACCAGCACTTAGCTTCGGGTTGGTTTTATAAATGGGAATTAACAATATACTTTTAAAGTCAGTTCATCCTGGCCCAGGAGGACAATAACTTGGACGGCTTAGCTTCCTTGAGGTCCCAGGGCTCCCAGCAGGGCCTGGCCTAGAACAGGTGGTTGGCTGACATTTGCAGAGTTGTTGCTTATAGATAAATGGCTCCAACACTCCTCTTCTTGATCCCAAGACAGAAGCCTAGCTCATCTCTCTGAAAGTAAGGAGTGTGCTGAACAGGGACAGAAGTGCCCGAGGCAGATGGGGCCTCTGCTCCTGTTTCCTCCTTGCCCCACCATCATCCCCAGCTCTGGGGAGGCCTCTGCCCAGCTCTATCTGCAGGCCCTGGGATGGAGGACAGAGCATGTCAGTGGGACCATCCAGGCTCAGGTCCCCAACAGTCACATTCCTAGTCAGCCTGTGTCCATGCCAACATTATACCCAAATCCAGCATCCTTATTGTGTGTACTGGTATTGGGACTTGAACTCAGAGCCTGGACACTGTTCCTTTAGCTTTTCCACTCAAGGCTGGTGCTCTACCACTTGAGCCACAGCTCCATTTCTGGGTTTTTTTGGTGATTAATTGGAGATAAGAGGCTCAGCACAGACTTTTCTGCCTGGACTGGTTTTGAACTGCCATCCTCAGATCTCAGCCTCATGTGTAGCTAGGATTATAGTTTTGAGCCACCAGTGCCAGGCCTCTCTCTCTCTCCTCCCCCTTCTCTCTTTCTCCCCTCCCCTCTCTCTCCCCTCCCCTCTCCTCTCTCCTCCCACTTTTTGCTGATCCTGGGCTTGAACTCAGGGACAGATCCCTGAGCCTCTCTGTGCTCAAGATTAGCACTTTACCACTTGAGCCACAGCACCACTTCTGGTCTTTTCTGTGTATGTGGTACTGAGGAATCAAACCCAGGGTTTCATTCATGCTAGGAAAGCACTCTACCACTAAACTACATTCCCAGCCCACATCCCTTTAAAAAACAACAACAATAACAACAACAACAAAACCTTTTTCAAATATCTTAGCTTCATAGATAGATTTACAAAGTGTGTATACTTGAAGGTGTAAGGACACAAAACTAGAAACTGTTCTGAAGTGGGTTCTGATAGTTCTCAGTAAGACAGCAGTGGCTTCTACGCAAGGGCTTCCCTAAGGTTTCTTTTTGTTTATTGGTTGATCATGGGGCTTGAACTCAGGGCCTGAGTGCTGTCCTTGAGCTTTTGTGCTCAAGACTAGTGCTTCTACCACTGTGAGCCCCAGCACCACTTCTGGTTTTCTGGTGGTTAGTGGGCGAGAAGAATCTCATGGACTTTCCTGGCCCAGGCTGGCTTCAAACTGCAATCCTCAGATGTCAGCTTCCTGAGTAGCTAGGATTACATGTGTAAGCCACTGGCGCCTGGCTCAGGTATGATTTTGATAATTGCTTGCTTCCATTTCTTCTGACTCAAGGATAACATGTGATCTAGGAGCCAAGACTCCCTTGCCTTCCCAGGTTCTGACTCCTGACATTCCAGGGGAAATGTCAATCATAGGGCCTCCTGCTGTGCACCCCCCCTGCCTTAGTACCCACTCCTCAGAACCAAGGACCTGGCCCCAGGACTTGACCTAAACATAGTTGATCAGATTTCCTTCCAAGAGGTCAGTATCTGACTTTAGGAGAAAACAACCCATCACATCAGAAGCCGTGTGGACATGAGCTTTCTCACCTGAATTTTAAGTCAACACTGAAAGAAGCAGAGCTGAAATATATGGAGAGGTGAACAGGGAGAGACAAACAGTCTTGGAAACTTCACTTGAACCTGTAGATCCTATAACAGTTTTCACAATTACATGCGTCAATGTATTCCTTCCCTGCTAGGCTCATGGAGGTGGTATTTCTAGTCATTAACAACTAAAAGGGCACTGATGTATTTAGAAATAGGTGTCCCGAAGTGGAGGATTGTAAATGGCACCCTAGCATGCAGAGCTAGCTGAGTTGAGGTGGGGTGTGGGGTTGTGAGGATTCCTTAGGAGTCCCTGGTGACGCTTGGTGACGCTGTGCCAGCTGAGAGCCAGATTCTGTGTCTCCCGGTCTAACACGGGGAATTTGCTAGAAAGATGCCAGCATGCAGGGATGTATTTCTGCAGCCTTGTGCCAGGCCCTATAGGAAAGAAGATGCGGTGGGTAGAGTTGCTAGTATGAAAGCAGAGGTTATAGACACGGCCCATCTCTGCCATGATGATCTGGTGCCGGCTACAGTCCTCTTCCTGATCCCAGAAGGAAGATACCTGTGGGCCAGGGTGCCCCTGGAGGAAGGCACTAGATCTCCCCACACAGAGGCAGACATCGCCAGGGTCTACCATCCAAGTTCAAGAAAGAGAGCAGTTAGAGACACGCATGGGGCATGCCGGACAAGGGGAGGCAGGGGGAGGGAGGGATTCATTCATGAACCCCAGGATTAGTTATGGGACAGCATAGAGAGGGGAGATAATAAGAGGGTGAGTTCAAAAAGCACCCCAGGGACAAGACATCTATGGAGGCCATCTTACATAGAACCTGGGGACCATGAGCCCAAGTCTCTGTGTGCTGAGTCTGGAGACAGCCAGGTCCCTTGCCCTGCCTTGTGAAATAATTAAAGTGACCCGTCACCAGCGAGGGTGGCCCTTACTGCTTGTCACACATGCCCCAGGGACAATCTATGTGGCTCATTGGTCCTTGCAACAACAGCTAAGTACCGTTATTAACCCATCTTAGGAAACAGAGGCTTGGAGAGGGTGATGACTTCCCCAGGGCCCCAGAGCCACTAAGTAGTGGATGAAGGACAGTTCCTCAGCAGAGTGCTGGGTTCCATGGTGTAGACAGAGGAGGGGAAGAATGAAGGCAGGATCAAGATGCACGGCATGCATAAACTGACCTGCCAAACTGAAGTACAACCATTTACAGAGAATAAAAACAATTATATATATATATATGTCCATATATGACTAGTGGATAGATGAAATATAATAGAAATGATTAAATTATATGTCTGCTTGGGTTCCATGAAGCAGAGATAGCCAGCTAGGACGGTGACTGGATCCCAAGGGCAAACGATGATGGAGATGGGTGAGGGACCCAGCAGGGCCCCCATGTACTGCTCCCGCCACCTGGAACGGGCAAGGATCTTTCTAGAGTGATTCTTTCCCCTCCAGTATGCCCTACATTGGAATGGTTCACAGAAAACAAGGCAGATGGCCGGGGAGGGGTGTGATCTTTCTGGCCACAGTTGAGGGTTGGTGGCTTGAGGGTTGGTGGAGGCTCTGGGGAAAGGGTTCTCCTTCTCTGACAGCCTGGGTAGGGGTGGGGGGAAGAAACTTGGTCTCTGATGCTTCTCTTTGAGGTATCAGTGATCGTTTTTCTGCCCAATTAATTCAGTTTAATTCAGGTCATTTGTTCTGCAAACTATGATACCAGGCATGGAGACTAGCTGAGAACTGGAGTTCATAATCCAGGTACTGGCAGACACCCAGCTGGATGTGTAGATCCCATCAGGCAGTAACTGTGGCAGAAATGGGGTCTTCTAGGATGAGTAGGAGTTTGCTAGGTAAATAGGTGCTGAGGTACGGCCTAGTCAATGGTGTGCATTCTCTGAGGGCTTCTGGTAGGGGCTCCAACAGGTCTTCCTTCCTCATAGAAGAGATTCCCCCAGAATCCCAGAGGCCAGGCTGGAGGCTCAGCCCATCCTGTCTGTCTCAGTGAGTAGCTTGAGGTGCTGAGTGGCTGAGGGACTTCATCCAGCTCACAGAGCAAGGAGCTGAAGGGTCATTAATTCAGCAAAGGCCAGACTTCAGCTTTGTGCTCTGGGAAAGCAGGAGAGGCTGATCTTTGTAGCAGTTTATGTTTTATCAGCTCGTCCTCCTTCCTGCCATCACATCCTATGACAGTCTCTGACAGTGGGCAATAGATAACATCCAGAAAACAGTTGCCTCCAAATCACATCCCGACAACTGGCAACCAGCGAGAATCTACTCAGTGTCAATCTCCAGTGCCCCGCCCCCAACTCCCATTGTTGGCATGTAGGCAGTGCTGGACGAGCCCCCCCCCCAATCCCCCAGCTGAAGCCATGAAATCCAGGTGATCAGGGCCCCTTCCAGGACGTGGAATCCTCAGGCTGTCCTCTCCCTCCCCTCCTGTCCTTCAGCATCTCCCTGTCCCCTCCTGGGGCCTCTCTCTGCCTCCTTGGCCTGCAAGTTACTGAGCTATAAACAAGACACTTAGATGAACGGAGCTCAGCCTCAAAAGAATCCTTTGAAGAAGGATGGCAACGTGAGGAATCACCCACTAATTTATTGGTCTGTAAATTTGCATTTTCCTACAAGACATCTTTCTCCGTGGGGGGGGCTCCCTCATGGGGAAGTCGGAGCAGGGGTGGTGGCAAGTTCAGCTGTGGCTGAGTGTCCCACTTAGAAGGCACAGATGCTTCCAACATGATCATCGTTTTACTATTTCAATGTGGATAACTAGATTATCTGCTGGGTAGGGGCAGGGAGAGAAGGAAGGGCAGAAGCAGGGGACAGGAAAAAAGAGGGTGGGCAGGGAGGGATGTGGAGACTGGGGACTGGGCAGGCAGTGCCTCTGGGCTCCAGCCATGGGTACCTGTAATGGTCCATCCATGCACCTCTCCCTCCCTCCTTCACTCCCTCCCTCCTTCCCTCCCTCCCCTTTCCCTTCCCCTCCTCCCCTGGCCAGGGGACAGGCTCTGGCAGGATTTATGGGGCCGGCCCCAAAGAGAGGATCCGGGGATAAATCTCAGCTTATTTAGGAGCATGATCTACATTTATTGCACTTAATGTGATCTTTAATGTGTCCAAAAGGGGCTCATAAATCCCCGCCTGGCTGGCTCCACCAGCCCCCCTCCCTTGCTGCCCTGCACGCCCCCCCCCAGCCCCCTGGCTAGCAAGGGCTGGGGTGAGGTCCTGGTCTGCAACCCTAGCTCTGCCGTGCCAGGACTGGTGCCTTCCTCAGGCTGTAGCCACAGAGCAAAGCCATACATCCCCACGGGGGTTAGGGCCCCGGTATAAGACAGAAAACAGTTTGTACCTCTTTGACTAAGGGACTTTTAGGTTCCTCTGGGGCTCAAGCTGCAAACAAGCAGAGCTCACAATAAACATCACGCAGCCTCGGAGCCAGAGGCAGGAGAGAAGCGAGTGTGAGCCCTGCGCACTGGTATGTTTATGAATACGACCACACAATAACAACTGAGCCCTCCGATACGGGTAGATGTTACACTTTGCACAGCACCTGCACCCCCCATTCTTCTCAGGAGAAACCCAAGAGAGGTCCCCTTGAGCAGCAAGGCTGGGCTTTGTGTTCACGGGGCCACACTTCCCCGATGTGTGGGCACACACGTGTTTCCTCAAGAGCGCGTGTGTGTATGCATAATTGCGCGTGCGCATGCCCATGTGTGCACCTGCCAGAGTCCCCATCAGACTAAACAGCTCTGGACACGTGTTTGTGCATGTCTCTTGGTATGTGTTTGGGGAGCGGGGAATCCATTCTTTAGCCCAGGCTCGGTCCAAGGCCCACGTTCATTGTCTAGACTTGACACGGCTGTCCCAAGCTGTTTTGCCATCTGCTGGCAGCGTGCCCAGACTTCGGAGCACATCAGTGTGCACATCTGTCTGCACGCACATGTGCACACGCACGTGAGGAGCCAGGGCCCCGTAGGGCTGATGCGATCCTTGGGACTGCCAGGCAGGGTGGGGGTGGGGGAGGTTCCATGTTTTCCTTGGGCGAATTTCTGGGAATGGTGTCGTGTCTGCAATAAAGGTTAGTCGCTGAGTGTTGTGTAATAAATACCAGGGAGGAATTAATAACTGGTGTTCCACTGTATTTAATAGGCAGGCTATGCCTCTGGTATTATTTTCTAATTAGGACACTCATCCATGGGCCCTACAGAAAATTTAGAAAATGTGTAATTAAGGGAAAATGTGTTTATTGAATCATTTATGATTCTTCTGAGATAACTCTGTGGGGACAGTGTGCGCATGCATGTACACCAGTCCTGAGACTTGAACTCAGGGCCTAGGCACTGTCTTTGAGCCCTTTTTGCTCAAGGCTAGTACTCTACTACTTGAGCCACAGCTCCATTTCCGGCTTCTTGTTGGTTAATTGAAGATACGAATCTCATGGGCTTTCCTGCCTTGCCTGGTTTTGAACTGCGATCTTCAGATCTGTATCTCCAGAGTAGCTAAGATTACTTTGCCAGTCAGTGAATATCGATTGAGACTTTTTCTAAGTTTGTTTCTTTAAAATGTGAATCATCCAGGGATGAGGGCGTGGCTCAAGGGGTACAGTAAGGCCCTGGGTTCACTTCCCAAAACTGAAAACAACAAACTTCCAAGAACAAACAGAAAGTACCCTAAAATCAAATGAAAATTATTTTGAATTTTGTTTTTCTGTAGTTTATTCACAACCTTCTTTCTTTTGTGTATGTATGTGTTGGTACTGGGACTTGAACTTGGCTTTTTCTCTCGAGGCCAGAGCTCTACCACTTGAGCCACAACTCAGCTTTTGGGTGTTTAATTGGAGGTAAGAGTCTCACAGATTTTCCTGTCCAGGCTGGCTTTGAACTGTGATCCTCAGAGCTGAGCATCCTGAGTAGCTAGGACTACAGGTGTGAGTCACCAGGACCAGGTAATATATTGGAAATTTTCTTGTTTGAGGTTTCTTGTCCTCCTCATTGCTGGACACAGATGAGCCTTGATTTTTCTCCCACAGAGGATATTCTGGCTGGTTCCACTTTTCACCCTTGCTTGAACTCAGGACCTCACACTTTCACTTGGCTTTTTCTGCTTAAGGTTGGTGCTCTGCTACTTGAACCATGCCTTCAGTTCCAGCTTTTTTGCTGATTGATTGGAGATAAGAGTTTCTCGGGTTGATCTACCCCTTCTCACTTTGAACTTTGATCCTTAGCCTTCTGAGTAGCTAGGATTATAGACTTGAGCCACAAGCCCCTGACTTTTCATTCTTTTTTTTTTTTTTTGCCAATCGTGGGGCCTGAACTCTGGGCCTGGGCGCCGTCCCTCAGCTCTTCAGCTCAAGGCTAGCGCTGTCCCACTTGAGCCACAGTGCCACTTCCCGCTTTTTCCACTTATGTGGTGCTGAGGAATCAAACCCAGGGCCTCTTGCATGCAAGGCAAGCACTCTACCACTGAGCCACCTTCCCAGCCCCCCAGCCCTGACTTTTCATTCTTTTTTTTTTTTGGTCGGTTGCGGGGCTTGAACTCTGTTGGGCCTGGTCGCTGTCCCTCAGCTCTTCAGCTCAAGGCGAGCGCTCTACCACTTGAGCTACAGCGCCACTTCCGGTTTTCTGGTGGTTTATTGGAGATAGGAGTCTCATGGTCTCTCTTGCCTGGGCTGGCTTTGAACCATGATCCTCAAATCTCAGCCTCCTGAGTAGCTAGGATTACAGGCGTGAGCCACCAGCGCCCGGCCTGACTTTTCATTCTTAAGGACAGGTCCTTGAGGCTAATCCTGAGATTAAATTCCTAGAAGTCAACTCCTTACCTCCTAAGTGTTGGTGGAGGGGGCCTCTGGATACTGGAACGGGTTTTGTCCATAAAGGAGGAGCTTGGGACAAGGGACTGAAGTCATCTTGTTTCTTCTGCTGTGGCAGCAAAAGGGACGGGGTGACCGTCTACCACCTTTAGTCATTTTCCAAGGATGAGCTGGGCTGCCTGCCATCTGTTGCTCTGGCCTGCAAATCCCTGTGCCCAGGGCAGGAGCAGAGTCAACACTTGAGCAAACAAATATTTGTTGAATGAACCAATGTTTGTTGAATGTTCAGGAGTTTGCTGATTGAACGAATGTTTGTCGAAAGAACAGTATTGTTCTTGGACACTCTGCTCTGCTGACTTGCAAGCTCTCTGCCCTTCGCTGAGCGTCAGCTCAGAGCCCCCCGGGCAGAGCCACAAGGGATGACAAGAGCCACATCTTTGCCTGGCCAGTGGCTTGTGGGGGGCTGGACTTGGGCCATCTCTATCACTCCAGGGCTCAGCTTGTTCCCCACTTCCTGCTGTGTTGTAGGACTCGTGGTGAAATGACGAAGGAAGTCCACGGGCGGTGAACACAATCCCTCCTCTGCAGTGGGGTAGCCTGTCTCCAAGACCAGTGTGTGCCTGTGTGTGACAGAGTATGTGTGTATGTCACTGTGCGACCGTGACCACAGGCTGGCATGTGAATTACAGCAAGTGTCAGGTATTGGTGTTTGATCTCACAAGGAAAGAGATTGATGGATAGATGGATGGATGGATGGATGGATTCATTCATTCATTCATTTATCATTTGCCTGATAAAAGCAAAGTGTGTTTGCTATGATGCAGCTTCTCATAAGTATTGAACAGAGAAGGAAGCGAAGGTCCCCAGAGGGTCCCAGCCCCATCACCAAGTGTCAGAGGTCCCCTGCCTGGCCACGCCAGGCTCTGTGCATCGGACCTGCTTTTCCTGGATACTTGTTCCAGGCTGGTCTGTGTGCACCCGCCTGCCCAGAGCTAAGGCCCCAGGATGGACAGCGCTGAGGGAGGTCAGGGGGAGACATATTCTGACCCCCTTGGCTTCCCTGTCTGGCCTCTTCAGGCTCTATGCATTTGACTTGCTTTTCCTGAATACTTATTCCCAGCTAGAGTTTGTGCAACCAGCAGTACTGGCTGAGTACTTGAACTCAGGGCCTAGGCACTACCTCTTAGCTTTTTCATTCAAGGGCTAATGCTCTACCACTTGAACCATGGGCCTCTACTCCAAGCTTTTAACTGGTTAATTGGAAGTAAGAGTCTCACAGGCTTTCCTGCCTAAGCTGGCTTTGAACCTCAAGCCTCAGATCCCAGCCTCCTGAGTGGTTAGGATTACAGGCATATGAGCCATTGGTTTCCTCCCCCCCTTTTCCTTTTCCTTTCTTTTCTTTTCTGATAGTACGAGGGTTTAAACTCATGGCCTCGTCAGGCAGGCAGTCTACCATTTACTTGATCGAGCCATCATCAGCTCTATGGCTTTCTCTTGCCCTTCACCAAAAATAGCCTCATCAAGCTCCCAGATGACTTGGTTCTCTCTGACCTCACCTTCCACCACTCCCCCCTTGTCCATTCTGTTCTAGCCACATTGTCCCTTCTGTTCTTCAAACATGCTGGCCACAGGCTGCCTTCAGGGCCTTTGTACATACCATTCCCTCTGCCTGGAATGCTTGCTCCCTTCACTTTCTTCACATCGCTGCTCAAAGTTTCCCTCATGATGAGAACAGAGCTGACCGGAGCTGATGGTTGAACATCCACAGCCAGATCCAGAAGGTCTTTCCTGGGTCTTGTTGGACCCCCTGCCCACCCCACGCAGCCCACTTCCTTTCCCCATGGGTGTGTGTGATCTGCGGGTGTGTGTGTGTGGGAGGGGGGTCACACCTGTCACTACAAGGCCCAGGGACCCCTGTGGTGGCTGGCTGAGTCTCCTGTCTCGCGCACAGGTTGCTGTGATCTTCCTCACTCAGCCTCACAGACCCAAGGACGCTTTCTGTCTCAGCTTCCTTCTCCTCCCTTGGCTCCTGTCCCCATCCCCGCTGGTCTGTCTCCTAGTGTGTCACCTCCTCCCAGCTTCATCTCTATTTCCACATCTGTCTTCCTTGCTCTACATCCTTCTCTGCTGGTTCTGGCTTGGTGAGTCTCTTTGTCTTCATCTCTCTTCTGTCTCTTTCACACATCTGTCCACCCTCTCCTTTTCTCCTAGCCGTCCCCTCCCGGTCCTCCTGTCTTCCCTGTGGGCCTCCGTCTGTCTCCCCATCACCCTGTCTGTGTCTCCCTCGGCTTTCCGGGAAGGCAGCAGTGATTTATGAGCTGTGGACAGGGCCAGCTGTGGGTGCGAGAGGCCCCGATTACAGTTTCCCGGAGGAAGCTGCCTGCTTGGAGATGGCAGAGTGACAGCGTTTATACAGACCAGCCCCGGGCTCAGCGCACCGCTGTCAGCCCGAGACGGATGGAGTGCTGGAGAAGGCTCATTACTTCATTCACACCTCTGCGAGCAAACAATAAAACACTTACACACGGCCTTGACACGGGCAGCTCCCCCCTACCCCACATTCCCGATCTGGCCAGGGCTTCCCTAGGGAACATACCAGGCCCAAGCCTCTGGCAAGCCCAGGACCTGGATTTTGAAGCTGCCTCTGAGCCTGCCTCCGTTTCCTCATCTGTGGGATGGGATGGAATGCACAGACTGAAGTGAAGTAGAAAGCATGTATTAAGCAATAATAAAAAAAAATGATGCAAAGATGGTACCTAGGATGCTACAATATTAAGCCATGAGAGATGGCTTTCAGCTCATGTGAACGTAAAACCCACGTTGGGCGGGGCACCGGTGGCTCACGCCTATAATCCTAGCTACTCAGGAGGCTGAGATCTGAGGAATTCAAAGCCAGCCTGGGCAGGAAAGTCTGTGAGACTCTCATCTCCAATAAACCACCAGAAAACCAGAAGTGGCACTGTGGCTCCAGTGGTAGGGCTCTAGCCTTGAGCTGAAGAGCTGAGGGACAGTGCCCAGGCCCAGAGTTCAAGCCCCACAACTGACAAAAAAATCCCCCCAAACAAAAAACATGTTGGCATGGGTGCCTCCTCTCTCCTGCTTTCTGGGAAGCCCTTCTCCCACGCGCCCACCTCTGGGATGGGCATTCACAGGGGTGACACGTGCCACCTGTGCAGCTCTGACTTTCCCCCCAGCAACCAGGCCTCTAAGGGCAGGAGGGCTTCAGCCAGCCGTGGGACTCAGGGTACCACCCAGGATGGAGGAAAGCTCAGAAACAGTGTGGTAAAGGTTCCCTGACGTCATTGATCCCATGGTTCTAGAAACTACCACCGGATTGGGTGTGTGGGCTGTGCACATGCAGTGCATGCTGGGATTGAACTGGAAGTTGTTGGATCCAGGCGCCAGGCAGTCAGGGCCCCCGTCTCTGCCTGTGAGCGTGGCTACGGAAGGTCTCAGCTGACCTACACAGCCGAGCAGATCAAGGCTCAGAGAGATCAAGCAGTTGGCCCACGATCACACAGCTCTAAGTGCTGGAACTATGAACGGCCATCCTGACCCATCCCACCTGGAAACAGTTCATGGGCAGCTCTGGGGCCAAGGTGCCTGGGGACTGGTCCTGGCGGGTTCACCTTCCAACTGTGTGAAGGCCCGAGGCTGGCCCTGGCATGGCTTGCTTGGGGAAGAGGGTGAGGACTGTATCCTAGGAGGGGGCGGGGAGGATTATCTGAGAGGTCCCTGGTGCACCCAGTACCCATCAGCTTGTAAGTTCAAGGCCACAATCAAGGCATAAGCGTCTATCTTCAATCTCCACGGCCCATGTTCTGTCCTCCCTGGACGGGTAAGATACAAGGCAGGGGGCTGAGGCTGTCCTGTAAAGGCTTGATCACAAGCAGACTTAACTGGAAGATAAAGTGCTCCCTGCCCTCCCCCTCCCCCCCACAGCCTTCTGGGAAGGTGGGGGCTGATATTTGTCATCTGCTTCTTTCCTTAGATTGCAGTGACTCAAGCTGGTGATGTTCCATCCAGCCCTGCTGTGATCAGGCACAGAGGGGTCTGCCTGTACCTCGGGCCTTTTGGTTACTCACTGTGTAAGTCAACCAATCCCTTGCCTCTTCTAGCCTCAGTTTCCCCATCTGCACAATGGGATGGATGTGGCTCTAAAGGTTAAATGAGATCGTGCAGGGGGACATTTATTGGGCACGGATTGTGTTGCCAGGCCTGCGGCTTTGGGGAGAGGACCCCACAGAGGGTGGCTCTCAGCACCCAGCTTCGTATCACGGTGGGGTCATCTGGGTCACAGGGGAGAGGTCACACAGAAGTGCAGCAGCTTCACTGGTCCCACCAGGGAAGTGAGTGTTGCAACCGTGTGTTAAGGCCTCAGCCCTATAGGCAAGGTGGCCTCAGGCCTGAGCGAGCAAGCTTGTCTCACTTTATAGTGAGGTCCGTGTGACCCCCCAGTGTGGCCCACACCCCAAGGGGAGCTACAGGGTGACTTGCACCCCACGGCTTCCTTCCCCTGGGAGTCTTATCAAAATGGAGCCCACTGACGCCCAGAAAGGACTTTTCAACAGTAAGAACAAAGTCACCCAAGTCACAGATCTGCTGGTTAAGGTGGTGCCAGAGTGGTTCGCCTCTTCCTCTTGAACCAAGGGCCCAAGGAGCCTGAGCTGGGGCTGCCGAGTAGCCTTGAGCTGGGGGGACAGGACCTGCGGCCTCTGAAGGACCCCACTCTGAGGTGAAGGGGACTCCATTCCCACAGAACGCGGATGGGGCAAGTGGGAGGGCTGGCACCTCCTTTGGCCTCTGGCTCTGGCTGGGCGCCCGCCGGCACCACCTTCTCTGGGCCCTCACTGCGTGGGACCACATCCTACGGGCACCCACTCACAAAGGGACACAATGATGTGGATCTTTCTGGAACATTCACAATGCTTTCCCCACAAGGGGAGGGAGTGGAGGGAAAGATAAATGTCCAGAAGAGCCGAGCACTGATGGCTCATGCCTGTAATCCTAGCTACTCAGGAGGCTGAGATCTAAGGATCATGGTTCAAAGCCAGCCCCGCCAAGAAAGTCTATGAGACTCTTATCTCCAATAAACCACTCAGAAAACTGAAAGTACTATGGCTGAAGTGGTAGAGCGCTAGCCTTGAGCTGAAGAGCTGAGGGACAGCGCCCAGGCCCAGAGTTCAAACCCCACAATTGCCAAAAAAAAAAAAAAAGAAGAAATATCCAGAAGAAAACAGCCTGTCTGCCCTCCAGGGGCCTGGGCTCCTTGAGCAGTGGAATCACACTGAAGAAGTTAGCCCAGAGGATGAATTTAAGTGTTTCATAAAATTGGGCAGAAAATGCAGCTCAGACCAGAGAGGTTTCTCACAGGATGCCTGCGAGATGTGCCCAGCGCTTCCCAGTTGCTCCTGGCGCCTGCCTGTTGTAGATGGTCTTGGCATGTGCTCTTCCTGGGTTACCAGCAGACATCTATGTCTCCTTCAAGGGCATTCTAGATGGTTCCCTCTCTGTGCCTTTCCTGGCCCTTGGTAGCTTCAAAATCCCTGGGCTGATGACCACAGCTACTGTGGTCACAGAGACACCTGCGCATCTGTCCTTTCTCTGTAGATACTACATGGGCCAGGGGTCAAGAGAAATGATGGAAAGAGGTCCTCCAGCCCCACCTGGGCCCCAGAACTGTTTGGGAACCACAGTTGCCTTGGGCCATGGGTGGGCAGACCAGAGGCCTGCTGCTGATGGGGTGCCTGGTGGAGGGCTGAGGGGGAGGGGAAGATGGGAGGCTGTGTGATCCTTCACTGAGATGGATGGTTCTAGCAACAGTCCAGACAGGTAAACAGTGGGGCTGGGACCAGACAGGGCCACCCACCCCCGCTGCTTCTGCTCTGCCCCGGTGACAACTCCTGTCATGGTTTGACAGAAGGCTGCTGGCTGCATCTGCACTCTCGGTCTTACTGGCTGGAGGGGAGGGGGGGCAAGGGTTTTCTCAAAGTTAGGGTCAGGGGCTTCTCTCCATAGATTTGGCTGGGGACATGGGGCGGGGGAAAAGAGAGACCCTTCTTTCTTCACCTCCACGGGACCCTGGGGACACTGATGCCCTTCCTGACCAATCTCCTGTAATCACCGCCCCCCCAAAAGGTCCCAGCAAGCAGGCCCCAGTGGTCTCTCTCACTCAACACTTGCACTAGCGTTGGGACAACTGAATCTAGGCGGTCCCTACTGGCTGTGTGGCCTAGGCTCCTCGGTCTGCAGACACTGCTTCAGGATCATTGAATCTCTCTTTCTTTTTCTCATGTGTGTGTGTGTGTGTGTGTGTGTGTGTGTGTGTGTGTGTGTGTGTTGGTCCTGAGTGCTGTTCCTTAGCATTTTCACTCAAGGCGATTGCTCTACCACTTGAGCCACAGCTCCACTTCCAGCTTTTTTTGGTGGTTCCTTAGAGATAGGAGTCTCACAGATATTCCTACCTGGGCTGGCTTCAAAATTGCAGTCCTCAGATCTCAGCTGCCTGAGTAGCTTGGATCGCAGGTGTGAGCCACCAGCCCCTGGCTAAAACCTTGAAGAGAGGGTTCAGTCCTGGATCTGTTACCTCTTGGCTTTGAACCTCAGTTTCCACGTCTAACAAATGGGGCTCACAGTGCTTGTGTGAGGATGATGGTCTTGGCTAGAGCAAGTGCAGAATTCCTTCCCTTCCTGGGCATGTACAGGACAGATGTCTAGACGTATGTCTAGACAGACAGGACAGATGTCCAGACAGACAGGACAGACATCTAGATAGATAGGATAGATGTCCAGAAAGCCCCAGCACAGGATGGATGCCCAGACAGACAGGATGGATGTCAAAACAGATGGGACAGACAGACAGGATGGACATTCAGCAGAGGATGCCTAGACAGACAGGACAGATGCTGATGCACATGCACATGCACATGCATGCCTTGGCAGGGACTTAGGTGCCAAGGATCTGCCCCAGTCCCTCTGAGTTGGAAACAGGCACTAAGGAGAGAGGGCAAGAAAGAAAGATAAAGTCTGGAAGGCATCCTCCCAAAGCCCTATTAACTCACTGCCCATTCCCAACATCCCTTCCCCCGCTTTGGTCTCTTTGCCCTCATAGAGAACTTGATTTTGTAGGCTTCCCTTCCCCTTTGCATACCAAAGACTGTTTAGATAATTAGTCTAAGGACATTCAGGTATCATTTGGGGTGATGCTAATAAGTACCTCTCAACCGTGCTCGGCTTTGGTTAGAAGTGAATCCTTTTTAAGTTTATTCAGATTACTTTGAGACTTTCCAAGACAATGTTTCCTGTCTTTTAAAGTTAAGACCTAGTTATCCAAATGTACTTTGGTTAATTGAATTTAAATTGCGTTTGTTGTTCAAGAGAGATTCTTGGTTTAGTTTGTAGTTTCAGGATGAGAGAGGAGATTAAAAACATCACCCAAAGGGGAGCCACTGTGATTGGGGTGGGCTTGAGCTACTCAGGGGTCTGTGCTGAGAACAGAAGCTGACCCTGGCCCAGGGGACATCCGATTCAGGAGCAGTTGGGACATCCTGAGGAAGCTGAACCCCAGGGCTGATGTGATGGGTGTGTTGTTCTCCCAGCCTTTGTACAGGAGGGGAAATTGGAGCGGAGGGTGAAAACTATAGGGCCAGATCAAATGAGGGGATAAAGAGGGACAAATCTTAGAATGAAGCAGTGTCCCTTTGTCTCATCCATCCATCCATCCCATCTCATCTACCCATCAGTCACCCATCCATCTATCCATCCACTTATCTAGCCAGTCTTTCATCTCATCCATCCCTCCATTTCATGTGCCCATCCATCCATTTTACCCAGCCATTCATTCAGTTACTCATTTTCCCATCCATCTATTTCTTCCTCTCATCCATCCTCTCACCTAGCTATCCATCTCACCCATTCATCCACTATCCATCCATCCACTATCCATCTATCATCTCATATATCCATCCATCCATCCACCCACCCATCCATCTGCTCATCCATCCATCCATCCCTCCATTTCATGCACCCATCCATCTCCTCTAACTATTCATGTAGTTGTTCATTTATCCCATCCATCCATTTCTTCATTTCATCCACCTATTCTCCTAGGTATCCATCTTATCCATCCATCTACCCACTCATCTACCTCCTTTTCCTTCCATCCCTCCATCTCATCCGCCCATTCACCCATTTACCTATTTGTCCCATAATCAGTCCATTCATCTACCCATCTATCATCCATCTCATCTACCCATGCAACCCCTATTTCTTCCCCAGCCCCCACCATACTGGTACTCTGTTCACAGCTAGCCTCCACTGCGGGGAGTAGAAAGGTGGAGAAGGTGGCAGAGAAAAAGCCTGAGCTCTGGATCAGAAGCAGCTGTCCCTGGCTGCAGGACTTGGAACCCCATGGCAAGAGAAGGGTAGTTGGGTAGCTGAGAATACTTCAGAAACCATACCCACCCCCCACTGCCCCATCCTGTGTTGCACAAAGGGATCTGAGGCTGATATAAAGTACCTGGCACCCAGTGAGCCTCAAGCCTCCAAAGACGCTGCCCTGTTCCTGACCTGGCGGCCTTTTCCCCACCCCCTGGCCTGGCAGAGACCGTCACTCCTCTCCCCTGGGACTGGTGTGCTTTGAGGAAAGCAGGATGGGCAACTCCAGAGGAGAAGGCGTGGTGGCTGGAGTAATCTCCAAGATACTAGCTGGGCAGACGTAGCAGCCATGTGTGGGTAGAACATCCCAGAATCAGTCCATTTCTTCTATCGCCCACATGGTCAGCAGACATTCACTGAGCCCAGGTTCTGGATTCCCAGATGGAGTGGGGGGAATGGGGTGGAGGAGTCACCGAGGCCAGGGCTGGACAGACAGATAGACAGAACCCAGATTGCCCCCCGCCCCACTAGCTTATTTACCCCCTCAACTTTTCACATTTGAACCCAAGACAGCAGATGTCAAACTCAGGCCCCTGCCCAGACTCCCACAACCTCCCTTCTGCCCTCCCCTCCTGCACCCCCTCCTCCGGGAGTTTATGGATGGCTCCTGGCCTTGCCCTGACGCTGTGGGATCCTCTCTTCCTGTGTTTATCTTGGACAGGGATAGGGCTCTCTCCTCTTCCCCACCCAGGAGGCTCACAGGGCCACCCCACGCAGTTCAGAGCTTGTGCTCACATGTGTACCATGGGTGTGTGCAGGCATGTGTGTTTGCATGTGCCCACCCATGAGGGCACCGGGGTTGGCAGGAAAGCCTGGTTGTCCTTCTAGAGTCTGTGGACTTGACACTTAGGGGTGTCTGAGGATGTGTGTTGAGGTGAGCATGCTCAATATCCAGCACGTGGCTGGTGCTCAGACCTCCTGGGGTGCATTCTCACACCTCCTCTTTTCAACCTTGCACTCTCTAGTGTCCTATTTTTGTGTGAAGAGGACACTCCGAGCTGAGGAACCCAGAACAGAACTGAAGCATTGCGGCGTGTCTGGAGGTGGGCTCGTCTAGACCCCAAGGCATTCATTCTTTTTATCTTTTTCTTAATAACTGAGTTGTTTTTCCCTATTGAAAAAAAATATAAAGAAGAAAATGAGAAACATCACAAATAGTTTCATAAATAGTTTCATCTGTACCCTCCCAGGTTGCCCTTTTTTGTGTGTGTGTCGGTCATGGGGCTTGAACTCTGTGCCTGGGCACTGTCCCAGAGCTCTTCAGCTCAATGGGAACACTTACCACTTGAGCCACAGCACCACTTTGGGTTTTCTCGTGGTTTATTGGAGATAAGTATCTCATGGACTTTCCTACCCGGGCTGGCTTTGAACCGTGATCCTCAGATCTCAGCCTCCTGAGTAGCTACGATTACAGGTGTGAGCCACTAGTGCCTGGCCTCCCAAGCTTTCTTTACACACATGGACACACATATAACTTATGCAAATCTCCCTCCTGCCTGCCTTACTCCTTTCCTTCCTTATATTACTTTTCATTATAGAACTACTCAACATACATGAAAATAGAGAAAAGAGCATGAAGACCCCCCCCCATCACTTTAAACCTGACTCTCATTCATGTCCCACAAGGAAGCCTGTAGTGTGATACCCATGGGAACTTCCTGCCCCTAAGGAGTTTGCTGACTTGGAGGATCAAACGCAGCACATTTGTCCCCATAGGAGGACCTAGGGGGGCCATGGCTGCTTCTGTCCTTCTGACTCTCCTCCTCCAAACTCCACCAGCTGGTTTTAAGCACCCCTGAGCCCAAGCAGAGCCTGAGCATGGGGTTCAGGGTAATGAATCTGGTGAATGACTGGGCAGAAGTTGTCCTGGCTGATGTCCTCAGGGCCTGCAAGGGAGAAAGGTCCCTGGCAAGGGTGCACTAGGAGGTGGCCTATGGCTAAATATGCAATAGCTGCCTTCCCACCCACCTTCTCCCTGTGGGACAGGCGGGACCATTCCCCACCCCCACGAACACACACCTCCACAGGGTGTCCTGCTGAGCCAGGTGGGGCTGGGCAGAGAAAGCCATGTGTGCCCATTTCTACCCTGGATCCCCTGACAGTTCTTGCTTCTCCCCGTCACCCTCACAGTGAACGCAGACAAGCTCACCCTTAGCCCTCCCTGTCTGGCTGTCAGGTTTGTTATAGCCGGGATGCCGAGTGCATCACTCAGCCTCAGTCTGCTCCTCTGTGAAATGGGACGATCAGTACTCCTGCCTGCCTCAGTGGGCTGCTGGGAGGAGTCGGCTCGTCCCATGGGAAAGGCACTCAGCTGTTACTATCGGAGCAGCCGAGCCCAAAGCAGCCAACTGGTGGCCGGAGCGCCTCACCCGCAGAGCTTACAAATAATCGTGAAGTCGTTAGATCACTTATACATCATAACTGTTCTCGTTAATGAATGGTCTGTTTAAATCACCATAATAAAAAATAATCATTGGAGCCATTTGTAATCGTGATTAAATCCTTTGTGATAGTTAAATCATCATTATAAGTTGTGCCAAGTGTATTTGGAAACAGAGTCCAGTCCTGCAAAACCGACTGGGTCATTAGTAGGAAGTCATTCCCGGATGACAATGAACCAGAAACCCAAAGCCTGATGAGGCTCTTCCACAAGGAGATGGCAGTCTATGCAAAGGCCCTGGGGTTGGGGGTGAGCTTGCTAAGTATCAAGGAACAGAGAAAGGAAGCCTGGTTGGCAGAGAGAGAACGGCCCGAGACTGCTGGGGGTTGGGAGGCCCTGGGAGTTGCTAGTTCTCCTCCCATCTGACTTGAGGTTTACAAAGTACCTCCTGCCAGCACTTCAGTGTCTCCTTGTCCCAGAACAGAGCTCCCCATTTTCTTTTGCCCCCACTGACCCTGACTGACCTTCGTGTTTCATCTCAGGATTAAGAGTTCAGGGAGCCTGGAGTCCCAGATCCATTGGTGGGTGGGAGCCTGCTCTGGGTGTCCCCAGACTTTGCAGCCTTGCCTCGGCCTGGCCCAGGCACACTGTGGGCCCTGGGCCAGGGGCTGCTGGAGGCCAGCTTCCTCCTGGTTTCATCTGCAGGGGCAAGATCCCTTTCATCCTGCGTGTTGTTTTTAGACCCTGGTCTGCACTGTGGACAATGACTGGAGGCTCAGGAACGCACCCTTATAAATCTACCAAATGAAAGAACTGGGGGCAAGCCTCGGGTCCCCGCACGCATGGAACATCTGGGGACTCCACAGATAACAGCTGAAAGAGAGCAGTACTGAAGGAGTGAGCAGGCCTGGAACGTGGGTCCTGAGCGCCTTCTCCACATAGCTAGGTACCAGACAGAGCAGGAATGATGGCGAGTCATGAGAAAGGCCCGGATGGAAGAGGCCCACCAGACCACAGTTGGAACTCTGAACCAGCTAGATGACCTTAGGCAAATCCCACTGCTGTGGGCCCTTGGGATGTGGGCGGAGGATTCTGGGAGCTATGGTGCTGGTAGAAGTCCCTCTGTTCTCCAAGTATTTGCTGTTCTTCAGCCAGTCAGGTACTGGGCTGTTCTGGCTGGTGGTGAAGCTCTGGGTGTGACTCGAGTCTCTGCCACCCACGCCACTGAGCAGCCTCCACCGGGAGGCCACACGGAGATGCGAAAGCCCCTCTCACTCGAGCTCAGCTGCAGGGTCTGGCATTGTCCCAGAGTCATTCATTTTCTGTGGTGATCTTTCCAGAACCCCATCAACCCAACTCTGAGGCCAGTTGAGTCTTCCGGGCTTTTCTTTTCTCTGTTCTGACAGAAAAGGAAGCACCTGAACCTTGGCCTGCCTGGCCATTAGTGGGGAGCCTATAGAGGTTCTAGAGAAGGAGACCCTCTACGCCCTGAGACCCCGGGAAAAGCTCTGAGCTTCTCCAGGCCTCCACTAGCGGCAGCTGTTGGCACCACTTTGTGAGGAGTGGAGAACGGGTCACCTAGGGCTGGGGTCTGGGATCCGGGCGCTGCTTCCTCTCATCAAGGGGCAATCCCAGAGGTCGGCCTGCCTTCAGATCCCGCTTCGCAGAACGCAAATGGTTTCCTTTCCTTTTAACCTGCCGGCTTCCAGGGAAATCTGATTTTGCAAACATGTTTTCTTAGCCAAAGGGAAATGAGCGCTATGCAAACAATGAAGATAGCTGTGTGTGATAAGGGCCTGGGGCTGTTCTAAGGGTCTGGCCTGGACTGAAAAGCTACAACAGGGCAGCCATAGGGCTTGCAGATGGCACCAGGCCACAGAATGTTGGAGCTGGACCTATGCCAAAGAGCAGGCAGGGAGGGAGGGAAGGTGGGAAGGAAGAAGGGCCCTACCCCCTACCCCCATGGCGGGGGCCTGACTGATCTCTGCCTGAGCTGGTGCCTACACAGCAGCCAGGCCTGAACCCAGGGTCTGCCCAGCGGTGGCCTGGGTGGTTTCTCTCAAGCAGGGACCCGCAGAGGGGGAGGGCTGGGCACTGGGACGGGGCGACGTGGGCCACTTCTGCCCCTACCTGGCATATGAGCCCTAAGACAAAAGGGGCAGAATCCCGCAGCCCAGCCTCAGTCATGGACGAGTGTCCAATGTCCAAATTGGTTTGGTTTTGACCACCTTGATGCCCAAGGCCAGTGTGGCCGCTGATGGCTTCCAGGGCCGTGGGAAAGGGTGGCACCATCTGGAGGAGTTTGTGGGGAGGCCCTGTACGGAGTGGGAGTGGGCTGGGGACCACCCTGGAAGATGCTGGAAGTAATGGGCCTCCCAGTGGGGCCGGGGAGATGCCGTCCAAGTACCACCACAGTCCTTGGGACCCCTCTCTGCGGGCAGCAGGGGCTCTCGGGCCGCTGCACGGACCTCGGTTCATAATGAACAGCCTCCTCTGCCCAAGGGGGCCTGGCACTGTGCCCAGAGCTCTCACAACCAGACATGGGCAGTGTTTATTCTATATTCCAGGGAAGGAAATGGAACCTTCTAGACTGAAAGTGACCTCACATGTGACCTGCCTTTCCTCTCAACCAGGTCCTGCTTTCTTCTTAAAGCAGCTGTCGGCAGTGGGATTTCTGCCCATTTGCAATAGACTGAAGGTTGTGGGTACTGCTGGGTGATGTGCACTTCAGGGGGCCCTGGAAAGGGGACCCCCCAGTCCACATTGGGAACCAAGGCTGTGGGATTTCACAGGGCAGCAGCACCCGCAGGGAGGCACAGACACAGGTCCTGCCCCGTTGGGTAGCAAATGCCACCCATTCTTCCAACCACTCCCACATATGACCAGTTAAGACAGACACCTGGGCAATGAGCTTGACAAAGGGTAGAGGGTCCCAAAGGCCCCCTCCTCCTCCTGGGTCTTTCTGTCCCCATCGTCCAACCTCTCTGTGACTGGGGTCTTTCACATACCACGTGGGCCTGCATCTCTCTGAAGCCCAGCACTGGTCCTGAGCAAACTCAGAGGTGAAGCGCAGCCAAGGCTCAAAGCTCCCCTCCGTAATCCCAGCTATTTAGAAGGGTGAAAACTAGGGGTCACAGTTCAGAGCCAGCCTGGACAGGAAAGTCCATGAGAGTTCTCATCTCTAATTAACCACCATAAATGCTGCAAGTGGAGGTATGACTCAAGTGGTAGAACTTCAGCCTTGATTGAAAAAGTTAAGAGACAGTGCCCAGGCCCAAAATTCAAGCCCTTAGTACCTGCATGGAGGGGACTGGGGACAAAGAGAGAGAGAGAGAGAGAGAGAGAGAGAGAGAGAGAGAAGAGAGGCCCCTCTTGGGTACTTAGCTGGTGTTGAATAAATGTGAGGTAGAATGAGCCTGGGCCATGAACAGCACTTGCAGCCCACGCAGGCCGCATGAATCCTCTTTTATTAGATCATAAGTGCTTTTAACCAGGCAGACAGCAGAAGGCAGGCAGGCGGCCGGCCAGCAAGAGCCAGGAACCAGAGTCCAGCTCCCCCCAAGCCCCGGACATCAAAAACAGCCACGCAAAAGGCCGAACATCAAAGCTTGAGCAGCAAGTCCAAACATTGCTCTGCGCTCTTATCTTAATGAAAGCAAGCCATATGCAGAGGGTTTGATGACACAACTTGAAAAGCCAGGGTCTGGTTTTATTAGCTTTTGCTGACACCCACAGAGATATTTGTGACTTGCCCAAGGTCACCTAGCACCCTGGGGCCAGAGTCGGGGGTCCAAACCCAGGTCTCAGATGCTGGAGCCAGGGCTCTCCCTCCCTGCCCACCATTCCCACCCCTCCCGCTGGCCTTCCTTCTTTCAGGCAGTGTGCTAGGCGCTGGGCACATGGCTGTGGGGGGAGGCAGACGTCAATAAATACATATATGAAATTATTCTACTGCAGTGATGGCACATGCATTCCCCAGGTCTCTGTCCTAGAACCTGGGCTCTGTTACTTGATGGACAGTCAGCACTGGAAGTAGTATTTTTCAGCCCTCTCTCTCTCGCTCTCTCTCTGGATACCAGTTTTTGGAAGCCCAAGCTGCCCTGTGGAGAGCACCCCATGGAAGAGAAGTTGACTTTCCATGCACGTGGCAAGCTTCTGTGGTAGGGATGCCCCTAAAACCCAGTGACACCCCATAAAGTCAACACCCCTGTCCCTGCCCAGCCCTACTCAAACTACAGGATGACTGTCCCCAAAGCCATTCAGTGGGCAGGTGTTTTTGTTCTGTGCCAATGGATATAACCAGAACGCCACGTGCCACCTTCATGGCAGGGGGGTAGGTCTGATGATGGTGAGCCCATTTTATAGATGGAGGAAGCAAGGCTCAGAAAGGGAACATGCCTTGCTCAGGGTCACGCAGTGACGAGTGACAGAGCCATGTGAAATGACTGCCCCGTGACCGTCAGCCCAGCACCCGTGGCTACCGGGAAGACTGCAGCCAACCGCCCCAAAGCCCGTCTAAGAACCCTGTGCAGATGGGGTCCGGATGGCTCTGTAAAGAGAAACCTTGATGACTTTTTGAAATGAGCAAAGGCTCACCCCTCTCGCTGCCCCCAGCGCCCCCCCATCCCCCGCTGCTCTGGCTTCTGTTTCCCAATTTGCTAAAGGGGAGGTGGTAAGAGAAGGGGCCCATCCTGCTTGAGCTGGGGCTGGAGATGGACCTTGAGGTGAACTTCCCTAGGGGCTTTCGTGCCAAATGCCAGCATGCCGTGCAGAAAGACTGGAGCCACACCGAGGGTTTTCATGCAGAAAGCTTTGCAAGCCAAGTGCCCTCCAGCTCATCCTTCTGCTGAGGCTGACCTGGGGCAGGGGGGTGGGCAGCAGGAGGCCTGGGCTCTGACCCTGGGTGAGTGAGTCACTGTCCCTCCTCACAGGTACAGTACAAGAGTGATGGACACCAGTAGGAGAGGAGAGACCCACCCAGAGGAGCAACTCCACCTCCCTCCCCCACCAAAGCTGAGAACCAAGCCCTGGAAGTTTCTAGATGCAAATGTGTGCCACACCAGGACTATTCCCCGCTTCCTCCTCCTCCCTTTTCATTATCCTCATTATTATTTAGTTAACTTATTTTGGGCTTTCCAATGGACCACTAGACTCTTTACAAAGAGCCCCTCTGGCACCCCATTTGTGTGTGTGTGTGTGCACCTGCGTGCACAATCGCAAGCACGATTGCATGCAAGCGTACACACGGGAGGACGGGCTCCACAGAGCAAGGAGGTTCTGGTCTACGCAGCCCTGATCCCAAGGTCCCATGAATTTTGAGAGCATGTGCTGGAGGGAGCTCACCGTGCGGGCACTGAGTCAGCATTTCCCCGCCCACCCAGAGGCCTGGAGGGGCCAAGAGCTTGTCCACCCTGTTCCAGGCTGCAGAGAGGCCCCTGGGACTCAGACCCTGGCACTCAGGCTCTCCAGGGCCACCTCCATTCCCAACCATCCACAACAACTACAAGCTCTGCCTCCTCTCAGAGCAGCTCCGCGTGCCAGGCCAAGGCCCAGGTTTACGCTTTGTGTGAACAAATCCAACTATGGGGGGGGGGGGGAGGGCGGGAATCAATTCAAAACTTGTAGGTTTAAAGCACCAGAACAGTTTGGTGTCCCGCTCAGGAGTCTGCAGTTTGGGCAGGGTTTGGAACTGCTTGTCTGGGCCTCTGCGGGAGTGGTCTGCACCGGGGCAGGAGGGCCTTTCCCACCTGGCTTCTGTGGATCGGGGCTTCTCTGTCTTGGTCTTTCCAGCACAGTATTCTCGGGGGTGCCCACTCCTTACATGGTTGCTGGGGGGCTTCTCGGGGAAGCTCCCCCCCAGGACGTGCTGCTGATCAGAAGCAGCACCATGCCCAATCCCAGGTCAAGGGGAGGAAATGAAATACCTGCCTCTTAAGCCACGGTACTCCTATCTTCATTGGAGAATTTACCCCAGGCTGGGAAGGTGGCTCAGTGATAGAGCGCTTGCCTCGCATGCATGAGACGCTGGGTTTGATTCCTCAGCACCAAATAAGCAGAAAAAGCCAGAAGTGGCGCTGTGGCTCAAGTGGTAGAGTGCTAGCCTTTAGCTGAAGAGCTGAGGGATAGCGCCCAGGCCCAGAGTTCAAGCCCCACAACAGACAAAAAAAAAAAAGAATTTACCCGAGATTCACTTCATTGCTGACATTTATTGGACACCTCCTGTATGCCAGACACTGGCAGGTTCTGGGGGAGCAATGAATGCAGATACCATCACCCCTACTTCATAGAGGAGGCTACAGGCAGGTGCTGAGCTGTGTCCTGAAGACTCTCCCTGGTCCTTGTCAACTTGTCCACAGGGAGGATGCTGTGGGATTCAAACCCAGTGCCCAGGTCATCTTGCCCTGGGGATGTACTAAGTCCATACTTTATGTGACCCCTGGATGTAGGGCACCCACAGGCGGGGCTGGAGCAGCTGGAAGGGAAGGGGGTGGGAGGTTGTTGGAAATCAGGCCCTGAAGAGTGAGGGGGAGGGAGCCATCACTGGGGGAGGGAGGGAGGGAAGGAAGGAGGGAAGGAAGCTAGAGTACTGGGCTGAGCCCGTCTCCACAGCAACAGCCTGGCTGTCTGCAGCCCCCACCCCGGACCTTGGCCCCACAAAGCCAGTGAGGAGGCAGAGGGCGGGCTGGCTGGGCATAAATCAGGCAGTTCTATGCCCCTGACTTGGGGCAGACAATTTATGAGGCTGCTTAGAGCCCAAGGGAAGCACTTGGGGGAGAGACACAAGGGGGTCTCCTGATTCCCACCGCCCCTGCTGGGCTCCCCCAGGCCTGCCCCCCATGCACGCCACCCCTGTGCCCACACCAGTTCCAGAAAACAGCTCCCCTTAACTTGTAGAAACACTCCCTGAAGTTTTCTTTCTTTCTTTCTTTCTTTTTTTTTTTTTGGGTCCGGTGGTGGGGCCTGAACTCTGGGCCTGGGCGCTGTCCCTCAGCTCTTCAGCTCAAGGCTAGCACTCTACCACTTGAGTCACAGCGCCACTTCCGGCTTTTTCTTTTTGCTTATGTGGTGCTGAGGAATCGAACCCAGGGCCTCAGGCATGCAAGGCAAGTGTTCTATCACTGAGCCACCTTCCCAGAACCCTCCCTGAAGTTTTCTATCTTACTATCTTCTGTTCCTTTAAAAAAAAAAAGTCTAAAAAATTGTCCAAAAAGAAAGACTCATGATACAGGGCACTGGTGGCTCACGCCTGTCATCCTAGCTACCCAGGAGGCTGAGATCTAAGGATCATGGTGCAAAGCCAGCCCAAGACTCTTACCTACAATTAATCACAGAAAAAGCCCAAAGTAGTGCTGTAGCTAAAGTGGTAGAGTGCTTAGCCTTGAGCAAAAGGAGCCCAGGAACAGCGTCCAGGCCCAGAGTTCAAGCCCCCAGACCAGTAAAATAAAGTTAGGGGGAAAGAAAAAAGAAACGTACTCTTTACCTGACTTAGGGAACTGTAACCCCTCTGTACTTAAAAAAAAATTAAAAAGAAAACAACTAAAAAAAACTGTGTTCACAACCCACTAAATTAATATCATGACTCTGGAATAATCTGTCACCAGCAGTTTGATCGGTACTGAGCCAAAGGAAACCAGCTGGGGAAACTGAGGCTCACTCCACTCCCCCGTGAGTCACTCACCACCGCAGCTGAGTTTGCAGGCACAGGTCACCTCTTCCAGCCTCCCTGTGCCCACCTGGCTTGACTGCGAAAGGGAGAGGAGGCTGGCCTACCAGTCTACCACGGATGAGGCCCACAAACAAGGGCACAAGGGTGGCACCAAGAAACTGAGTGACCCTGCAGGGTGGGGGAGGCTAGGCCCACCTGGCAGGGCCCTGATGCTTGAAGGCCTGATCCCAAGCCCCTTCCTTTCTGTGATCATCTATCTGTCCAATGCACAGGAAGTTTGTCTCCCCCTGCCCTGCCCCCTGAATGTAATTCCTGTAAGCCCATCATCACTCTGGTTTTCTGCCCCCTTTCTGCCCCTCTCACCCTGCCACCAGGTCTTGGTGACCTCCTAAGAAGGACTGATGGCTGAGTCTTGTCTCAGCAGAATCAGATGAGTCATGGTCCCAGTCCCTGCTTTGCCTCTTCTCCATGTGTGACCTCACGCCCAGCCCTGCATGCCCCAGCTGGTGCACATGGTGAGAATGGCAGTATCTACTCTGGGCTTCTGAGTAGAGGGAGGCATCCTCACTCTACCTAGTGAAAGGGTAAACACCTTCTCCTATGGATTCAAAACTACAACAACCCTGGTGTGGTGGCTCACTCCTGTAATCCCAGCTACTTAGGAAGCGGCGGTAGGAAGATCATAGACATATACTCGAATGCTTCACTTGCTACCTGAAAAACAAATGCATGAGGAATGGAGGCGTGGCTCAAGTGCTACAATGCTCTGCCTAGCAAGCAGGAAGGCCCTAAGTTCAAACCCCAGTGCCACCAAACAAACAAACAGAGGATAAAACAAAAAGAAAAAGGAAGGGAGAAAAATCCTTGTACTTCTATTTTTGTTACGCATAGAGTCCTTTGGAAGGAAACACCCCAAATAGATTTAGAGGTGGGAGTGATATTTCTTCCACTTACTGTACACCCCTAAATGACTTGAAAACCCTGAGAAATTGGATATTAATTTCAATTATAAACTCTGCTCACCTTTTTATTGTTTTTTTTTTTTTTTTTTAGTTTTCTTTTGTCCTGGTGCTGGGACTTGAACCTAGAGCCTTACACTTTCCCTTTTTTTCCCTGAAGACTGGCACTGTACCATTTAAGCCACATCTCCACTTTTGGCTCTTTGCTAAGTTAATTGGAGATCAGAGTCTCGGGGTCTTTCCTGCACAGGCTGGATTTGAACTGTGATCCTCAGATCTCAGTGTCTTGAGAAGGAGGAGCCACTCATTTGCTGTGAAGATCACAAGGAGAAATGCGTCTGTCTTTGCTTCAAGGCTCTGGCACATGCTCAGCCTGATGGTTGTACTTATATATTTTGTGCTGGTCCTGGGTCTTGAACTTGGGGCCTGGGTGCTATTCCTGAGCTCTTTCCCTCAAGGCTAGTGCATTAGCACTTTGAGCCACAGTGCCACTTCCTGTCTTCTGGTGATTAATTAGAGCTAAGAGTCTCATAGCTTTTCCTGCCTGGACTGACTTCAACCTTTTTTTAAATTTTTTTTTGCCAGTCCTGGCGTTTGAACTTGGGGCCTGGGCACTGTCCCTAAGCCTCTCTGTGCTCAAGGCTAGTACTCTACCACTTGAGCCACAGTGCCGTTTCTGGCTTCTTTTGTATATGTGGTACTGAGGACTCGAACCCAGGGCTTCATGCATGCTAGGCAAGAACCCTACCACTAAACCACATTCCCAGATCTGCCTCCAACCTTCATCCTCAGATCCCAGCCTCTTGAGTAGCTTGGATTACAGGCGTGAGCTACCAGCTCATGGCTGTCTAACGGTTTTAAACTTGTGAATTGAAGGCCTGTAAAGATAAATCAGTTACTCCTGTGGACTGGACTACTGGTGGCTCTGTCCCCTTAGGGCTCACTGCTGACTGCTGTCAGCCTGCAGGCCTGCTGGGGACTTCCAAGCACAGAGATTGTAACATTGCAAGGTGGCCTGGGCCCACCTCTCACCTAGAGGGGCCAAGCACCACTGGAGTCACAATGATAGACACAGAAACAAAGAATTGTCTCAGCAAGGTAAATTTTACTTCTGCAGAAGGGCGTACCACCCACCAATCATCTAGCAAGCAAGTACACTTCAGGCCAGCTATTCCTCTATTTATCCCTAACACAGCAGGCCCCACCCCTCTGCTCAGACTGGTTGATCTCAGGTTCATAGTCTGCTTGTGATTGGCTAGTTTGAATAGGGTAAAATGTATTTACATAAAATGACTTTGAAATAAGGTTATCAGTCCGCAAATAATCTCAAAATATAATACCCACACCCTCTGCTATTTCTTGAACAGCATGGGGCATGTCTTAATTCCATCTTGAAAAGGAACCAGTTTAAGACAAAAAACTTACATTTCAAAATCCCTTCCTTGTTCTAAAGCAATTCCTCTTTTCCTTAACAGGAGCCAAGCCGCTGCTGTGGGTGAGGTCCTGAGGGGGAGACCCAGCCAGTCAGCCTGTTAGCCTAGCAAGCCTACTCCAGGTACTCTGAATGGGGCCTTTACACACTAGGTTCTCACTGAAGACCTGGCAGGTACTGTTGGCACCCCAGCTCCATTACCTCCCCCTGCCAGCACCTCCAGTTCACCTGGGGGCTTTTCTGGGTACCTGAGCCTTCTTGTCCACAATGGCCAGGCCAGCAGTGGGGGTGCATCCTTTAGGCTAGTACAGATGGAAGCTGGAAACCTCATTCAGCTCACAGTGGTGTCCAGCCTCAGTCTCCCTTCTTCTGGCTCTTCCTGGGTCACCTTCTAAGCCATTTCATTTAAATCCTTGTCAGGCAGGCCTAACCTCAGATAAGATGATTGTTGAATGAATGAGCGAGTGAGCCTTGGAGGGTGATGACGCTTACTGAGGGTCTGAGGTTCACTTTGGCAGGCATCACAGGTCCCCAAGGAGAGGGCCTGAGGGGAGCTGTGTGTCACTGGTGGCTTTGGAACGCCCGGTCCCCCCATCTCTGGGTGTCTGGACAAGGCCCAGAGTGGGTGTGAGTGACCTCAAAGGCTGGACTGGCCCTGACATCCGAGTCTACACTTTAAAGGCTTGCGGTAAAAAATGCAGAACTCAAGGTTAGTGTGCAGATTAACCTTCCCCTGACCTGTCCAGGGCCTGTGGGGAAAGCCAAGTTTCTCTGAGAGCAGCCTTAATTTGATGTCTCTCGTCGTTTATTAAAGGGTCATGAAAGAGAGAAAAACCACTTGAATGGCCCCCGGGTTGGCTGGCTATAAATGTCTTCATAGAAGGCCTGGGCCAAGGGCTTCGGTGCCCAGCAATTACAGCGCCGAGCCCCGCCCAGACAACCAACCCCGGCACCTCTTTGGTGTCTTCTTGTCCAGGCAGCTCACACCAGCCAGCAAGATGCCAGCTGTGGCCCCGGGGGGCAGCCCAGTACCCAGGAAGCTAGCTGGCTCTTCCTAGAGCCTAGGCAGCATGGCTGTGGGTGGCATGGTCCTGTCACTCTCCAAGTTCCAGCTGTCCCGTGGGAGAGGCTAGGACAGTGCCAGGCAGCCCTGGGCCCTCCCGCATGAGCCCACCCCCAGTGCCTCTCATTTCTGGGCAACTCTGTGTTAGGTTTTTAAAAGAGGTAGCCGAGTAAGAACTGCACCAGCATGCACGTGGTATTCAGGTAAGGGGTAGGTTTATTCAGTAGACCTGCTGAGACCAGGCAAGGTTGGCACTCCACGTGGCTGGGAAAGGCCTGGGAATGAGAGAGAGCTGGGAAGAGAGGAAAGAGAGAGAAAAGAGCCAGAAAAGAGCAGAGAGAGGGGTAAGAACAGTAGCACTCACGTGGTATTCAGGTAAGGGGTAGGTTGATTCAGTAGACCTGCTGGGACCAGGCAAGGTTGGCACTCCACGTGGCTGGGAAAGAGAGGAAAGAGCTAGAGCAGAGAAAGAGCAGAGAGAGAGCTAGAAAAGAAGAGCAAGAGCAAGAGAGAGAGCAAGAGCAAGAGAGCAGAAAAGAAGAGCAAGAGAGAGTCTGGGCCTGGGCTAGGCCTTATGTAGGGTATGGGCGGGGAAAGGTGTGGCCACATCAAATTCAGATGTGACCTCAGCGGATGCAGATGTGACCTCTTCCAGGTGTGCCAGTTGCCTAGGTAACGCAGGTACTGGGTGGAGACTTTGCTGCGAGGAGGGTGGAGTCTGCTAGCCATCCAGGAGCGGACCTTACACTCTGCTATAGGCAGAAGAGCAAAGGGTTGAAGTCACACCCTTAAGAACCATGCTTGGCTCTCTGGTGACTAACGAAGAAGGCCCTCATCCTCAATCTAGTCAGAGGAAGAGGGATTTTTACAGAACAATAGTTAGGAGGACTCCGGTTGAAACCCCAGCTTCCACAGTTATAAGCTGTGTGACTTCAGTTTAGGTGTTAAGCCTCTCTGAACTCCTGAGTCCTCACTTGTCAGATGGGGTGGTAGTCATGGAGTCTACACCGTAAAATTATTTCCAGTTTGGGGCTCTTTGAAATGAACGTTGCTGTACATGCCTATGTGTGGCTGTATTCTTTTTCTTTGGGATAAATGCCTGGAGAAGAACAGCTGGGTTCTTCATGGCATAGGTCTATGTTGAACTGGCTCAGAACTTGTTAAACTGTTTTCCTAAGTAGCTAGGATTATAGGTGTAAGCCCCTGGTGCCCAATTCATTCCTTCTTTTATGAGTTGTGGTTTTGGTGTCCTGGCTAAGAAATATTTGCCTAATACAAGGTCACAAAACTTTTCCCCAATGATTTCTTCTAATCGTTTTTGTTTGTCTGTTTTTGTTTTTTTTTTTAATTGTTACTATAAAGGTGATCTACAGAGGGGTTACAGTTACACAAGTTAGGTAAAGAGTACATTTCTTTTTGGACCATGGCACCGTTTCCCTCACTCTCGTTGTAGCTTTAGAGTTTATATTGACATCTCTGAATCATTTTGAGTGAATTTTTAAAACAGGGTATGAGGCATGGATGGAAGTTCATTACTCTTTTCCATCCTTCCTTCCAGTTCCATTCAAGATAAACATTGTTGTTCAAGGATCCATCTCAACCAATAGTTGGTTGACTTTTGTGTACTGACCTTGCCTCCGACAACCTGGCTAAATTCCCCGATGCACTCCAGTGCTCAGTGCCTTTTCTATGGGCAAGGTCATGTCATCTGAGGGTTGCTTCTTCCATCCTCATCTGGCCACCTTTTATTTCTTTATTTTCCCTTATTGCCTGACTAGAACATCCCACAGAGAGTTGAATAGAGACCTTGAGATCAGGCAAGGATCCTGGGAGGAGGCATTCAGTCTTACCACTACTTATGACATTATGCTGAAGTTTTGTTTTCTGGCAGGTGCCCTTCCATGAGTCAAGGAAGATCCCCTCAATTATTAATTTGGAGAGAGTTTGTATAGAGAACAGCTCTTAACTCTTGTCAAATGCTTTTTGTTCTGCCTCTATTGGGTATTAATATGATGAATGTATGGCCAACCTTTCATTCCTGGGATAAACTCTAGTTGTTTTTTTCTACATTCTTAGATTTGATTTGATAAAGAGAATTAAAAATAGTTCTCTCGGGGCTGGGAAGGTGGCTCAGTGGTAGAGCGCTTGCCTTGCATGC
>NW_012267222.1:15194711-15201553 GCF_000151885.1 Dipodomys ordii
TGAGAAGTTAGAGTTACAAGACTGTGTTTTTGTGCCTGGCTTCAGTGGCTTTCTTGGTTCAATTTTGGAATAATTTCTTGAATACTTTTCTTCCTTTTGTGTTTTTCTTTCTCTCACCTCTTTTCTTTCCTATCCTTTAGGGACTCCATGCTCCCATAAGTTAGGCTGCTTGGCTTTTTCCTACCGGCCACTGCTGCTGCTCCTTTTTATTCCTGAGGCTTTCTTTTTTCTCTCTGTGCTTCATTTTAGGTCATTTTTATCTATGTCTTCAAGTTCTCTATTCTTCTCTTCCACAATGTCTGATTTGTTGTTAATCATAATCAGCCTATTTCTCCTTCTTAGGCATTATAATTTTAATAAATAGGTGTTTTATTTCAGTCCTGTCTGTATTTCCCATCACTCCATGTGGCAAGCTCAGTCTTTGGTCTAGGTTTTATGTTTGTTTGTTGTATTAGCTTTTAGCTTGTGGATTATAGTTTTAACGACTGCATCAATGTCCCTGTCTGTTGGTTCTAACAGGTGTATGGATTCTGGCTGGTTTTGATTGGTGTTTCTCCTCATTGTGGGGGGTGATATGTGACTGGATGATAGGTATCATGAATTTTGCTTTTTGGGGAGAGAAGGGTGTTATATATTTTTGTAGTTTTATTTTAAAAATTATTCACCCTTTGCTCTGGAACAAAATCGAATTGCTTAGAAACAGTTTGATCTTTCCAAGTCTTGCTGCTGAGCTTCAGGACAAGGACCTGCAGCAGCATCTGGCACAGGAGTCTTTGCTCGCAGCACTCTGAAGACCTTCCCAGCTACTCTACCTGGTGGGCAGAAGTGAGTGGGTGTCACCGCTGTTCCCTCTGACAGTCTCGGGTGGCTCTTCTCATCCCGGGCTGAGTGTGTGGTGTCAGTGCCTGTGGGATGTGGAAGCTCTTCCTAAGTCCTAAAATCATACACCTAAAGATGCCCGAAGATGCACTGGCCACCTAAGGCCTCCAGTGTATGTCCTGTGCTGGTTCTATACTCTAATCATAATAACAAAGAAAGAGAAGAGCCGTCTTCCTCCCTCCCGCGCTCCAGCTCTCCACCCTCCACCTCTCCACTCATTACCCTGCACATTCCACCCTCAACTCCTCCCACTCTCCATCCTCCAGCCCAACATCCTCAAACCTGCCAGCTCTCCACCCTCCTCCCCTTCACTCGCTACTCTTCATGCTCTATCCTCAACTCCTCCACTCTCCATCCTCTACCCTCTAGTCTCCATCTTCTACCCTTCTACCTTCTACCCCAATCTTCCACACTCCACATTCCGCCCTCAACTCTCACTCTCCATCCTTCTCCCCTCCATACTCCACCTTCAATCTCTCCACTCTCCATCCTCCTCCAACCCAATATCCTCGAGCCTCCATCTCAACTGTCCAACCTAACACCCTCTACCTCCTATCCTCACCCCTCCACCTCCCATCCTCACCCCTCCACCCTCCAGCCCAACATGTTACAAACACACCCAGTGACAACAACATAAACTGGGGATGCTGGAGACCATCCAGGCACAATCCTCAGTCCTATGGCCATCCTTTATTATTCTATTTTCACCATTATCAAGCTCAATAGCAAACCGTTTAGTGGAATTAGAAGTCAAGGCAGAAAAACAGATGTTTGGGTCTCTTTTATCAAAACCTCCTGCAAGGCACCAGGAAGGATGAGGATGGGGAAGCACTTGCCCCAACCATCCCTCAAATAAAACAACATCTTAGTTTCATCGACTAATGTGCCGTGTCAGTCAGTATGGACCATGTTGAGTTCTACTCTTGTGTTCTGATGTACTCAGAGTTCAATGCAGTGCTATGATGGAATGTACTAACTTCAGTCAGATTCCTAAGCAGTCAGAAACCAAAAGGCAAGATGAGAAGAATCATCAGAGGAAGGAACTTTGACCATCAAAGCCTTCTCCTTCCTTGTCCCCTCTGTCCTTGCTCTCCTCCTCTCTGCTCTTCTTTCCCCTTCCTTGCCTCTTCTTTCTCCACATCAGGTAGAAGAAACACCTGGGCCCAGGTCCAGTCCCTCCACCCTTTCTTGTTGGGCGACCTTGTTAAGATGATTTCTGAGCCTCTCAGAACCTCAGTTCCTCCGCATATAAAAAGGAAGATAGGTATGAGGATGGTCATAAGGATTGAGAGAGAGAGAAAGAGAGAGAGACAGAGACAGAGAATTTGTGTCAAACATCCAGTACCTAGCACAGAATTTTAGGCAGAAAGTTCTAGAATGACAGCTTGAGGCTTTGATAAGCAGTGGATGAGCACTGATGCTGACTAAACCCTGTGCTGATTGCTGGAGATACAGGAAGGAGTTGAATAAAGGGTCTGCTGAAGCGTAAGAAGAGATGTTGAACACACTGGTATGAAGTTAGTGAAGGACAGAGATGCCCTGGGCCAAGGAGCACTATGTAGTTGATGGAATGAAGCAGAGAATATGGGTACCATTTTGTTGGATGCCATGTTTTTGCTGCCTGAGCACCTGGCCACAAAGGCTGGGTTCAAATGGGATCTCTGAAGTTTAAGTAGAGTTGGCTTCACTCCCAGCAGGGCAGGTAAGCCTGATCAATACAAACCTCATATCCCAGCATCCTTTGAGGGACTTGGAAAGGGCTTGAGGCTGCTGGCAGCTACCTTGCGTTTCTAATACTGGAGGGAACAGAGCTGAGGGATAGTCAAAGGCTTGGCTATGCTATCACCGTTGGATATGGCAGCTAGATCCAGCCATACCTGAAACCAGTACTCCTTAGACTTTGAAGTGAACTAAACCGATCAGATAGTCCCTTTATTTTTCAGCCTCATCCATCAACTTTGTTGCTTTTCTTCTATCCCTTGTAGTCAAAAAACTCAATGAAAATGCAGAGATGTTTGGTCAATGTTTTGGTGGGGCAGGAAGAGAAGGAGGAGCTAGATGAACTTCACATACCCTTCCGGCGAGCGAGGTTCTGACTTGGGCATTGAAGGGTCTGAATCGGTGGTTGTTTGAGGGGCAGCGGCATAGAGGCAGCCATGCAGGGCCCCCGCATTCCTCTCTGACTCCAGCTTCCACCCCGGGAGCACTTCCTGGTGTATGTAAATGCACCCCTGTGTGCAAGTGCCAGCGGGGACATCTGAAATAGCCTGGAATATAAACAGCGGGGAAGCCTTTCTTCCTTCCTCCCTGGCCGCTCCTTCCTCGGGGTGGGTGGGACTTTGGACATTTTATCGCCCCAACTCCCTCTCCAGTGAGGTCACCTGTTGGAGGAGAAGGTGGCCTGCTCTGGGTTTCACATTCTTCTGGTTCTGGGGCCCAGCCCCTCCAGCCTGGGGTCTCCAGGACAGAGAAGTGGGGAGTCAGCTGGAAAGGGGCTGGTTCCTGGTCCTTTCTGCAGATGGAGCAGAGCCCCGCACAGTATCCCTCCATAGACGGCACTAGATGGAACACCAAGCCACTACCTAGGCCAACTCTTGTGAGCTGAACAGAGTGGACAGGGAATCAAGACTTCTTTAAGCTGGGCATGGTAGTACATGCCTGTAATCCCAGCACTGGGAAGCAGAAAGAGCACCAGTTCAAGGCCAAGGAAGGAGGAAGGGAAGGAAGAAGGGAGGGATGGAGAGGGAAGGAGAGATGAAAGAACATAAGCATAGTACCAAAAGTCAAAGATGGTATGGTCTCATGGGGTCTTTCTAGCCCGGAGCACATCCTTGAGGGATGGTACTTAGCTGCCCCAGTACCTGGGCGAGTACCTAGCCACGCAGTACCACAGAATTAAAGGAAACCGCTGTGGTGCTGACATGGAGAAGTACCTCCATATCCTGAGCACCAGACACTGTCCTGACTGCTTGGCCAATGTTTGTTCATTACATCTTGGCAAGTCTTCGAGAGAGGGCTTCTGACTACTGCTCCAAGCAGAAGCCCTGTGAAGCCCAGATAGATGAGTGACTTGCCTGAGATCACACAGCACAGCGGAGGCCAACCTCTGCCTGCCTCACCTGGAAATCCTGGCCAGCCTTGGACGTCAGGGAGAAGAAAAAAAAAAGATTTCTCTAAAAATAAAAAAGAAAGGTCAGACTCTGTCACATGAGGGGAAGATGAAAGAATATGAGCTTTTGATGAGTGAAGGTCAGAACAAGAGGTCACAGTCGAGGACGCAGGGCTCAGGGTGGTGTCCAGGAAGGAGAAGGGACACTTTTTCTGGATGGCTCAAAGGCACTAGGGAGGGCCTAATGCTGGGGGTCTGGGGTACCATGGCCAGACCTGCCCCGGGGGGAGCCTGAACTGCTCTTTACAGCTGAACAAATATTTCTCCTTCCCTCCCAGGCAGAGTCTACCTCTCCTGCAGCCAGTGCGGCCTAGAGCCAGGGGTGGAGGTCAGCTCAGCCTCCGACCGGATGGGGCCACAGCAAGGCCTGCCAGGGTGGGGACTGCGGGTGTTCCCCTGGGTCCCATCACCCAGACGCCTGGGGCAGGCTCTGGACCCCACTCGGGTCCACCTGCCACGTAGCAGCCAAGCTGTCTTCCCACCATTTCAAACCAAGGGGGCATGAGTCCTCCAGGCTTCCCACTACCCTGAGGATCAATGGAACTCAGTTGCAAGGCCCAGCATCACAGGACACCGCCATTGTCCAGACTCTCAGATGCTCCCTTCCAGAAACCCATACTGCTGGTGCCCAGCAGTTCTCAGCCTCCACACTGTCCTAGCCTGAGCTGCCTTTTCTCCTGGGGCATCTTTAAAAGATCCAAGTCAAACTGGCCTTTTCTTTCTTTTCTTTTCTTTCTCTCTCTCTCTTTCTTCCTTCCTTCCTTCTTTTTTTTCTTTCTCTTTTCTTTTCTTTTGCCAGTCCTGGAGCTTGAACTCAGGGCCTGGGCACTGTCCCTGAGCTTCTTTTGCTCAAGGCTAGCACTCTACCACTTGATCCATAGCACTACTTTTGGTTTTTCTGTTTATGTGGTGCTGAGGAATCGAAACTGGGGCTTCATGCATGTAGGCAAGCACTCTACCACCAAGCCACATTCCCAGCCCCAAACCTACCTCTTCTGAGAAGCCCTTCCTTCCCTCCCAGTGTGGCTTCTTTCTTCCCTAAGCCATCTTGACTCCAGGCCTAGTATATTCTCTCACTTAGGAAGCACACACACACACACACACACACACACACACACACACACACACACACACACACACACACACACTCTACCCCGCTTCTCCTGCAGTGACATCCACCAAAAAAGTTCCTGGGCGTGTTGAAAAACCAGATATTTGGAGGATAAAATGGCCCCCAAGTTATTCCCAGGTTCCCAACCAGACCCCCTCTCACTGGCTGTGTAACCCTGAGACAGCAGACAGCTCTTTGTCTCCATTTCCTTGTGTGTCAGTCTCCAGCCACTATGATAAAATACCTGCCCTGAACAGTAGCAAGGAGGAAGGATCTATGTAGGCTCATGATTTCCCAGGGCTCAGCTCTATGGTCAGTTGGATTTTTACTGAGAGCCTGAGCTGAGCGCCATGGAGGATGCAGGAGTGGTGGAGGAGGAGGAGGCTGGCCACCTTCTGGAGGCCAGGAAGCAAGAGAAGGAGGGGAAGGGGTGTGGCAAGACCCAGGCCCCACCCCTGTTGACCCACTTCCTCTAATCAGGTTTTATTCACTCCTAAAAGAGCACTGCCCACAGAGGAGCAAGCCTTCAGTCTGCAAACCTGTGGGGGATGTAACATCCCCAGTCCACAAAATAAATGGAGTGAAGGTAACAATATCAGCCTGAAGAGGCAGTCGGAAGGGCCAGTGGTCAGAGCTCCTCACTCCCCATTACTGGCTTCCCTTTCCTGTGGGTCTGTGACTGAAGATGGAGCTGGCCTGGGCCCTAGGAGGCCCCATTGTCACTTTGTCTTTTCACACTTTTGGGGACCCTTTGTTGGTGCATGTGCATCTGTCAGGCCCACCAGTTTTATAGCCTTTCTTCAGGAACACTGAGGAAGCCTATTGAGGAAATAGAGGCACAGAGATATCAATTCGCTCAGGATCAGCCAGCTGGTAAGCGGAGACCTGGCCAGACACCTGGGCAAATGACTCATAGTTCCCATCAGCAACTCTTCTGGTTGCTTCCTCTGCAGCCACAGGGTGTGAGCAATACCACGCTCCTGTTTCTCCATCTGTCAGTTCTAGGCTCCCTCTCCTGACTCAGGGAAGCCTGTCTCCCCTTCCGCATGGTGGTTCCCATGCTTGTCCCCACGGTCTTGTCCCTGGGCTCAGCAGGGGCTGCTGGCACGTTACACCTCCCCTGACTGGAATCCTTGGGGGAGGGATCCGTCACTCTGGGCACAGGCCAAGGACACAAGATCCCAGAGCAGGGAACGGAAGTCATACTGAGAGAAGAGTGCTTGGGATGATCTGGCTGTTCACTCTGCACAGGAGGAAGCTGCCTGCCACCATGCAAGCAGCAGCAAGTGTCCCTGGGACGTCAGAGACGGTCAGAGAAGGACGTGGAGGGCAAGCTGTGGTTCCCTCCCTGTCGTCATCGGGAGAGGAGCTCTTGGACCACCGTGCCCCACCTCCTACCCCCAATTCCTACAGCTAGCATGACAACCACCGCCTCCTACCACCATCCTCATTACCACTATGTCCCTCTATCACCACCACCACCTCCACATCACCACCACCACTACAGCCACCACCATAACACATCACCACTACCACCACCATCACCACTACTACAGTCACCACTACCATCACCACCACCATCACCATCACCACCACCATTATCACTACCACCATTACTACCAACACCATCACCACTACTACAATCACCACCACCACTACCACCATCATCACTATCACTACCAC
>NW_012267222.1:15201603-15203304 GCF_000151885.1 Dipodomys ordii
CCAGGCCCAGAGTTAAAGCCCCACAACCAGACCCCCCCAAAAAAAATTAAAAAAGAAAAAGAATAGTTCTCTCTTCTTGTCATTTTCTGGTTCAGTATAAGGGTGATGGTAGCTTCCTGGTACAATTACAGGAATACTCCATGTATCTTCAGTTTTTGAGGAGAGTTTTGTAGAACTGATAATATTCTTCCTTAAATGTTTGGTAAAACTCACTAGTGCAGCCTTTTTTTTGTGAGATGATTTCTAGTTATGGTTTAATGTCTTTAATAGATAACGAATTTGTATCTATTTCTTCTTAGCCTATTTCTTTTTTAGAGACTTTTGACAGCTTGTATCATTCAAGGAATTTGTCTTTTTCACCAGAGTTACTGAATTTATTAGCACAAAGTCATTAATCTATTTCTTTACGGAGCTTTGACTAGCCTTATGGCTGGCAGTGATGTCACCCACATTCTTGATATTGGCACTTTGTGTTTTCTCTCCTTCCTGACCAGTATCACTACAAGCTTATCAGGGATTTAGTTGGTTGGTTGGATGGGTAATTCGTTGGTTTTTATCTTTGTTTTGTTTTTCTTAATTTTTATTTTTTATTGTTATTATAAAGATGATGTACAGAGGAGTTACAGTTAGATAAGTCAGATAGTGAGTGCTTTTTAATTTTTATTTTCTTCTTATTATTATAAAGGTAGTGTTCAGAGGGGTTACAGTTACATAAATCAAGGAATGGGTACATTCCTTTTTGGACATTGTCACCCTCTTCCCTTGCTCTCTCCCAAGTTTTTCCCTCCTGGCCCCAGCCATAAGTTGTATAGTTCATTTTCACCATAGTGTCTAGTGAGTGACACTCCGGTATTTGTTCACTCTTTGTCTCTCCATTTCTGGGTCCCTCCTTACCCTTCCAAAGACAGATAAATGGACAAAGAAGATGAAAGGAAAACAAAAACAAAAGCAAACCCTCTTGGTTCCATTTCCTGGAGTTCATTTCAATAAATATTCTTGTATGTGAGCAGAGGTACATAGTCCCGGCACCTTTGTGCTCCTCCCCTAAGGGTATCCTCCTTCGGTCTCACTGTGTGTGAATGCCTAGAATGATGTTTAAACTTGTTTTTATTTTTGTTTTTCCTGAGATGGGGTCTTATTTTATGCCTCTGGCCCTCCTCTAACCCATGAATACTAGAGTTAACAGATATGTCCCACTGCCCTGGCTGAGAGGCTCATTAACCTTATTGATCTCAACAACTAGTGTTTGGGTCTTATTAATTCTTATTTTCTATTTCATTCATTTCTTTCATTTTTGTCATTTCCTTTCTTCTGCTTACTCCAGTCTTTATTTTCTCTTTTTTTTTTAAATGTAGAAGTTGAAGTGATCTATTTGGGACTTTATCTTTTTTCTTAAAAAAATAAAATACTAGCACTACAAATTTTCACCTAACTACTAATTCATCAGTTTCCTACAAATTTCGGTGTGCCCTGTTTTCAGTCATTTTCTGGTTCAGTATAAGGGTAACGCTAGCTTATGGTACAACTATGGGAATCCCATTTCTCTTCAGTTTTCAAGGAGAGTTTTGTAGAACTGATAATATTCTTCCTTAAATGTTTGTAAAACTTGGGGCTGGGAAGGTGGCTCAGTGGTAGAGCGCTTGCCTTGCATGCCTGAGGCCCTGGGTTCGATTCCTCAGCACCACATAAGCAAAAAGAAAA
>NW_012267222.1:15212544-15213603 GCF_000151885.1 Dipodomys ordii
ATCACCACCACCACTACCACCATCATCACTATCACTACCACCATTATCACTACCATCATTACTACCAACACCATCACCACTACTACAATCACCACTACCATCACCACCACCATCACCACCACCACCACCATCATCACTACCACCATTACTACCAACACCATCACCACTACTACAATCACTACCACCACTACCACCATCATCACTATCACTACCACCATCATCACTACCACCATTACTACCAACACCATCACCACTACTACAATCACTACCACCACTACCACCATCATCACATCACTACCACCATTATCACTACCACCATTACTACCAACACCATCACCACTACTACAATCACCACCACCACCACCACCACCATCACCACCATTATCACCATCACCACCACCATTATCACTACCACCATTACTACCAACACCATCACCACTACTACAATCACCACCACCATCACCACCACCATCACCATCACCACCACCATCATCACTACCACCACCATTATCACTACCACCATTACTACCAACACCATCACCACTACTACAATCACCACCACCACTACCACCATCATCACCACCATCACCATCACCACCACCATTATCACCATCACCACCACCATTATCACTACCACCATTACTACCAACACCATCACCACTATGACAATCACCACCACCACCACCACCACCACCATCATCACCATCACTACTACCATTATCACCATCACCACCACCATTATCACTACCACCATTACTACCAACACCATCACCACTACTACAATCACCACCATCACCATCACCACCACCATTATCACTACCACCATTACTACCAACACCATCACTACTACTACAATCACCACTACCACCACCACCACCACCATCACCATCACCACCACCATCACCACCACCATTATCACTACCACCATTACTACCAACACCATCACCACTATGACAATCACCATCACCACCACCACCATCATCACCATCACCACCACCATTATCACTACCACCATTACTACCAACACCATCACTACTACTACAATCACCACTACCACCA
>NW_012267222.1:15214023-15229374 GCF_000151885.1 Dipodomys ordii
ACCACCACCACCACCACCACCATCACCATCACCACCACCATTATCACCATCACCACCACCATTATCACTACCACCATTACTACCAACACCATCACTACTACTACAATCACCATCACCACCACCATTATCACTACCACCATTACTACCAACACCATCACCACTACTACAATCACCACTACCACCACCACCATCACCACCACCATTACTACCAACACCATCACCACCACCACCACCACCATCACAACCCATAAGAGGCAGAGCCACTTGTTCCAAAAACCCTTAAGTTGGACTCTGGCAGTCACTCATATCATGTGTACTATGACCAACTGATAATACTGCTCATGCTGGCCAGCCTGACGAAGGCACTGTTTTCACTCACACAGATATAGCCAAGATGGTGGCAGGCACCTCCATAACGGGCTCATAGTCACTATTCCAAGTGTGTGTGTGTATATGCATGCTGTTATGGGGCCTTGAACTTAGGGCCTAGGTGTCTCTCCCTAGCTTTTTCATTCAATGTTAGCACTCTACCACGTGAGCCACAGCTCTGCTTCCAGCTTTTTGATGCTTAATCGGAGATACAAGTCTCACAGACTTTCCTGTGGGGGGTTGCCTTGAACCATGATCCTCAAATCTCAGCCTCCTGAGTAGCCAGGATTGCAGGTATGAGTTACGGTGCCCAGTACTATTCTAGTTTTTAGAGATGAGAAAATTGAGGCCCAGGGACACAAGGTGACTTGGTGGCTTTAGACCTAGACCAGGTTCCCCACCTTGTGACACTGTGCTGGCCTACTGGGGGCCTGTGCTCTTCTGCAGGAGACCCTCAGTCTTCTCATGTGGGGGAGGTGTGGAGGCGTGAGCCGTGTCCTGGGGGCTCAGGGGTCCCCTGGCACACAGGAGGCTGCTGGCCTCCCATAGACCGCATCTGTTTATGGTGCCCTGTGCTTCCTGGGATTGCCCCTCCCTCCTCCAAGCTTCAGCCAGGCCCCCTCATCCTGGGCCTCAGTTTCCTCACGCATCGAGTCAGGGTGGTGGAGGCAGCCCCCAAAGGTGCTGCAGTACCGACACAGACTCCAGGCAGTATGAGTCGGAGCTGGCCTCCGGAGCGGGCCTCGCCATGTCCCAGAACCCGCCAAATGAAGGTTGTAAATCCTCTCCCTCCAAGGACTGCTCTCCTTCCACACCTCCATCCTGACTGCTCACACATTCTCTGCTTTCAGGAGATGTTTTATAAGCATCCCCTACAGGGACCCAGGTGACAGCAGTACGCACAAACCCACGCCAGAGGCTCTTGATGGGGGGGGAGTGGGAAGACACGTGCAGGGTGGAGGTGCCAAGGAGGCCCGGCCTTGAGCTTCCAGTGGTCAGCACGGGTGGAGGCCAAGGCCCAGACCTGAGGGGAGTCCAGTAGGTCCTGCGGGGAGCGGAGCGGGGGGGGGGAGGGGGGAGGAGGGGAGGTCAGTGGTTCCTGGCACTGTTCACAGCTCAAGATCTTCCCGGAATCTGGGAAAGGCACCGCACCAGCAGGGATCTTCCTGTTGCAGCACAAACACAGGCTAAATTCTTCATGTTTTTTCCTTCTCAAGGGGCCTCAGACCAAAAGCCACCTCTCCTAGAGCCTGTTTACTGTCCAGAAGGTGGACCGTGTGTTGAGACAGTAAAATGAGCACTGGATTTGCAGTGGACAATGTAACTGGAGACTTGGCAGAACCCTAAATACTGTGTATGGCTGTTCAGGCTGGACACTGAATAAGAGCATCTCAGGTAATGAGATAAATGAGGCTAGAAACCACCCTGGGTTCAGCTCCGTGCCAGGATCACTCAGAAGGATGCATTCTCCTAAAATACATCAAACCAAAGCCTTCCTCGGGCTAATACTGCCCCTGACCTTGAACCTGAGTCTCTGTCTCTATAATGGCCTAATTGGTTATCTCTACAGAGATATGGTTAAGCTACTATAACCCATGCTAAAATGCCTAATAATTATTTATCATGAAGTCTTGTTCCATAAAAGGTTAGAGGCAGCTGGCAAAGTCAACTATGATTAAATATAAAATATGAGTGAATGCAGTATCATCACTGTATGAATGAAGAAAGGCAGATACCAGGCCTATGTGCCAATCCCTCCCTTCCTGTACCTATGGCAGACATTACTCATTGATGACCATCTGCTGCAAGTCAGAGTCCACCTGGGTGCAAAAGATATTCATAGAGCAGAGAAGATGGAGCCCTGTACTTACTTATCATATCATTGAGGGTGCTTTTCCTATGGGTCCCCATCCTGGGGCCATACAGCAAACTAGGAAATCCCTCTCAGCAGCAGCCTGAGATCAAGCGTATCAGCAGGCTTTGACTAGTGATGCCTGATAGGGCCACAGGAGGGTTTGAATCCCAAGCCAAGTCCATCCAGTAAGAGCACTTGGAACCATCACACCCCCACCACCCACCCTGGGGAAGGAACAGGAGGCAGCCCCCTGCTAACTAGCCACCAGGCGGAAATCATCAGATGGGTCCCAAGCCCTTCTAGTAGTAGTCAGGTAGAACTCAGACGGGGAGCTCCAGGCCCCCATCTGGGCTATTTCTGCCCCACCTCCCCGCCTACCCCAGAGGTTGCTGCCCCCTTAGACCCCCTGGTCCAGTTTGAATCCTCACAAGGTAGCGGTTACCTGCAAACCTCCAGTCCCTCCCCCATGTAACACTAAGTAAGGAGTCCCCAGGGTTGGGCCCCAGGACTGGGGAACCCTGGGCCTGAAGTCCATCCTGACACTGGAGGGGAAAGGTAACATTGGATCAGGAGGTTCAAGAATGGGGTCTGCCCATCCCCCATGTCCCCACTGCCTCCTCAGCTTCATTCCCGACCCCCATGGGCGAGATCAATGCATTATTACTGCACTATGAGTCATACAAAATATTGTGATCTGAGTGTGCTGGCTGCCAGCAAACAGGAAAAGAGAACACCCGTCTGGAGGAATGTGTGTGCTGGGCATGGAACCCAGGGCCTTACACCTGCTAGGCAAAGAGTCTCCCATTGAGCCAAATCCCAGCCTGAGGGGAACAATCTGATGGTAAGTCCTCTGGAATGGCTGGCCAAGGAATTTTCTAAGCCTCAGTTTCCCCCTCTTGTTAAAAGGGTGAGCAGGGGGAGGAGGGAAGAACTATCAAAAGGCCAGCAGCCCATGAGGATGCAGTTCCAGCCCACAGAAGCCGGATGCGAGCCGGCAAGGTGGGGCCCAGAGAGGGCCTGGGCCTCTGAGCTCCCTAGCAGCTCCTGCCCTAGGTGGGAGGCCAGGAGGGATCCAGGAGGAGCAGCCAAGAGGCAGGCGGGCAGGGCTGTGACCCCAACGGGGAAGCGTGAGTGCAGGCTCATCACTCAGCCAGCTGTCTCCCCAGCCGGGAACCCTGGCAGCCTGTCCTCCCTGTTTCCGGCATGCTGGGTCAATATTGTGCTTTCCTCTGTGCTGCCCGCCTGGGACAGCCTGGCTCTGCAGGCCGCCCAGGGTCACGGGGCCTGGGGGAGCCAGGGCTAAAGACAGGTCACCCACTCTGGAAGATGGCACGGGGCGTAGGCCATGGGCAGCTGTGAGGCAGGAGCGCGGGGCTGCTCGCCTCCACCACCTTCCTAGGCCCTGAAGGTGCGGCACTTGCTGCAGGGTGCTCCCCACCCCCACCCCACCACCCCAGTGTGGCAGAACTGAGGTGCCACCTTGTCCAGGCCTCTGTGCTTCAAACCAGGGACCAGTGAGGCTTGTTCCAGGTCATGTCCTGAATCCCATTTCTTGACCTCAATTCCTGGCCAAACTCCCATCTCCTGGCCTCCCTCGTTCCCTTCTTTCTAGATGCTTCCGGGGCTCCACCTGAACAGAGGAGAGAGCCAGACTGAGTCTGGCCAAAGGAACTTACATGAGAGTCTTCCCTAGGGCAGGGCTGGTCCAGGGGCACTGCCGAGACACCCCCCCCCCAACTGGAAGTTACCCAGACAGCCAGTGAGGGGCATGGGGCATCTAGAGGTTTCCATTCTCCTACTGAGCTTGTCTGGTCAAGAATTGGGCAGATGTTACCTCCTCCCTGCAGCCCCCACTCTCCTCCCAACCAGGCAAGCTGCTCTCTGTCCTTCCACCCCAGCCAGGTTGGGGACCCCAGAAGAATGGGAACCATAGGCCCTCAATACCTGTAGAAGGAGGAAAGGAGCAGACCAATGAATGGGCCCCATCCTACTTTGCAGCAGCACCATCACACCACAGAGCAGAAACACCTGGAACTTTCCTTTCTCCCAGAACCCCTCTCAGGCACCCTACCAAAGCTGCAGGGTGCCCTGCTCTAGGCACATACACCCCTTATCAGTAACTTTATCCCAGAGAGTGTACCGGCTTGTTGAAGGTTCTTCCTCTTGAGACTGAACTAAGACTTGAGTCTCCACCTGTGGGCAAAAAGTAGACTCAGGACTTACCACTTGGCTTCTAGCCCAGGGCCTGGTGCAGAACTGATGATGGATGAATGGATGAATGGATGTATAGGTGTAAGGATGGATGGATACATGCATGTGGATGTGGAGGGGGGTAGATGGGTAGGTGGATGGGTGTGTGGATAGATGGTTGGATGGATGGGTGGGGTGAGTATATAGATAGCTGGCTGGCTGGATACATGCATGCATACATGTGTGCATGGATGGATGTGTCTGTGTGGATAGATGTGTTGGTGGATGGATGTGTAAATGAATGGATAGATAGCTGGATCATCTATGCAGACATGCATGAGTGGATAAATGAATGGATGATACATGGATGAATGGATAAATAGATGGATGGATGAATGGATGAATAGATGGATGGATACATTCATGCATATGTGAGTAGGTGGGTGGATGGAGAGATGTGTGGGTGGATGGATGACGGATGACGGATGTATGGGTGCATTCATGAATATGTGAATGGATGAGTGGGTAGATGGATATAAGGGTTGATAGATGGATGCTGTGTAGATGAATGAATGGGTGAGTGGACAGGTGGATGGATACATTCATGCATATGTGAATGAATGCATGGACAGGTAGACGGATATATGGGTAAATGGATAGGTGTATGGCTGTATAGTTGGATGAATAGATTTCTTATGGAGTCTGGTCCCTACCAAAGACTCAGGACCTGGCAGATAGAGATGGTGCTGAGGTGGATCTTTCCTGTCCAGCAACCTCCACACCTCAATCTATGTGCAGTATCAGCTGCTCATCTCCTTTGGGAAATTATCCTTGCTTCCTCTACATGACTGTGTCAGTCACAGAAGCTCAGTGGTCACCTACAGGACCATCCAATGCCTGGTCTCCATGGTCACTCTGCCTCCTAGGGTATCAAATCCATTCTCAGGCAAACCCTTCCCAAACAATGGCAGCACTGGGCCTGCAGCCTAGCAACAGCCTCCTTGGAAAGAGAGCTTCTTTTTCCCTATCTGGACCATGAATTCCAGAACATAATCCGATTGGTCCTTTTGGTCATATGCCCACCCTCAAGCCAATCCTGGGTGACAAGGAGGAGGAGGTGGTGTTCTTATTGGCCAGATCTCAGCCATAGGTCTACCCTTGACATTACTCCTCCCCAAATCAACACCCCTGCAGCCTGCTTCAGCTGGGGCAGTGAGTGCTGCACTGGCAGAATGAAAGGTGTCTACCTCCCCTGGGAAAAAGGTCTTTTGCTAGGAGATTCTCTAACCACCCATCGGTCCATGCATGGATCCATCCATCCCTCTGAGAGCTCTCTGGGGAAAGCCAGCAGCCCCCTTAGCTGGGAGTTAGGTTGGGGACTGTGGGAGGTTGGATGGAGGGCCTCACAGTTACTCCCAGTGCTGGAAGCCTCTGGTTGGCAGCCGTGGCTATCTGCAGCAAGACACATTGCTGGGCTGGGGCCGAGAAGCAGAGATGAGGTGCACAGATCCAGGCATTCCTCAGATGCCCACCTCTGCAGCCTCCAGTCCTGGGGTGCCAGTAGGAATGCTCAGAGAGACCCGGCCAGGCCATCTGAGGGTCATAGCCTATGGGGAGAGGGCCAGGACCTGCTCTCTAGTCTCCCTGGGGAGAGGGAAGCGAAGCTACCAACACTCTTGTCCTGGGCTTGGAGGAAAAAGCAGTAAGTGCCCTGCTAGCCTTTCAAATGTGCCAGCCCCTCCCCCATCACGCTTTAACAGTGACCACCTGTCTTGCCCCTAAATCCCCTCCCTTCCCTCAGCTGGGCCTCCCTTCCAGCCCCCTGGGGAGTGTGTGTGTGGGGAACCCCTGGAAACACTCAGAGAGGCCTCAGCTATGGCGAGGCTGTGGGAACTCCGAGTGTCTCCAAGCCTGTGTGGTCTGAGGAAAGAGGGACCACTCTGGGTCTCCCTTGTGACTGACTCCGCTTCTATTTGTCCTTCTGTGGCAGACTTGCTCCACTTAGCATCCTGTGTTCAGTCTCGTCTCTGTGGTAGCACAGCGTTTGCCTTCTGTCTTCGGGCTGAGTAGTATTCCATTGTATGGGTGTACCACATGGGCTTATCGGTTATCTGCCAGCGGGCACCTGGATGGCCGTCACTGGGCTACTGTGACTGTGAATGTCTCCTCATGATCCCTTTTCCATTCTTCTCAGTTTGTGCCTAAAAGTAGAATCGCCAGTTCTACAACGACTCTGTTGTTCTAGAACATTCCACAGTGTCTTTGTGTCTTACACACCCAGCAGGGCACAGGACCTCTGGCTTCCCGTGTCCTTGCCAAACACTTACTCTCGGGGTTTTCCTAGACGGCAGCCCTTCTGAGAGCTCATACTCCTCTGGGCTGACATGTTGTGAATGATGGGGGCTCCTGTGTGTGGATCACCGGACATCCAGCCAACCGCCCAACACCACGTGCCAGCAGCATGCGGCTCAGTGCCAAGATGACCATGCTTGCTGGGGTGGGAGGGAGGGGTGAAGAAGGCCAGCCCCACACACTTCCCCTGCCCAGCCTCACAGGGCCCTCTCCCTGGCCATCTCCAGATGTTCCTGCATGCCCTTCATCCTGCAGAGTCTCATGGGTACTAACTCGCATGCAGAGCGAGAGGAAGTGTGCCACCCCCTCCATCTCTCCCTCCCTCCCTCCCACCTCTCCAACCTGAAGAGTAGAGTTATGGCTGGTATCTCCTCCTAAAAAGGTCCACATAGACCACGAATGGCCTTCCCCGATTTCCATTTCAGCCCTCTCGAAAACCTTCAGCCTGCAGGAACCAGATGTGGGCTGGGAGGTGTTTTTCTTTTTTCTTCCCCCCACCCATGAGCCAGCCACCTTAGAGGTAGGCCAACTGGGGTTCAAATCCCAGCTCAGCCCCTTGTGAGTCAGAAGCAAGCTGCAGGCTCCTGCTTCTCCGACTTCCTTGGCTGCAGGGTGGGGCTGGCTTCCCAGGGGCGTGGCGAAGAAGACAGGAGACCAGGACACAGGGGAAGGAGCCCCCTGGCACCGCACTGAGGGCTGGCCTGGTCACCACTCAAGTCTGGCAGCGGGAGAGACACCAGCTCCGCCCTCGCTCTCCGGTCTTGCCCCAGCTCCTCTGCGAGGTTGCTCTCATTTTCAGAGAATCAGACCTAATTCCACCATTGTCACATCTAGAAAGACAGCTCAGGGCTGGGCACAGTGACTGACTCCTATAACCCCAGCCTCCCCGCAAGCATAGGGAGGAGGAGGTCAAGGCCCAAGGCTGGCCCAGGCAAAACATACGAGACCCTATCTGAAAGATAACTACAGGGGGGAAAGAAAAGGAAGAGGCGGACTGTGCCTCAAGTAGCAGAGCACCTGCCTAGTACATGGGAGGGGCTGAGTTCAAACTCCTGTACCACACACACACACACACACACACACGCACACACGCACGCACACACGCACACACACACACACACACGGTGCCTGAAGCCACCACCTTCCTCCCCCTCCCCCACCCCACTGCAGCCTGCTAGATCTTTCTCACTCCCAGACATCATCGGATACCATTCTAGAGTGAGTAGGATAATACCTGAAATTTATCTGCTCTGGGGGATGCAGCCCCCATGACACCCACCCTTCCATTCTTCACTCAGGCATCAAGCCCCATCACTGGAGGCCTGCCTTTGGCCAAACCACTGAAACACAGTAAGGTATAAGTAGGCGAGCAGACAGACTGTGGGCTCTTAAGGTGCCCACAGTCCCCCAAAGCACAGGTGTCTACCCACATGTGCCCCACAGCCCTTAGTAGACCAAGTGGCCATGCACTCTGGCAGCTAGAAGAAGAACTAAACCTCTCCTCTGCCATCAGCACCAGACTGTGGCTTCCTGCCTGCTCCTGCTGACCCTACCCACTACCCGGAATGTCATCCACCCAGCCAGCAAACATCTAATGAGCTTCTCACTGCAAACCAGACACTGAGGGAACAAGGGTGGCCCCTGACAGATATGATTCTTGCTTTCATAAAATCTTACATGTCTGGGGAACTCCTGTACATCCCTCAAAACCCTACTGTAATGCCCTTTCTTCTCTGTGAAGCCCCCCACTGTGGAGCTGCTTCTTATGCCCTCCTCCCATCCTCTGACTTCTTGAACAAGCAGGGAACTGCTGCCCACTGGAACTTACCCTATGCCAGGCTCTGGGTGGGTACTCACAGCAGTGTCTTGTTTCAGACTTTCAGAGGGAACAAACAGATGCCCTTTTTTGAAGAGGACACAAGGGACTCAGAGAGGTTAGGTCTGTTGCCCAAGGTCACACAGTCTTCTGGTGGGACAGGATGCCGAGGGCAGCAGGGGGTCCTTGCTGTGAATGCCTTGAGGATAGGATGGGGTCTGCGTGGGATGGCCACCCCGCACCTGCAGGGCGTACGTCATTCTCTGCCAGAGGGAGCCGAGCCGCTGGGCTGCACTGCCCTGGTTGGGGCCTAGGTGGCGCTGTGCCCTCTCCTCTCCCGGCCCCTGCCCACCACCTTGGCCTCCAGCCTCGAGGGCGCGTCTGGCCTTCCCCAGCAAGCCCCTGGCCGGCTGGGGAAGGGACACGCGTGGCCTCTGTCCCCTCTGATGTCCCCTCCAGTTGGCGCTCAGCATCGGTGTGGCCTCGGGAGCGACCAACTTGCTTCTCCAAGGTTGAGGGGGGAGGAAGGAGCAGAACGCGGCAGAAGGGCCCATTTGTTCACATCCGTGGTCAGCCTCAGGGGTGACCTGCCTGCTTCAGGCCCCCAGGTGTGTGTGGGGGGGAGGCTGCAGTGACCTGTCCGGCCTGGTCTCCCCTCCTCCCACACCCCCCAAGACCGAGAGCTGCCACCTGGGGCGTCCCACAGATGAACATGAACATCTTTGCCCCACTGGGCTGTCCAGATGAAAGCCAGAGATGGAGACCGGGACGGGTCTCGTGCAGGGGCCCCGTGGGGATGGGGGGGGCGGGCAGAGGCGAGGTGTCCCAGCCTGCACCTGTGCCATCTCTCCCTCAGCGAGGTCTGGAGCTGTTTCTCCACAGGGCCGGGGGGCAAGTGGAGAAAAATGCCGTCCAACCAGTTATCTGAACCTGGAATAATAAAAATAACAACAACTCTGTTTCTGTCTGCTTTCCAGCCTGTCCTCGGCCTCACCTCGTTTGTCCTCGGAGCCTGTGGTGTGGCTGGGAGGGGGGGAATGGGGAGGGCACCTTGCTGTCCCCCTGGCTTACCCAGCTCCATGGCCAGGGAGTCCTGGCTTGGGGAGGGGGGGATGAATTTTGGGGAGGTGTGGCTTTCAGGCTGGAAGAGCAAGTGGGGGAGGGAGAGAAGAGCCTCCCAGACTTTCCTTGTCTGAGCTTGGTTTGAACCATGATCTTCAGGACCTCAGCCTCTTGAGCAGCTAGGAGTACAGGTGTGAGTCACTGATGCCCACCTTGTCTGCCAGTCTTTGACAACCATGTGTGGGGTAGATACGCCACACCCTGGGTTCCTGGGGGGTGGCACAGGGAAACCAGAGGCACAGGACCCCATCTGTCTCCCTTTCCCGTGTGCCTCAGTTTCCTTATCTGTCCAGCAGGGTTCTGAAGACTTCTACGCGATTAGGTATGCATTGCTTCACGTGGCACCTGTTGCCCAGGGCTCCAAAATGTGACTCTCATCCCCATCACCATCACCCGCCCGCTTCTCCCATCTGTGCAGGGCTCTACCTTACCCAGTGAACTGAACCTTCACAATCTACCCATGAGGTAGGCAGTGTCATTATCTATTTGATAAAGAAACACACACACACACACACTCAAAACAAAAACCCACCAGCCTCTTGGAGCTTCTCATGCTGTTGGAGCTCCCTCACCACCAGTAAGTTTGCATTGGGGTGCAATGGCAGCTACTTTGTGTCAAGAGTACCCTGTCCTTTAGTTGTGCTTTCCATCCTGTGGACAATGCCACCAGGTATCTCCTAGCATACCCATTCACAGCCTAGCACCGAGGCACATCGAGCAAAACTCACTCATCCAACTGGCAAATGAGTGAGTCAGTAGTCTACTCCAGACCTGACTAACATTTCCACCTGCTTCCCTTTACCACCACATCAGTATACCCAGAGCCTGACCTGCCCATGAGGCCTCGGGGGGTGGAAGTCAAAGTGCTATGTCCCCAGAGAGAGAGAGCAGCCTCGCAGCTCCCACAGCCGGGCTGGGCAGGGAGCAGGTGCACCCATCCTTGTCCCCCAGCTCAGGTGCGGGGTAACTCTTGTCAGCCAGATTGCCGTGTGAACAAGAAACCCAGCCTGCAGAGCCTGGGCCCTGGCAGGAGATTAACAAAACAAATATAGAACAATCTGGATTTCAACACTCAGAGAGGGGGCCCATTGGGAAGGAATCACAGAGACATTTTACCATCTAAAAAGCTTCCCCTCTGCTTAGTTTCACCCGAACGTACAGTCAAGTGCTCTTGATTCTCTCTCTCTCTTTTTTTTACATTTTTATTTTATTTTGACAAATGCTCAAACTTTCCTGCCACAAATTATTCTTGGCTGGGTTACAAGTAGAAAGGCTGTATGTATGCTCTACTTGACACAAAGGCGGGTGGGAGGGGGTGGCGGTGGGGCTCTTATGAAATATTTTGGTTGTGGGTTTGAGGTGGGATTTCTTGCTCGATTTCCCAACAGGCTCCTTTGCCTGGCTTCTCGCGTTCAGGGGGGTTTGGGCATGGTCTCAGCCCCCTCTCCCTCTGCCCGGCTACCTCCAGCTGCTCTTCCAGGGTTCCTCATCTAGCTCCGCCCAACCAGCTTGGATTGGCAGTTGGGAAGGAGAGAGAGGCACTAGTTCTGGTACATCTCACCTGGTCCAGCATGGCTGAGAGCATCCATCTCTCTAGCAGGCCTAGGAGTTGGGACAGAGGTGGAGTGCTCCAGCCCTGGGCAGAACGGCTCATTGTCTCCATTTCCTTCCATCCTCTCTCTCCTGCAGGCCTCTCCCCAGCCTCTCCTCCACCATCTTCCCTCCCTGGCCTTGCTCCATTGATTCTCAACTGTTGATTTGTCTCTCAAGCAGGGCCCAGGCCCAAGTGCTCCCTTCCACCCAGGCTCCCCTCCATTCACCTCTTCTATAGGTCTTAACTTGACAATCGCCTCCTGGGAGAGGTAACTAGAGACACTGGCATTTGTCACCTCAATCCCTTGTGGCTTTTCTTCATAATTTTTGGATAACCTTGTTTGTCACTGGTCTTCGCTAGAGCGAATGAATGAGTGAATAAGCCAGTGTGTGAGGAAGTGAGCAGGTAAATGGATGAATGGATGGATGAATGAGCAGGTTAGTTACAGGAAATGAGTAAGCAAACAGGCAGAGAGGATGAGTGGACAAGGCGAATGAATGAATGTGTGGCTGAAGAAGTGGATGACGAAGGAGTAGGAATGTGGCTGAACAGATGCTACAGCTCAGCTGGAGAGGTTGTGGATGCTTTGGAAGGAAAATCCTGCAGCCACTGGGGAAACTAGCCAGTAACCTGGATTTCTGCCAGGGGTGGTGCTGAACGCCTAAAGCCCAGTACACAGGAGGCCTAGGAAGGAGATCACCTGAGCCCAGGTGTTCAGGACCAGCCTGAGCAAGACCTCGGCTCAAGAAAAGGAAAAGGGTGTCTTTGTGTTTCCACTTGAGGATGAAGAGCCTGGACCAACATTCCCATGGCCCAAAGTGTGATTTTAACCCCCCAGCCACCAACAGCTCTCAATGCAAAGGAGCCCCCCATTCCTTGACACTTTGCTCCCCCTAAAGGCTGAACCCACTTTTGCTCCTAGTGTTGTAAGGAAACTCAGTTATGAGAAATAGAGAAGCCACCACTTAAAAGGCCAAATTATGAGTCTTTATTGAAGAGCCTGAGAATCGCTGGTGAACTCTCAAAGACCAGCAGCCCTGAAGGCAGCTAGCACAAAACTTAGGCCAAGACCACACAAGTATTATACAAGAGCAAAGCAAACCAGTTGAGGACACTCAAACCCAATAGAAAAGCAACCCATCTAGGGAAAACATCAGGGGAAATCAAGGGCCAATCATCTAGAGAAAGTGTAGATCCAGTCTCCTTCATTCCCCACTGGATTTATGTACATGACATGGAATCATTGATTTTTGAGGCTGAATTTGGGGGCCCTAGAAGAAGGCAAAAGATCAGATAATAAAGAAGTCTGAGCTTCAGTGGGTCTGAAGTGGCTTGTATCTTTCACCCCAAATCATCAGGCTTCAGTCTTGAGTGATGGAGACAGCAGGGATCTCCTCCGCCCTTACCGCTGAAGGACACATCCTTCAGAGCTGACTTTTACAAGGGGCTCTCCGCTCCGTCTGGGCTGACTTAAAAGAGAACGTGGGTTCACCAGTCCATTGGGGAGGGGGTGTCTCTGATCCCCGCTGCCAGGAGGCTCAATCCTCTTGGAACCCGAATGTATCCCCAATAATATTTCAAGGTTGTTGAAATACTTCAAGGTTGCTGTCTCATAAGAGCAAAATCACACTCACAACAATCTGCCTGGTGCCTAAAGATCAGACTATATTATTAACTTAAGCCAGGCCTAGTTTATTAAAATTGAGTGTTTTCATCATTTCCTTGTCCAGGTAAAAGCTCTCTCACTGTACATTCATTAACAGTAATAGATTCAATGTTAAATAATACTAGATTAAATGCTTACGTTTAAGCACTTGTAAATAAGTATATCATCCCTCACCCTTTGATCTTTCCCAGCAGTATCTTTTATTGTCTTTGAGGAGTTGACTAATCATAAAATATCTTTTAATCCTGTAATAAGTTTCACCTCCAATAAGGCCATAGTGTGTATACCAAATAAAATTAAAGTTATACATACAAAAAAATCATATGTCATCAGTTTATGGCCTTAGGACCTTTTCAATGCAAGCTCTCTTGGGGGCACTGTGGGGTGGAGATTCTTGGACCCTAGTTGATACACAAGGAAACTGAGGCTCAGACAGGTGGTCTGCATAAAGACACCCCTTGGTTCTCATCGTGGCCTCTGTGTCATCACCGGGCCTTCCCCCAGCTCCCATTAGAGCAGCCTCTGAGGGCTTTGGGATCTGTCCGTGACCCCATGGCCTCCAGGGGGACAGGAAGGTGTATTCTGGGGTGACTTGAAGCCTGGGGAGGGGGCTCAGCCCTGAGCTCCAGTGTGTCACCGCAGGACACTCTCATTGCTGAGCCTGACAGGTGAGCGATGGTGCCCTCCCGGGTGGGACTATGCAGTGACAGTGGCCGGGGGCTGGCACCGGCTGGCATGTCCCAGCTGACCCCTTCACAGAAAGCCTGCTGTGACGACACATCCACAGCTCCCGAGCAGGCTGATCCGTGTGAACAGTGAGAAATAAAACTGATTCTCTCCAGTGGAGCTGCACAGCCAGTGCCCAGCATGCCTGCCCTCACTATGATGTCCTGGGGGGCGAGGGAGGGGGGGGAGTAGCATTGTCACCCTCTAAAAACCTGTGTGTCTCCTTCCATCCATGCACTGCAGGCTGAATAGGCCCATCCAATACTTTTTCCATGTCTGCAGCTAGTGGGAAGAAAGGCACCGGAGAGAGGTGGCAGTGGGGAGGGGGACATAAATGGCTGTCCATCACGGGTCGTGGGTGGCGGCAGATAGCAGCATGGCCCCAGAGGATGATTAACATCTTCCTTCAGCCTGGAACCAAGGAGCCCCACACTTACCCTGCTCCTTCTTCTGGTACGAAGGTACTGCACCCGAGCCAGGCCCCGAGGGCTGGGGTCCACCCCCCCCTCCTCAGGGGACTTGCATTCCAGTGGATGATGGGTGGTGAGCCAGCAAGCAGGCTATGGGGGGGGGAGAGCGGGGGTTCTCCAGGCGGGAGCAGGCAGAAGAGACCCACAGGACCTAGCACAGAGGAGACAAAGCTGTGACCGAGCCCTGGGAACTCGAGACAGGACATTGGCCACCTTGCCTGGGGCTGCCCCTCCCCGGCAAATTCCCACAGCCTCAACCATGGAGGGAAAGACCGGCCAACTTAAACATGTGACTATTCCTGCTGGCGGGGAGGAAGAAGGTGGGGAGCAGAAGGGAGGAGGGGGGAGAAACAAGCAGGACCCCATCCGAGAGCCGCCAGTCCACGCAGCCTCTGAAGCAGAAGGGAGGACAGACAGGGGGACAGCCATTGCTGCCCCCCCCGCCACTGCCCCATGTCCTGCCCCTGCCCAACCTGAGAGGTGTCGCGACCTTCCTTCCCACCCCACTTGAACCCACTCAGAGGACGCCACCAGCTGCTCCTAGCCTGGCAGTGCCCCTCACGCCCTTGGCCTCACCCCCCACCACTTGACCCTGAGGGAGGAGGTAGAACTTGTCACTCAGGCCCTGAGGAAGACACTGTCACCTTTGCCTTGCCAGCAAGGGCCTGGCTCACCGCTGAGGACCGCACCTCCCTCCCCTGGGCCTCTGCCATATTCCCAGGCCCCCTACCCTGACCCAGACATACCAGAGCTGCTCCTGAAGCCAGCCAGACCTGAGGGAGTCCCCGGACCTGTCCTGCCCCGCCCCAGGGCACAGCCTGGAGCGTGTGGCCTGAGCATCCTCCCGGCCCCTGCACAGCCTGGAAGCTGACTCACTCACGGCCAGCATAAACAGATTCAAACCCAGCTGCCCAGGCTCTGTGCTCCTCGGCTACCACCTGCCAGCAGGTGACACACTACAAGCCAGGCCTGGATGCTGCCCCAAAGCCGTGCTTCTTCACCTCTTGGAAGCCGAGGGAAAAGAGAAATCATTGGGGCACCAGGTCCTCAGAACACCTGGAATCTGGGCACCAGTGGCTCATGCCTGTAATCTTAGCTACTCAGGAGGCTGAGATCTGAGGATTACAGTTTGAAGCCAGCCTGAGCAGAAAAGTCTGTGAAGACTCTTATCTCCAATTCTCCATGAACAAG
>NW_012267222.1:15232629-15238289 GCF_000151885.1 Dipodomys ordii
GGGAATGTTAAATAATAATGTAAACATAAACTATAGGCCAGGTGCTGGTGGCTCATGCCTTTAATAATATCCCTACCTACTCAGGAGGCTGAGATTGTGGTTCAAAGCCAGCCTGGGCAGGAAAGTTCATGAGACTCTGATCTCCAATGAACCACCAAAAGGCCAGAAGTGGAGCTGTGGCTCAAGTGGTAGAGCAGCAGCCTTGAGCAAAAGAGCTCAAGGACAATGCCCAGGCTCTGAGTTCAAGACCTAAAATGCACACAATAAAATTAAAATAATAATAATAAAGGACCACATCATCTTGATGTGTCACTGTTTTGTCCTGATTCCTGGTGGGCCCGGGAGGAGGCCAGCCATGCATGAGGAGTGGCCAGCTATGGCTTCCTGGGGCCCTCACTGTGTCTGCCTTGGCAGTGGGTGATGGTTGCGCCACCTTGGACATCCCTAGGCCCATTCCTCTGGAGCAAGCATGCGCAGCCGCGGGCAGGACATCTCAGCTCCATTTCACAGGTGGAGACAGTGATGCTGGATACAGAAGGCCGGCAGTCTAGAAGTCAGCCTGCAGACACCCAGTGGTTCCAATGCACCCCTTGCTCCTGAGTAAACAGAAGCACGTGGAATGCCACAGACTGGGAGAGGAGGGGGAGAGAGAGGCGGAGAGGAGGGCCATCTAGCAGTTATAATGGGCCAGGTTCAAGGCCAGTACCACTATCTGCTATCAGAGCCTCCGTCCCCCCTCACGTCGGCTGGCCGGGCTTCTCAGGGGAGGCCTGGTACTTGTGCCCAGTGCCTGGCACAGGCCAAGCATGCAGCCCGCACATGCTCTCTCCTTCCTTAGCAGTCAGAGTGTTTGTTACTTCTTGTTATTCAAGCCCAGCGCTGGGTCTGATCCGGAGTCTCAGAGCACTGCTATTTCCGATCACTACCGGTCTGACCCCCTGCGCGTCCCCGCGCCGGCGCTGTGAGGTCTGGGAAGGGGCCGCGCCACCGTGGGAGCGTACCTGGCCCGCGTCTGCTCCCGTGGCGTCACCTGGGCACATTAATGAAAAATTCACGGCACGGAGCAAGAGCCAGGCCAGACCAGGAAATTGCAAAGTCTCGGGTGCCTTACCTCAGCCCCACGGCACATTCTGCTTTTATAGCTCCACGTGTAATAACATAAAAGCATAATTTATTAAAGCATCACTTCAAGTAGGGACGGCGGGGGAGGGGCGGGGGGGAGGGGTCCATGCCTGGGGTGGGGGCTGTGGGTGCCATATTGACCAGAAATGCCAAGGGGTGGGGGGTGAGATTGAACATTTATGTCACCCGCCTCCTGTCACGATGCAGCTGGCTGGGAGAGCAGCCGCCAGGGTTAATCAGAAGCTGAGGTACAGATGGGAGGCCTGGGTTTGCCTTCTGGCTGTGTGACCTTGGGCAGGCCAGTCACCCTCTCTGAGCTGCAATTTCTTCATCTGTACATGGGAGAATTGAAAGGACCCGAGGCCCGCATTCATGGCTGCTCCTCTAGGCCTGGTTCTCCCAGAGTGCAAGAGACTTCCAGGCACTGAGCCGTGCCAGGAAATGGCCCAATCGCCTCATTAAACACGAGGGGGTATTTACACTGGGAGAAACAAATATTTATCTCTGAATAGGAAAGAAAAAGGCTTTTGGAAACCTCCGTCTAAAGTCTGGCTCGGACCTGGCCAGTGAGAGAGGGAAGGGAGGCAGGGAGGGGGCAGAGCAGAGAGGATAGGGCCAGGGCTGGGACCGGGCAAAGCCCGGGCTCAATCCCAGCTCTACCCACATTGACTCTTTGTTCCCTGTACCCCTGCGTTCCCCTGGCACTGAGAGCCCTCCAGCTGCCCAGGTGGATAGAAGGTTCGGGGGACATGCATGCCAGAGCGGGTACGAACTATTTCCCTGACCAGGAATCCCTCTGGAGACCCTTTGGGAGAGGGGGTACAGACTGAGGTCTCTTGTGGTGCCCAGGGTGGACAGTACCAGGGCGATGGCGCTTCGTGACACGCCACCCATACAGACATAAGATCAGTGTCTACGCAGCCGGCGGCCAGACACACAGCAGCCCAAGCCAGCCGTGAGTGACCCCGGCCCCCACTCACCGCAGGGACAGGGCCCACATTCAGAACTCATGTTCAACCGAAGAATCCTAGGGTGTCTCCTGGAGGGGACCCAAGCTCTGGCGGGGGGGGGTGATGAAAGCCTGGGCTGGGCAGAGCACAGAGTCACCCGTGATAGGAGCAGAGCCGCCCCCTCCACGCCCCGGGACTCAGGCCTTATTTATTTAACACCATGGTTGGTGAGTTTGGTGTTTGCTGAAATGGCTCTGGGGCTCTCCTCCTATCAAGAAATTGAATGTGATAATACTGTTCCCACCTAGGAGGAAGGAAGGCAAGAGCCCCAGAGGAGAGTAAGAAAAGGTCAGGTAGGGCTACGCTGAGGGACAGGCTCAGAGACCTGGCAGGAGACCGAGTCACAGGCAGAGATAACAGAAGAAGGTAGAGAGTCAGAGAAATCACCAAGGGCCCATGGGAGGTGCTGTGTGAAGAGCTAGGGGAGACAGCATCCCCAGACAGTAAGAGCTGGAGGGTGGGGACCGCCGATGCCACTGACCCCTCCCTTTCCCTCTCATAGGCCAACACACTTGTCACTCACCAGTAAGTACATGCCCAGAGCGCAGAGCAATGGGCAAGGTGATTTGTGATGTGCGGTGAGTCAGATCTGGGTTCAGCCTCCTGCTCTGCCCTGCTGTCATCCTCAAGGAAGGGAAACCTGGGCCCAGAGAGGTCAAGTCACTTACTCATGGAGCTCAGCGTTGGAGCAGAGGCAGCCAGGCTCTTGACTTCTGCCAGTGCTGTCCCCTCCCCCAGTGCTGCCCGGACCCTCACCTCACCCCATCTCTCTACAGGCTGGAAGGAAGCTGCCTGTGACCAGGGCTGCTAAGCGCCCCTCAGAGATAGACCCAGGTCTTCCCTGGATGTGGCTGGCAGGGGAAGGGAGGTGGAGTGGGGAGCGGGGGTGCCTGCCTGTTAGGGAATATCTGCTGGAAAGGAGGGCGTGGGGAGAAAAGCGTCTCTTCCACCTGACAATCCTGCCTCACTCCCTGACTCAGGGACAGGGAGCGGCCTCAGTGGTGGTCTTACCGCTCCCCCCTCCCCACAAGCCAGCCTCTCCTGACCTGAGTCACGCCTGCCCCACCCTGTCCATCCAGGAGCGAGTTAGCCCCGCTGGCCCTCTGGACCCCACAACCATGTGGGGTCTTTCCGTGTTATCCTTTCTCCCCCACCTCCCTCTATACTGCAGGCCAGAATGGGCTACCCACCTGCCCACCCCCACCCCCCACCCGGCCCACCCCAGGGGCATCAGCAGCAAGAGCCCAGCTCTGCCAGGCCAGGGGACCTGCCAGCCGGGGAGATCTGAATTCCAGGTCTCCATCATTTGCCCAAATATTCCCTCACTGCCCCCTGGGCCTCAGCTTCCCTGTTTGTGCAAGGAAGGGTGTCACTCACACACACACACACACACACACACACACACACACACACACCCATGCCAGCCTCTCTGCAAGACTGGAGCTTCTCCTGGGATTGGATTACCCACACATTTCATCGGAGGGAGGAAGGGAGGTGGGGCACAGGAAGAGCTGTGAATTCCACACACCCGGCCTGTGCCCGCAAGGCCTGGACTGCATGCCCGTCTGCCCTGGGCAGGCAGAGGTGGAGGGAGAGGGACAAGCAGGCAGGGGCTCCCCCAAACCAGAAAGCCACAGACAAGATACCCACGGAATCACTGGGTCTCACTCATGTTCTTCCCTTGGAGATGTGTGGCAAGCTCACATGTTCATACGGATGCACACAGACATGTGTTTTAAACACACACCAGTACACATACTGAGGCTTCACTTTTAGTCAATCAACAAATACTCACTGAGCCATTAGGCTAGGGTGGCCTCACCATGTACTGGTTTGTTTCCTGAAACACCCAGGTACCCCACAAGCTCACAGGCTAGGCTTCACACTGCAGGGTCTTCCCAAGGCCTCAGAGATGTGTCCTCAAGATGCTTACAACTTTCTGGCCACTGGTGGCTCCCATCTGTAATCCCTGCTCCTCAGGAGGCTGAGATCTAAGAATTGAAGTTGTAAGCCAGCACAGGGAGAAAGTCCATGAGACTCTTATGTCCAGTTAACCACCCAAAAGCAAGAACTTGAGCTGTGGCTCAAGCAGTAGAGCATTAGCCTTGAGGGAGAGAGAAGAAGCAGCAACAGCTCAGAGACAGCACCAAAGTCTTGAGTTCAAGCCCCAGTGCCACACACACACATACACACACACACACATACACACACACACACACACACACATACACACACATATACACACACCCTCAAAACTACAATAGACAGGTAGGCCCAGGGGTTCGTGAATCAATGTGGTTATAGTTTGTGGGATTATTTGTCCAGCCTAAAATTATGTAATTTCTTGCAGTTTCTTTTCTCCTCATTAGCAGTATTTGTAAATTTCCTTCCTTCCTTCCTTCCTTCCTTCCTTCCTTCCTTCCTTCCTTCCTTCCTTCCTTCCTTCCTTCCTTCCTTCCTTCTTTTTTTCTTGTACTGGGGTTTGGAATAGGGCCTTATACTTACTAAACAAGTGTTCTACCACTTGAGCCATACCTTCATGTCTACTTTTCTTTTCTTTTCTTTTTCTTGCCAGTCCTGGGGCTTGAACTTGGGGCCTGGGCACTGTCTCTGAGCTTCTTTTGCTCAAGGCTAGCACTCTATCACTTGAGCCATAGCACCACTTCCAGCTTTTTCTGTGTATGTGGTACTGAGGAATCGAACCCAGGGCTTTATGCATGCTAGGCAAGCGCTCTACCACTGAGTCACATTCCCAGCCCTTTCATCTCTACTTTCTGTTTTCCAACGCAGGCCGTGTATTTTGGCTTCAGCAAACCTGACCAGCCTCTGCTAATCTTTGCAGTCCAAAAGCCACCCCAGCCACACACACACTGTGACGTAAGCACAGCCCCAGGGGCTCTTTCTGTGTGTGTGATTACTGGGGCTTGAACTCAAGGCCTGGAAGCTGTCACGTTATTTAACTTCTTCTCAAAACTGGTGCTCTATCACTTGAGTCACAGCTCTACTTTCTTTTCTTTTTCTTGGGGTGTGTGTGTGTGTGCACAATGCTTGCTGATGCTCATTGGTCTTTTTGCTTAAGGCCAGCACTCTACCACTTGAGCCAAAGCTTCCCTTCCTCCACTTCCAGTGTTAGGGTGGTTACTTGAAGATACGTCTCATGAACTTCTCTGGGCTGGCTTCCATCAACGATCCTCAGATCTCAGCCTCTGAGCCATCCACCCCAGCCTCATGGATTCATACCGACCATGGAACTACAGCCCTCTCCCATTTTTGCTACACGCAGGTGGTGAAAGGGCCACTGACCTCAGGTCACTGCCCAGCACTCAAGATCCCAGCTTGCATCTGATACAGACAGGTCTTTCCTGACCTGCCCCAGGACTGAGACATTACACACTGCAGTCACCCACCACACAGTCACCCACCACACAGTCACCCACCACACAGTCACCCACCACACAGTCATCCACCAGTCACCCACCACAGTCACCCACCACAGTCACCCACCACAGTCACCCACCACAGTCACCC
>NW_012267222.1:15244923-15272748 GCF_000151885.1 Dipodomys ordii
CCTCCTCCTGCCCTCCTCCAGCATCCCTGCTCCACCCCCTCCTCTGGCCCACCCTCTTCCAGCCCCCTCCCTCAACCCCCCTCCCCCTTCCCTCCCCAGTCTTTGCCTCACCCCCAGTCACATCACCCCCTTGGCCACCCGAGTGCTCGGATCACCAGAGCACCTGCTTCCATGGGCTCTAATTTCCTGTAAGTGTAAGAATTCAGGTCAGACACGGCCCGAGGCCCACAGCCCCCCTCCCAACGGAAACCCATAAATAACCCAGCTCAGCCAGCCTGGCCCAGGCACGAGACTTTCTCTTCTTACCCAGGACCCTGCCGGGCCTCAGCATTAGCCCCCACTGGGCAGGTACATTGATTTCCATTTCACATGGGGAAACTGAGGCAGGAGAACGCGCTTCAAGCTAGAGATCCCAACCTAGGCCCTGGTAAGAAACACATCTGTCCCATTCTTTCCCATACCCTAACAAGGGCGCTCCTGCCTGTGCCCAATGGGCCACCAACTTAAGCCTGACATCAGTCCACCAGCACAAGGCAAATTTGTCCTGTGAAAGCCAAATATAAAATGTTTCCAGGCCCTTGGCAGGCATGCGTGTAATCCTACCTACTCAGGAGGGCGAGAGCTGAGGATGGCAGTTCAAAGCCAGCTAGGGCAGACAAGTGGGTGAGACTCTTATTTCCAATTAATCAGCAAAAATCTGAACGTGGAGTTATGGCTCAAGGGGTAGCACACCAGCCTTGAATAGAAAAGCCAAATAGGAGTGCAAGGCTCAGTATCAGCCTGAAAAAAGAAATTAGAAATGTTTCAGAGTCAACGTTCAAGCAATATCTGCTGCAGGTGCTCCCCACTGTTGGAGACACACACAACCAAGGGGGTAGCTGAGAAACTTCCAGAACAGACAGCAGCCCTGGTTTGGGGGAGCATGCCCACCCCACACTGGCACACCCAATTGCAGTAAGCTTCAGAGAAATCAAGTCCAGAATCCCAGACCGTCAGAACCCAGAGGGCTCTCAGAAAGAGTCCTGCTCCGTGCTGACCAGAGGATGAAACTAAGGCCCAGTGGCATAATACCGCCTCTCCATTTCTCTAGCCGGTCAGGACTGGGCTTGAGGATGCCAGGTCCTGGGCTCTCCCCTGGACACGGGGAACCCAACCTCCAAGCCCAAGACTCCTGGCCTCGTGTTTCCTTCTCTGGAAGTCTCTTCACTGAAGAGACAATGAAGACAGCCGGGTCCTTGCCTGTTCTCCACCCAGCCTGGAGGGGTCCCCAGGCATCAGGCCTGGTCCCAGTGCTTGATCCAGGGCCTGCCACAGGGAGAGAATGCGGGGTGTCACATACTTCCAGTCGTGACAGTGATTCCAGGCAATGTCCCCAGAGCAATGTCCCTTCCCCTCACTCCCCCATGTGCCTGTACTGCTAGGACACCTGAACTACCCCAGCCTCAGTTTCCACAGCCTGGGATGGGTCCAGGCCCTTGAGCTTCAGCTCTGGCCACAGGGAGAGGACCCAGCGGAGGAATGTGACCACAGCTGCAGGGCCCCAAAGCGCTGAGGAGACACGAAGACGTCTCCCTGTGACTCAGGTCCTAGGAATGTGTCGCCCAGCGTGGCCACAAGCCAGACCCCCCCCCACGACCCTGTCCCCCTCAGGGTATCTGCCTTTTATTAGAACAGAAAAGGAGGCAGGTGCCAGGTCTCGAAGAGCCCATTAAGGAGCCAATAAAGTCCTCGGCGGGCCTGATGCATCGTGGCGCTGAGGCCCCTGCCCCATCTAGCCTGGAGAGGGAAGCTGGGCTGAACGGAGGAGCTCAGGGCTCCGGCTCTGCTCCTTCCCAGTTTGCTGTCTCTAGGGGGTCACCCCAGCCCTGCAGTCAACGTTTCAGGTTATTGTTTTTCTTCTGAATCATGTAGGGTTTGAGATGTTTGATCCAATCCATATATGCAAGGAACCCCAATGAACCACACACGAACACTATTCCACACAGAGGTACTCAGCCCTGTCCTTCTGCGCCTCTGTAAAACCAGCACAGATGGCTGGCCACCTGTAAGCCCTCTGCAGGCCTCAGTTTCCCCATCCATAAAGTGGGTATCTCCTGTGTGTTCCCTTCTACCAGCTCATACAGGGCACTATGGATGCTCAAAAAATAAGTTAAAGAAGCTGGGTGCTGGTGGCTCACACCTGTAAACCAAGATACTCAGGAGGCTGAGATCTGAGGATCGCCATTCAAACCCAGCCCAGGCAGGAAAGTCCCTGAGACTCCCATCTCCAATAAGCCACCAGAAAACCAAAAGTGGCGCTATGGCTCACGTGGTAGAGCACTAGCTTTGAGCTGAAGACCTGAGGGACAGCGCCCAGGTCCAGAGTTCAAGCCCCACGACTGTCCAAAAATAAATTAATAAATAAATATAATGACTCAATTAATTAAAGAGCAAGATTGAATGTGGACGGTCTAAGATTGCTTGTTTCCGGTCTCGTCTTCCTTCTCCTTCACCTCTGCTCTCCATGTGGGGGGCAAACCCAGAAGAACCCGGCTCCCTACTTTACCTTCCTCTCTCTCTCAGTCTCAGGGCTGAGCCCACCCCTCCTACAGCCCACCCCCACCCCCAGCCCACCCAGGTGCCCACAGTCCCCCCAGCTCCCATCACACCATTTCATAGACTCCCACCTGGACTCTAAGCGGGGAAAGCCACACCTCCTCCTGGAAGCCTTGTCTGGATGACTCATCCCCAGCACAAGTCAAGCGAGAAGCTGGGAGAAGCATCTCTGGGGGCCCGTCAGCAGGAGCATTGTCGCCGTGCCAAGTCCGGGACCAGCCTCTTACAGACATGCAAACACTGCGCCCCTGGAGCCCACCCTCGGCCCCCTTCTGCACTGGTTATTTTTCAAGGTAAGGTCTTGCTTTATGCCAGCTGGACTGTGCTCCTCCTACTTGTACTTCCCCGTGTCACTGGAGGTGACAGATGCCTGTCACTATACCCAGCCATTGAGAGTTCCTTGTAGCTGGGATGATAGGCCTACACCACTGTGCCCAGCCATTGGCTGAGATGGAGTCTCTCAAACTGTTACGGTGGGCTGGTTTTGAACCCCCCCCCCCAGGTCTCTGCCTCCCAATTAGCATTACAGGCTGCAGCCACCTCGCCTGGTTGACGCTGGGTCCTTTGAGTCCCACAGCATGGCAGCAACGCAGGAGCCTCTGTCCCAACTTCCAGGTGAGGAAACTGAGCCCTGGAGAGGGGAGGAACACTTTGCAGAGCTCCGGAGGCCTTGTCTCAGGAGCCTGAAGGGGGAGAACTAAACCAGCCAGTCACACACACCAAAGAAACTTCCCACTTTTGGTTTTTGTGGCGTAACTATTTCTTGATCTGTACCTAATTTGTAAAGCAGATACTTGCGGGGGAGTGGATGAGCTGAGATTGCTCTAGGGATAGTGAGTGAGTGTGGATGCGCACACACAAGTATGTCCATACACACACTGAAATAAGGTGTCCCTAAGACACCATGGATCCCTTAGTTCCTTTCCCACCTCCCAGTCCCCCTCACCTGACGTCATCTCCACACCTCTGTATCTGCACCCTCAGTACCCCCTTCTCCACCCACCCTGGATCCAGCTTTGACATTGACTGGTAAATGGCAAGTTTTCCTTTTTACTTTGTGTGTGTGTGTGTGTGTGTGTGTGTGTGTGTGTGTGTGTGTGTGCCTCATACTCTCACTTGGCCTTTTGCTCAAAGCTGGCACTCTAACCACTGGACCCACACCTCTACCCCCAGCTTTTTGCTGGTTCATTGGAGATAAGGAGTCTCTTGCCTGGCTGAGCTGACTTCAGATTCACCCAGTTCAACCTCTTGAGTGGCTGGGGTAACAGGCGTGAGCTACCAGCACCCAGTGAGTTTTCCTTTTTTCAAAACTCTAGAGCAGACAGAAAGGAAGTGTGAAAGGGACCAGCCCTGCCGCTCCGGGAGCCACCCAGACCTCAGGTCCAAGACCTCCATCCCTGGGATGCCCCCACCTCCCCCCAGCTGACCCCATCTCTACCTGCAGCCACCCACAGCTACTGGCTTTGCAAGGCCCCATTTGATTTTTCTCAGTTAATCTGGGGACATTCTTATCCCCACCTGACAAGGGCAAGGGGGACTCAGGAGAGTCTCCTATTGCCTATGTCCCCAGCAAGTCTCACCATCTTCTTCCAAGAAGCCCTGGCTCCACCAGGCTGGGGGAGGGCTGTGCCCAGGGAGGCTTTGCCCCAGGCCATGCTGAAGGGAGGGCCAGGGGCCCGGCTGTCCTCAGGGGCTCCCATGCACCCGCTCAATCCCACACCCTGCAGCTGGGTGGGGCCTGGCAGAGGCTGCCACAGCCCTGAGGGCCACCTGCACTTACCACGGCTGCTGCAGACCCTCCTGGCCCCCCAGCAGCCTCTGCTCCCCAGAGACATCTGTGCTGGGGGGGGTTAGATGTGCCTGCTGGACCACCCTAGTGATAGTGACACTGCCACCCCAAGTGTTCATCCTGATAGTCCAGGATAATTAGAAGTCTTCCTTTCAAATTAGAATGTTTGAGCCATACTCTGTATCCATAAAAATCTCATAGCATAAGAGTTTAGGGTTCCCTACCCCCCACTTTTTGGCCAAGATGGGTAAGATGAGATCTCTGAATGGCATAAATGAGAACATTGAGACCCAAAGAGATGTCCATGGCAAGATGGTGGCAGACACCGGGATGTAGGTTCTCGGTCCATGCCTGAGGCTCTAGAGTGAGGGCTTCCTGTGAGAGGTTGGTCTGCCCTCCACCGCTGCCCACGGAGCCCCTGGAAGGGTGGTCCTGCTACCGTCACCCAGCCTCCAGAACTGTCCCCCTGGTCCAGGCCTATATACCACACCACAGAGGGGCAAGAGGCACCCCTGGCCCCAGCCAGAGCGCCTGGGCCTCCGTGCCACCCCCAAAATAGCCCAGCTCTCCGGGCCCAGATCAAGTTGCAGGCTGGTTACCCAGATGGGGCGCCTGGCAGGAGGAGAAGCGTTTCCCCCCCCTGCCCCTCCCGCTCCCCCCTCACATGTCAGCACACAGGCTGAGCCTTAAATCACAGCCTCCCTCGGAGGACACAACCTTTCCTAGAGGCTAGGGGACCAGAGCAGAGGAGCCGTTAGTATCTGGGTGAGACTAAATGACAAGAGACTTGTCACAGCTAGGGAATCTCCTGTGGGTCCAGGGTGGTCACTTGTCCATTCTGAGCCTCAGCTTTTCTGTCTGCAAAGTGGGGGCAGTGATGCCTTATCTGTGACATGGCAGTAATCAGGCCTGAGTCCTCCCAGAGGAAGCCATTCCCAGGAAAGCAAACGTCAGAGTCCAAGTCAGAGCTCTCTTGGGCTCCAGGAAAACGAGCTATGTCCTGTGAGGAGAGCTGGAATCCCTGGGACTACAGGACAGGGCTACAGGTGGGACCAGAGGAGCCATACCCCACCCCATCTTAGGCTCCAAGAGCTGAGCTGAGATTGCTTGCAGCTGAACTCTGTCCAATAGTCCTCGGTGCCCCTAAGACACACAGCACCTGCAATTCAGAGGCAGCCAAAGGGGCTGGGAAAGTAAAGAGACAAAGGGTCAGGGCTGCCCAAGAGCCCCAGCCACAGGCAACGAGATGTCCCTTGGCCGCAATCCAGGGCCTGCAGAGTGAGTGAGGTTGTGCAGAAGGCCATTCACCTCAGAGCCACCAGTGTCTCAGGATTAGGAGCATCAGAGGTGCTGGTGTTCTTGGTGGATGGGGCTCTGATGGTGTCGCAGTGAGGGATTTCTCCAGAGGCTAAAATCACACCTTGCCATTCACAGCCATTCTCATTGGACCCTTAGTAACCCCCAGGGGACACAGGATGATGGAGACTGAGAGACACAGGGTGATGGAGGCTGAGGCTCCCCCACAGCTTGAGGGTTACTCCTGGGGGAAGCAGCTGAGGAGGCAGCGTGTGAGACTGCTCAGCTGGGGGGATGAAAGATGGATACTTGGTTTGTCATGGTGGCCGTCATTACTAAGTGCTTCGCTAGCTGGTTTTCACCTGAATATTATCTTGTGTGCTGCTTCAGAGTACGCAAGAACGAATGTGCCAAAGAGCAGGAGCCACAGTGCCTGAGGAGAGGCAGGTAGGTCATCCCTTACAGCCACAGCCTGAGCATTCTGAACTTTCCATACGTTCCCCTGACCCCACCCCCCGCGAGGCCCCGCCTACCTTCCCAGGACATTTTCCTTGCTCAGTGTAGACACGCTTCCTGAAGGCCTGCTGACCATGTGCATGGCCTGGTCCTGAGCTCTGGGCAAGATGGGGGCAAACCCCAGCTTCCTGAAAGCAGGGAGCTAAATGTTAGGGCCACAGGTTCCCCAGTCCCCCAGGGCCGGCTGGCGAGCCCCATCTACCCAGAGCAGGTACGCAATGAGGTGACTGCTGAATGAATGAATGAGATGAGACGAGGATCTCAAAAGACGGAGTCAGTCCAGGAGAGATGTCAGACTTGAGGTACTTATGACGATCGGCCATCGCTGATCTAGCAATGTGGGGGTGTCAGGATTGTGTGGGTGCAGCAAAGAAATGGATCGGGGAGAAGTCTGCTGGCTTCCAACTCTGCTCCCTGTCGCCTCTCTGGTGTCTCCCCCCTCCCCCCCACCCATCCCCCCAGGGTGTATTTCTGTCCACATAGTCATAGCCCTCTTACCAACTGGCCAGCCCTGCCTCCCGCCTTTTACTAAGCTGCCTGACAAAAGCTGTCCTTGTAGGCACAGGGACATTGTAATTAAAAAGGAAACATAATAAAGCCCGCTCTGCAGCCAAATCCCCATCCTGAGGGCAACGCCCCTTGCTGCCCACCGAGGACACATGCCCCTTTGTGTGCCCTGGGCCAGGGCCACTCCTGCCCCACCCTGCCGCCCACTGCCTTCCCTCCCCTCTCGGCATCCCAGCTGAGACAGCTTGGCCAAAAGGAAACTGAGGCCCAAAGAAATAGAGCCTGAACCCAGGAGCTCTGGTCCCCCACCTTCCTTCCCTGCCACGCAGCACCTGCTTGGCCTTGTCCTGGGTTCCATGCCCCAGAGCAAACCCCCCCCCCCGCCCAAGACAGTGAAGACCCTTCTCACTCAATGACCCTAGGAATTAAGCAGCTCATCAAGGGACAGGACACTAAGGCCCAGAGAAGCTGATATTGCTGAGCCACACAGAAGGAAGATTTATTTATGCTCAGGCTCTTAGGGACCCAGTTTGACACAAATCTATGGCATCATGAACTCCTGTCACCCCAGTTTCCGTCACTTGCCGGGCACCTGGCAAGGCCACCAGATCTCTGAGGCTATGATGGGGCACACCCCTACCCAGCAGAAGTTCCGGGTTATCTGGGAGACTTCAGCAAGGCTGGTGGCCAGACCTTGCCTAGTATCTCCTGTACTTCTAGAGACAAGTCCCCCCCACCCCCCCCCCCCCACCCAATCTGAGCTTGGCATTTTCTCCCACACCTATCAACCTCAGCCATGCTGGTCATCAGAAGAGGCCCATAGGGTGAGATCAGAGCCCCCGGCCCATGAGCCTCATCCCAGAACCTCTGTTAGAGATGATCATGGCAAAACTGTGGCCTTAGCTGAGGCTGGCTGTGGTCCTGTCCCCTGCTCTGCCCCACCCCCCCACCCCGGGATCCCACTCCTGAGCCCCCCTGCCTCTCCAAGCCCCAGCCCCCATGTGCACTCTGCCCAGAGTGTTGGGTAACCCCACAGGGAACACTACAGACAGCCAAGACCCAGAGGAGGCCCAGGGAGACACCACCAGCCTTCGGGCAACCCAAGACCAAGCCCCTTCCCAGAGATCCCTCGGGACAGGAATGGGTGGAGGTTGAGTTTTGTTAATAACAACTATACTAGGCACTGTTAGCTCATGTTTGTAATCCTACCTACTCAAGAGGCTGAGATCTGAGGATCTCAGTTCAAAGCCAGCCCAGGCAGGAAAGTCCACGAGACTCATCTCCATTTAACCACCAGAAAACCGTAAGTGGTGCTGTAGCTCAAAGTGGTGGAGCAAAATGAGCTCAGGGACAGCACCAAGTCCTTGAATTCAAGCCCCTTGACTGACCTAAATAAGTACATAAATTTATAGATAAACAACCGCCAGTCACTGAACCTTTTCCCCCAGGAGCTCTGTTTAAGAACTGCTGGCTTAGGCCTCAATTCCTCTTCTCTCTGTCCTCCCCGGGACAGGTGTGGACGCTGCCCAAGGCATGCAGCCAGGGAGGGGTGTGGATGGGTTCAGAGTCAGGTGTCCAACCCATACCTCACACAGGGCACTCGGGACAGTCACTCCCAGAGGCCCCCTGTGAGTCCAACACTAAGTCTGTCCTTTGCTACTGGCCTTTGGAAGTGAGTGGGGTCAGTGGGCTAGGTTACCCATTTTCTCTATCCATCCCAGCTGACCTCAGGAGTGGTACATATACACGGAGGAGCACATGTGTGGGGGTTTACATGTGTGTTTCCGTGTGTCTGGGCTTGGACATACAGAACATACACACCACATGCATACACACTGGGGGTGCCTGGGGGTGGGCTCCCGGCAGTGGTCCCAGAACAGCCAGAAGGGGAGCCCCAGGGGCCCCACATACTCCTGTGCCCCCCCTCCAGCCAGCCAAGGCAGGCTGGGATTAGACAAATAACGCCTCTTGTAAGAACAAGGGATTGTTACAAAGGGGAAGGGAGAGTGGGGGGCCTGGGAGCAGTTCAGATTTCTCCTGGGGTGAAAACTGAGCCCCCCGGGAGGAGGCACCCCTCCTGCCAGGTCTTAATCCCTATCCTTCTCACTGAAACCCCCAAAGAAGAGGCTGTTCACAGCTCGTGGATTCCTGGCTTCATTAATTCAGGATTTGCAGAGGGACTGTCTGCCGGCTGGAGTCCATCCCCACCCGCAGCAACCTGAGCAGGGCAGGTGGGTGCTGCCCTCAGGGACTATGGGCGCTGGGGAGGGGAGGCAAGCGAGAAGCATCTCTCCTTCCCCCTGCTGCTAAGGCTTTCTGGACCACAGAGGCTGAGAGACCTCGAAGGGCCTGCTGGGAACCCTGGGCGACCAGGGCAGCTGAAGGGGGCAAAGGCCACCCCCTACCTCAGCCTTCTCCCTGGAGTACTTTGACTTCACAGTTTTGAACTGCTGATGTTTCTCTCTTGTCTCTGTGAAGTGTGGTCTGCACAGTGTCCCAATGTCTCTGTGTAGTTGGGAGGTTCTGGTCAGGTGATCCAGGTGTCAACCAGGATCAGGCTCTAAGATATTTCATCACCCTAGAAGATTCCTTTGTGCCCTTGTTACACCACCTCCAGCCCTCCAGCCATAGCTCAGGGTGCTGCTTCAGAACTTCCGTAAGTGGAATCCCACAGTCTTGCCTCCACTCAGTTGAATGTCAGTAGATTCCTGCATGCGCGCGCGCACACACACACACACACACACACACACACGCACACACAAGGTCAGGTGTGACATTGGGCTTCTGCCAAGGATCCTACAGAGAGTTCCCTGGCTAAAACCAGGCCATCTGACAGACCACATGCCAGGGCTCGTACCTGTGGTCCTTGCTACTCAGGAAGCTGAGATCTGAGAATCACAATTCAAAGCCAGCCTGGGAAGGAAAGTCCATGAGACTCTTATCTCCAATTAACCACCAAAAAGCTGGAAGTGAGCAGCGGGACTCACTGGACACTATGTTGAAAATGGGCTATACAACTTATGGGTGGAGATGGAGGAAAAACCAAGAGAGAGCGAGGGAAGGGGTGACATTGTCCAAAAAGAAGCGTACTCAGTCGTCTGACATGCAACTGTAACCCCTCTGTACATCACCTTTACAGTAACAATTTTTTTTTAAAAGCTGGAATTGCAGGTGTGACTCAAGTGATAGAGCACCAGCCTTGAGTGATAAAGCTAAGGGGACAGCTCCCAGGCCCTGACTTCAAGCCCCAGTACTGACACAAACGTAATTCATTAATTAATTTTAAAAACAATCTGCTGGGGCTGGGAAGGTGGCTCAGTGGTAGAGCGCTTGCCATGCATACAAGAGGCCCTGGGTTCGATTCCTCAGCACCACATAAGCAAAAAGAAAAAAGCCAGAAGTGCCGCTGTGGCTCAAGTGGTAGAGTGCTAGCCTTGAGCTGAAGAGCTGAGGGACAGTGCCCAGGCCCAGAGTTCAGGCCCATGACCAGACCCCCCCCCAAAAAAAAACAATCTGCTAACCTGAGATCTTTCTAGGCCCAAGGATTTGGGGCTTCTATACATCTGATCCTTTGATACAACCTCAGAGATTTCATATATATATTTCAAATCATTAACCCACTCTCTGTAGCCACTTCCTCCCTCCTCCTGCCTTCCACCTCTGACCCACCCCCATGAAGGTCCCCTGCCTGCCACAGCTCCTCTCCCAGCCTCCTCATCTCCACTCCACAGCACTTTTTGTTTTGTTTTGTTTTTTTTTAGTCGGTCGTGGGCTTGAACTCTGGGCCTGGGCGCTGTCCCTCAGCTCTTCTGCTCAAGGCGAGCGCTCTACCACTTGAGCCACAGCGCCACTTCTGGTTTTCTGGTGGTTTATTGGAGATCAGAGTCTCACAGACTTTCCTGCCCAGGCTGGCTTTGAACTGAGATCCTCAGATCTCAGCCTCCTGAGTAGTTAGGAGTACAGGTGTGAGCCACCAGCGCTCAGCGCCCAGTTTAGCACTTTTCCAAATGCGTAAGCCACTCTACCTCTAGGCTCCTCTGTGTCTCCCTACAGCCCACAGAAGAAGTCTGGAGCTTCTTTTCCCGGCACTCCTGGCCCTTCAGGGACTGACTCCACTGTATCTCCCAAGTCTCACCTGTCGCTCGGTGTGCCACAAACATTCCAGACAAAGCCAGTGCTCTCTTCCTCCGCCTTTCTCTTCCCCGTGCTTCTAACACGTGTCCCCTGTGCCGGGAGCCCCTCCCTCAAGTGCCTGCCATGGACTCCCCACCCCCCACCCGACCTGGTCACCAAGATGTCCCTGCCATCTTACACTGGTCAGCCACCTGTCCCGGTCCACCCCGCCGCTAGCCTCCAGCCACAGTGTGTGGTTCAGATCTGGATTCAGGGTCCCAAGCCAGGGTGGGCACATAGGGCACTTCAGCAAAGGCCCCTTCCCTCCCCGGCACTGGCCTGGCATACATCTTGCCAGGCACTGGAGTTAGGTGAGACTGGATTGAACCAGCCACTGGCGCTGGGTCAGAACCAAAACCAATCAGGGCATAGGCATGATGGAACAAGTGTCATAGGCTCCCTCGAGGACCAGGTGGGCCTGGGTTCAAATCCCCCCACCCTCAGCCTGAGCCTCAGTTTCCTCAAGTATAAACTGGACATATGAATAACGCCCTCTCAATGATTTCTTGTTTGTCCTAGGATCTGCTGGTGTTCTGTGCATAGCAGTGTCGATGCATCACCTCTGACACTCCTGAGAGGGGAGAAACAACCACAAGGAAAGGAGGAAAGTAGCCAGGGGCCTCAGGCAGAAGACAGTGATCGTTTTCTTGTGCCCGGAGGCCTCCCTCACTGGCTGCCAGCCTTTCGGCCTCAGAAACCGAGTCCCTGCTTGTCCAGTTGATCTCTCATCCCAGCCTCCCTGGCCCTGCGTGGGGGAGGGTCACAGGCTAAGGCAACCATCCCACACGACTGAGCGGCTGAGCGGACAATAGGCAAGCCTGCACTTCTCAGCAGCATGGTTCCCACACCTGGAAAGAGTCCACATCCATCTCCGGATGTCTGAGCCATCAAGCGCCTCTCCATAGCACCACGGAGAAGGACAAGAGCAGAAGGAGGAGCCAGGCTGGACCTCGAACACACAGCCACGCCGGGGATAGGTCAGTGACAGACAAGCCCTGGGGCTCTCTTCCTAGGTGTAAAAGCCTGTGAATATCTCAAATGCTCAACCTTCAAAAAGGCGACTCAGAGGGATGTGATATGCCTTTATAGCTCCATCCAGCTGTTTTTTGGTTTGGTTTGGGGTTTTTGGTGGTGGTGGTCGTCGTGGGTCTTGAACTCTGGGCCTGAGCGCTGTCTCTGAGCTCTTCAGCTCAAGGTGAGTGCTCTACCACTTGAGCCACAGCACCACTTCTGGTTTTCTGGTGGTTACTTGGAGATAAGTCTCACAGACTTTTCTGCCAGAGCTGGCTTTGAACGGCGATCCTCAGATCTCAGCCTCCTGAGTAGCTAGGATGACAGGTGTGAGCCACTGGTGCCCAGCCCACCTAACTGTTTTATAAAGAACACAGCAGATGTGCAGGGGAGGAAGCACCCCCCCCCACTGCTGGAGGAAGACAGGCCCCTTCTAGAAAAGCCCACCCTAGATCTCACGATCGCTTCTCCGGCTCCCCAGCCCTGCTCGGGCAGCACTACCCTGCTGTCCTCTGTGCCTGTGCCCATTGGACAGAAGGGAAGGCGGAGGGCAGATGGTGTTGCTGAAGAAAAACCAGCTAGGGAGCTGGGGATTGAAATCAGAAGGTCAGGGCTGGCCCAGGCCTGCCACCGGGCTTCCCCGACAGCCAGGAATGTGAAACTGCCATCCCCGGCCTGTCCCGGGCAGCCCTCCCACAGGCCGGAGGGTGGAGGGAGCGGCCACTTCCCTGGCACCAGCCCCAAGCAGGTCCTCACAGGTGTGGGCATCCCAGCTCTGCCCATGCAGCGCTGCCAGGCCCTGCTCCCCAGGCCTTGTCTCCACCCTTGGGGCGGGTGCTGTGGAGGCCCCACCCACCAGCTGGGAATCACCCTGGGTGTCCCAGGGGACCCAGCACCCTTGGGGGTGGAGTTTGGGGCTAGGTTAGTCTCTAGTGGAAGGAGCAGAGAGGGGTCAAGGATCTAAAGGGGACACAGGCCAGATGAATTCGTGAGGTGTGAGTCTTTGCCGGACCTCAGGGCTCTCCTGATGAGCAGGGCGGAGACACTGGACAGGACCAGTGAGTGAGCAAGTGACGGAGTGACCACAGGTACATGGCAAAGGTGCCTACGCCCCAGTGTCACCTCCCCAGACGTCACCCTCCAGTCCTGCCCAGCCACCTTCCCAACTGGGCCTTCTCTCCCTCCCAGCCCCCCTCCTGCAGGGAGCATTCAGCACTCAAGGTGGCCCAGCTGACTCATACAGACTGGAAGAGACTCTGTGACTCGGTTTACACATCTCTTCCAGGGCAAAGCAGATCCTAGCCCTGGCCCTGCTATGGGATGTGAAAACAAGGGTAGATGGTGGCTTACACCTGTAATCCCAGCACTCAGGAGGCTGAGGCCAGTGGATTTTGACTCCCAGACCAGGCTGGCCTGTCTCAAAAACCAAAACAACAACAACAACAACAGCCAAAGTAGACAACAGTAAATGGCTAGATGCAGATAAAGAATTCAGTCAAGTGACAACCAGCAGACAGGTGGGGCCCAAGCCCTCCCTCCTCCCCCTCTGCCCGACACTCCCCGTCAGCCAAGCCCCAGAAGGTTCTCCGCTCCAGTGCTCTCGCTGCCTTGGCAGCACAGGCAGGTGGGAGACACCTGGGTGTCAGGACCCACCCTCCCCGGGCGGGCAAGGGCAGGCCCCAGGAGCCCCGGCAGGCGACGCCCAGGACCCCAGGTGCTCTGCCTGGGAGGGGACAGGGTGTTGGCTCATCACCAATGTGTATTCGCTCAGCAAACCCCTTCTGGGCACCAGCTCTGTGCCAGGGCCCACGCCAAGCAACAGGGATGCAACCCTGTCTTCCAGGGAGGAGGTTTCTCTCCACTGCAGTGCACGCAGACCCAGAGTCCCAGGAGCTCAGGGGAGGCACCAGACCCAGGGTGGGGTGCCCACAGGAGGCATGGAAGTAGTAGTGAGCCAGGTGCTCCAGACCAAGGGAATGGCTGGACCAGGAAAGGCCTAGTGTTCAGCAGCATGGTAGGTGTGGCCTCTGAGAGTCCCTAGCACTGGAATTAGACATGGTCCACAATGTCTGCCTCACTCTACCTCAGCACCTGTCTCATGATTTTCAAATTTGTTTCCTATCCAAGATCTTATATGTTCCTTGTCTCAATCTTATCATTAAAGGGGGATTCGAGAAAGAAAAAAAAAACCAACCACCCATTCTTTTTTGACCTTGGCCACTAGGAAACTCAAAGGCTAAATTACGAAGACAATCAGATTATGTTCCTGGAAATTGTTTAGGGAAGATGTGAGTGAGTCAACTGCCACCCAATTTTGCTGTGATCGGGGAGGGGTTTATGGTAGCCCAGGTACACGTGTAAGCATGCGTGGGAAGGAGTTTATATGGAGCCCTCGCCTATCTGCACACACGTGTGTGGGTGAGGGGGCAGTGTGTACATTAAACCAGCCACATGACCGCACACATGGGTCACGTGTGCAGAGAGGCCTGCCTGGAGGCACACACCGGTGAGGGCACTGGTGTGCACTGTTGGTGGGTCTCGCAGGCCCTAGCTGCTTCATGAACACTGCACCATCCCTTCTAGCACATTCTCAATCTAATCTCCCTAGCACACTGCCAGCTGCAAAGGGTCACAAAGCCAGAGAGGAGATGTCACCTGCCCCAACCCCCCCCCCCAGCAAACCAGAAAATACCTCTCCCAAGTCCTGGCTTTCAGCTAACATGCACACCTTCAGGATGCTGCCTTAAAAGCTTAAAGAGGGCTGGGAAGGTGGCTCAGTGGTACAGTGTATTGCCTTACATACACGAGGCCCTGAGTTCGATTCCTCAGCACCACATAAGCAAAAAAAGCTGGAGGTGGTGCTGTGGCTCAAGTGGTAGAGCACTAGCCTTGAGCTGAAAAGCTGAGGGACAGCGCCCAGGCCTAGAGTTCAGACCCCATGACAAAAAAAAAAAAAAAAGCTTAAAGAAAGCTGGCACCAGTGGCTCACACCTGTAATCCTAGCTACTCAAGAGGCTGACATCTGAAGATCAAAGGCAGCCCGGGCTGTGAGACTCTTATCTCCAATTAACCTCCAGAAAATGGGAAGTGGTGCTGTGGTTCTAAGTAATGGAGCACCAGCCTTGAGCAGAAGAGCTCAGGGACAGCACCCAGCTCCCAAGTTCAAGCCATTTTTTTTCTTAAAAGCCTTAAAGAAGAGCCCTGCCTGCCTGGTTGGCTGGTTCTGAGGGGTGAAGGCCCATGGTGGGGAGCTGGGACTAGGCTGCCGCTACCACACAGGCCCTCTACCAAGTGGGGTATTGAAGGCACCGCCACGGCCCCCCGCATCTGAGGGGACTCACATGGTTACCGCTCAGAGCAGAGTGTGTCCTGCATCCCACTAGGGCTTGCTTAGACTCTGATGCCCCAGGCCCAGGGCCTCAGGGAGGAGGGCATCAGCCCCCACCCAGAGCCACAGGCCGGGCCGTAAGTAGTGACTGGCCACTCAGGGAGCCACACGCCCTCACAGGGAGAAGGTGTTGGGACGTTTGCGTTGTTTACCTCTAGCTGAGGCCTGGTAGCTGGACTTTGGAGGCGGCTTCCTGGCCAGGCCTGGATTCCCATGGGCAGCCAGGGCCGAGCAGGAGTCCTGTGGCAGGTGGGTGACTCACCCAGGGTCATCCCTACCCCACCTGGGTCCTGGAGCCTGGGCCACCTCCGAAGCTTCTTCTACCTCCATCTCTTCAAAGGTCCTGGCCCCCCACCCCCACCCCACCCTGTCACCCAGATACCCCACTCCAGGAACACTTCCTGGTTCCACCATCTATTTACGTAGCCAGAACAGAGGCTTGAACTCAGGGTCTCCAAGGTCTCTTTTGGCTTTTTTCTTTTTCTTTTTGCCAGTCCTAAGCCTCAAACTCAGGGTTTGGCAACTGTCCCTGAGCTTCTTCTGCTTAAGGCTAGCACTCTACCACTTGAGCCCTAGTGCCCCTTTTGGCTTTTCTGTGTATATGTTACAGAAGAATTGAGCCCAGGGCTTCATGCATGCTAGGCAAGCACTCGACCACTGAGCCACACTCCCAACCCTCTCTTTTGGCTTTTTCACTTATGTGTGGCTGGTGTTCAACCAAGTGAGTCATGCCTCCGATCTAGCTTTTTGCTTGTTAACCAGAGATGGAGTCTTATAGGCTTTTTCTGACTGGGCTGCCTTTGAACTGAGATCCTCTAGATCTCAGCCTCCTGAGTAGATCGGATTACAGATGTGAGTGTAGATGGATTACAGATGTGAGTGAGCTGCTGGCATCCAACCGCTTCTGCCATTATGAAAGACATTGAGCAAATGAACTTGACCTCCCTCATGCCCCACTTTCCACACATTAAATGGGAATAGAAGCAGCAGCAGCTTCCTAGGGATGCTGCAAGGGGGAGGTGACATAGGCAGCCAAGCAGGTGGCAGTACCACCTGAATCACCAGAGGTCTAGCTAAGTGTCAGCAGGAGGTACGCTGGTGGAGGCTGAACAAGTGGTCGGGGTTGGGTTTGGCGTCTGCTGCTGGCTGGGAAGGGAAGGGCTGCAGCTTACCATGACAGTGGCACTACCTGCTTCTGAGACGGCCCTAATCCCACCCCCAGCCATGCAGTTACTTGGGAGGTAATGAACTAAGGGTTTATCATCTTTATTTGTAACATGATTTGAATTGTAAACGTATATAACTTAATCTGTGTTTGTGTCTGTGTGTGCGCTCATGTGTGCACACATGCACCAGTCTTGGGGCTTGAACTCAGGGCCTGATCACTATCCTTTAGCTTTTATGCTCAAGGCTGGTGCTCTAGCACTTGAGCCATGCCTCCATGCTTTCAGCTGTTTGAGCCACAATCCTCAGATCTCAGCCTCCTGAGCTGCTGGGATTACAGGTGTGAGCCACTGACTCCCAGCTGATGTATCTTTTGATCATGGCCATGCCAAAAGATAGCTCACAAATCACCGTGAATGAATCTCTTTGAGAAACGGGATCCCAGCAGTTCCGGGGTGTAGTGGATTCTCATTACGTGGTGTCACATCTTCTTGCCTTCCCTCCAGCCCTTCCCCCTGCCTGGAACTCCCTCCCCTGCAGCCCTTCTCTTTCCCAGACTCTCACTACCCGCTCCTCCCCCCCCACCCCATGACCCACAACATAAATTTTCAATCCGTTTCCTGGGAAGACACCGTGTAAGGCTATTTATTAGAATGTCCATTGAACTCTGGAAAGTAGAGATTCATTTTACAGTTGGGGAAACTGAGGCATGAGCAGGCCTGACAGTGGAAGAATGGGTGGGGACAGACAGCATTGTCTTCCAGAGAGGCAGGCTGCACAGATGGGGCAAAGAACACTCCCTTGCCCGGGTGCATCTTCCCCTCTGCACCCTTGACTAAAAGAAGGGGGGGGGGCTTTCCTTCCCTTAGGTTCTGCACTGCCCTGCCCGGGCACTGTGGGTGAAGGACGCGAGTAGGCCCTGAGATGGACAAAGGAAGTCAGTCAGAGATGGCTGAGGCTGAAGGCCCTGAGCCCTGAGCCCCAAAGCAGAGAGCTGGGAGCCGGTGTTGGGAGGCGCTGATCTCCCCTGGCCTGGGGAAGAAGTTCCCGAGGAATGCAAGCTATGAAGGAGGAGGGGAGGGCAGGCCTAGGCAGTCCCCAGGGCCTCTGTAGAGGAGGCAGGGGAGGGGTGACAGGGGCCAGAGAAGACCCTGGTGGGCCCTTGGCCTTGATGGCCAACCCAGACCCATCCATCATGGAGAATCTTGCTTGAATGGACAGGTCTCCATGCGTTCCTCCCCTGCCTGGCGGGTGCTCCAGGCTCTGCTGACGGAAGGGGAGGGGGTGTGCAGGGAGGTGACCGAGTGGAGCCAGTCATGGAGTCGCAGCACTGGGAGCAACTGGCATGCATGGCCGGTCCCCCCTGCCTCACCCTCTCCCCCAAGCCTCCATCTCCAGTACCCCTAAAAGGCCTGTCCTGTTGCTACATGGGATAGAAAAACCTGACACAAAGAGGCTGGGGTGTTCCTAGGGACACAGCGCAGCGTCTGGGGACCCCAGACAGAGGGCCCTCAGAGAGGCAGCCCTGAGTCCCAGCTTGGTCACCACTGTAAGAACACAAGTGGCTCCAGCAATGTCAGGTCTGTGCCCCAAGATTTGAGACCTGTTGATTTCCCACACTTACCCAGGAGCCGGGCCCACCTTGGCTAACACAGACCTGATCTCTACCCCTCAACCCAGTACCTGGGGTTCCCTGCACGGGAGCAGATCCCTTTCCTCTCCAGACCTACCTCAGTTTCCCTGCCTTGCGGGGCGGGGGTTAATGAGTGGGAAATGCACTAGGGCTCCGGGGGCTGCGAAGGGGAGGAGCAGGAGAGGGCCTGCCAGCAGAGCTCAGGCCCAAAGACGCGCTCTTCCCACCACGCTGCGCTCCCTAAATCATCCTTACAAAACCCAGAGGCAACCGAGTGTCCCCACCAGCCCTGGGGGGTGAGGGGGGCTGCTGGGAGAGGCAGCTGATGAGAGACAGCCTCTGGGAAGGCAAGGAGGGGTGAGGGAGCAGGAGGGAGCCGCAGCGACAGGCTGCTCCTGGCCACCAGGCCCAGTGCGTGCACGCACATGCACACGCAAACACACACACACACTCACACAAATATAAATACAAAAATACACTCTCCACTCTGTTCTTGTCCTCTCTCTCTTTCTCTCACACATTACACAAACACATCCCACACATGTGAATACACACACACAAGCACATAAATGTGCAAACACACTCTTTTCCTTTCCTATCCTCCTCTTCTCCCTTCATCCCTCTCTCTCTCCCTCTCTCTCTCCTTCTCTTTCTCTCTTTCTCTCTCTCCCTCTCTCTCTCTCCCTCTCTCTCTCTCTCTCTCTCTCTCTCTCTCTCTCTCTCTCTCTCTCTCTCACACACACACACACACACACACACAACACACATACACACCAGGGCCAGGCCTAGGAAGGCCCCTCGGTGTCTGCCCAGCCAGCCCTTCCTCCCCATGCTTCCTGAGACCTGCAACCGCAGCCTCCTGCTCTGGGACACGTCTGTGCTCCTCAGGGCCTTGGGGTCTCCAAGTCCCTCAAGGGACATCAGAGTCTCCCAGCTTCTCTGGACCCCATCCACCATCACTACATGTTTGCTGAGACTTTAGATGCGCCATCTGCATCAAGATACTGGTGCCCCACACTTTTGAAGGCTGCCAGTCCAGAGGGATATTAGCATCACTGGGCTGCAATGAGACCATTTTAAATGAATAAATAACACTGGCTGAGAAGTAGGCATGTGGCTCAGTGGTAGAATATGTGTCTTGCATGGCCGAGGCCCTGGGTTCTATTCCAGCAACATAAAAGGAAAAGAAATAAATACAGGTACTGGCTTGAAACGAACTCCTCCACCCACAGTGGGAAGTGTTGTTGTTCTGCTCTGCTTTGGCCGTGTCCATGGTGTGTACCAGGCCCAGGGGCTTGGCGCAGGTGAGACAGGTGTGCATTTCTCCCAACTGCAGTGAGGAAACTGAGCAAAGAGAAGGGAACCTACTGGATGAAGAAGCAGGAACGAGGCCAAGGCAGACCCCAGGGCTGTCCTACTCCAAACCCAGTCTCCCTGTGACAGCTTGTGGCTGTTGCCAGGTCACATATGCCCCAGCAGTCTCTGTGCCACTGGCATTCTCTGCCAGGGGCATGTGGCCAGGGTTCGAGAACAACAGCAGGAAAGAGCTTTGCCTTGGCTTTGGCTCATGGTGATGGAGAGGCTGGTATGGCAGAAGGAAGGAAACAGCTAGTGGAGCCATGGCCCATGGCAGCCTGCCACAGCTGCCACTCGGGGAAGACACTGAGATCTGAGACCACTGACTTCCACCAGATGTGCAGCCTCTGACACTGTCCTTCTCTGAGCCTCAGTTTCCCCAAGTGCAAAGTAGAGGTGACAATGGCCACCTGCGGTGTTACTGTGGCAGCTCAGGAAGACCCACTGGCCTGGCTCCCAGTGCTCACCAAGGCTTTCTGTCCCCTTTCCTCTCCTGCAGGGATCCGGAATGGCCTTTGTCCAGACAGGTGCTCCCTCTGGGAGTCAGGTGCGTAGAGAGGGAGCCTGAAGTCACAGCATCCATAGCCCCACCTGGCTTCCCAAAATTCTCACACCCTATGGTTATTATCCGCCAGCACCAGGCCCTCCCCCACTGGCTGGACTGGTGAGGGGGAGGGGTCACATGGAACCTGAGGGCAGGGAGACCCTGCATTAATCCTTGTGCCCAGCAGGGGCTCTGGGGATGCAAGCAGCTGACCTGTGGATGGGGGCTCTGTGTCTTTGAAGGACCTCCTGGAAGGACCGTGGCACTATCTTGGGAAGCCTGGGAGTATCCATGAGCTCACACATGAGCCAGGCTGTCCTCTCACTCTGGTCACCTCACAACAACCCCTAGAAACACAGCCCCCTCAGAGAAAGGAGGTGACTGGAAGGCAGCTGGGCAGAAGTCTCTGGACCTCTGTTCCTAGCACTCAGCAGGGCCCAGGAGAGAGGATAGATGGATGAATGCATACATGACTGGATGCACTAATGCACAGATGGATGAATGGCCAGGAGGAGGGAAGATAGATAAATAGATGGTGGGGTGAGTAGTTGGCTAGGTGGGTGGGTGGATGGATGGATGCATGCATACATACATGGGTAGATAGAAAATGGATGGATGACTGGTTAGTGGATGGAGGATGTTGGTGTATAGATAGGGTAGATGGATGGATGCATGGATATATCATTGATGGATGGAAGAATGGGTGGGTGGGTGGATAGATGGAGAGGTGGATGAATGTGTGGGTGGGTGGATGGATGGATGATGGTTGTGTGGGTGGGTAGATAGGATAGATACATGGATGGACACATGAGTGATCATTGGACAGATAGTTGGATGGATGCATACATACATGAGTACATGGATAATGAATGCATAATTAGTTAGTCAGATTTGTGGATGGGTGATGATTGGTTAGTTGGGTAGGTAGATGGATGGATGAATGGAGGGAGGGGTGGATGGCAGGTTGGGTGAGTGGGTGGTAGTTGAATGGATGGATGGATGAATGGATGGATGGTTGAGTGGATGGATGGATGGATGGGTGGGTAGATGGATGGTAGATGGATGGAGAGAGGGAGGTCTGGATGAATGGATAGATGGATGAATGAGTGGATGGGTGTTTGGGTGGGTGAGTAGGTGGATGGATGGAAGATGGTTGTGGGTAGACAGGACAGACACATGGATGGATGCATGAGTGATCACTGGACAGATAGATAGATGGATGGAGGCTTACGTACATGAGTAGATAGATAATGAAAGGATCATTTGTTAGGTGGATTTGTGGATGGATGATGACCGGTTGGTTGGGTAGATAGATGGGTGTATGCATGAGTAGACCATTGGACAGATGGATGGATAGATGGGTGGGTGAGTGGGTGGTAGATGGATTACATACGGATGGTAGGGTATATGTATATATGGATGGATGGATGGATGGTTGAGTGGATGGATGGATATATGGGTGATAGATGATGGAGGGAGGGAGGGGTGGATAGGTGGATTGGTGGGTGTATGGACTAACTAGTGGATGGATGGATGGGTGGGTGGGTGGGCGAGCGGTAGGTGGATGGAGTGTTGGGCCGATGAGTGGGTAGATTGGATGGTTTCACAGATAGATTTGGGTCCTGAAAGCCCAAGCTATGACCCCTTCCCCCGCATTCTTCATCCCAGAGCTTCTCACTACAAATACCTGTGAGTTTGCCTCCCTGGCTATAGATCATACTGGGTGAGAAGAGTCTAGAACAGCTTTCATCTAGACACACTCAGCCCCCTGGCCCTCACCCCATGGTTGTCACCGCATGGAGGGACAGCTCTGAGGCATGCCCCTGCCCATGAGGCCTGCCGGCTCACTGGCTCACGTCTTTGGGCTGCTTTCCCTCCTTTTCCACATCTTGACTCACCTCTGTCCACCTGGAACTCACCTCCCAGCTCAGGCTCATTCTTTGTACTCAGTTCCCTGACTCCAAGCCAGCTTTGAGGATCTCTCTTAAGATAACCACTTGTCTGTGCTAGCACCTTGGACAAGACCTTCAATTTCATGGGTCTCTGTTTGCTTCCACCTCTGTACAATGTGGACAGTTCTTGAACACCCACAGCAGATCCATGTGGCTGGCACTAAGCGAGGTCCAGCATGTACCTCAAGGCTTGCTGAGGACACACAGAGGGGAAGCCACTATTCTTGCCCCAGAAGAACTCGATAGCCAATGAGGAGGATGGGTGTTGAGTACAGAAAACCCGGGTTCAAATCCTAGCCCTTCATATCCTTGCTGGCTGCTCCTGGGAGAGCCTGGCATTGCTCTGTGCCTCAGTTTACTTTTCTGTCTGGTAAGGAAAGTCCCAGGGTCCATGTCACTGGCTTTTATGAGTGGGGGAAAAAGTGTCACTGTCCTTGCTGGTAAGAGAGTGACGCTGAAGAGCTGGCAGTTCAGCTAAGAGGGAGCTGAACCCCGGAGCTCAGAGAAGAAGGAAGCCAGGTGACCCGGGGATGTGGCTGGCAGGAAGACACCCTCCCTGTCCTCTCTGGCCAGTGTGGGAAGAACAGGCAGTAAGGTCCACTGCTCCCTGTCCCCCAGGGGTCATGGTAAGAGGGCAGGGTCTTAGGCCTTACCTCTCCCATTCAGTTTTGGGAGTCCTAGTCCTACAAGGGCCAGCCAAGTTAGGAACTACTTTTTTGGCCCATAATTCATCTCCTCTTACTCCTGGGGAAACTGAGGCTCCCAGAGCTGCTGTAATGTATCCAGGGCCCGCTTACCATGCATGCAGAAAGAGAACCTGACTCCACGGGACCTGGGGCCATTCTTCCGTTGACTTCCTCCTGCTGTGTGGCCTCTGGCAGGGTGCTGCTCCTCTCTGAGCCTCATTTTCCTCAAGAGCACAGTGGAGGTGGAAATATGGCCCATTTCAAGAGCTAATGTTGAGGTCCAGGGAGACCCCTGTGCAGAGCCCTGGCTCCTACTGCTCACTCATGGCCTCAATGGGAGCCCAAGACAGGGCCTCAGGATGGCAGAGAGGGAACTTTACAGCTTGTGCTCATGAACTCCTCCCCCATAGCATCTCCCTGGTGGGCATCTGTAAGGTGGTCCTCGGGCGCTCTGCGTTGGGGGACCCCCCCATCTGTCCCCACTCAGGGGGATGAGGAGCTCCAAAGGGGATTGTCAGGTGTGTACTCCCCGATGCCCGCCCAGGACTCTGGCAGGTGGCTGGAGCAGGCGCGGGGGCAGAGCGGGCCCAGCCTTGAGTCTTTCAATATTTGCTTTCTTACAGAATGGCGTTCTCTAGAATAATCAGCCAATCTGTCTAGCATGAGTCAGTGCCTGGCCCCCCGCTGCCACCGCAGGAGGGTTCCCGGGTAGAGGGACACGAACCACAGCCCTGTCTCCTGCGGGCACTCCGGCAAGTTCCAGCACAGGCACTGCCCGCCTGCCCGGGACGGGGAGGAGAGGCCGGTGGCAGCCAGAGGGGCAGGGATCACTCCTCGGGCAGCCTGTGCCCCACACAAATCACGACCTGCAGCTGTCAGAAACCTGTAACGCAGCAAGGTGTGGCCCCAGACTTGCCTTCCCCCAACATACACAGACTTCCTGGCCCAGCTCAGCCTCAGCCTGAACACCTGAGTCAGTATCCCCACGGTCCTCAGGGACCACCCGAAAGGGGCCCAGCCTATAACTGTCATGGTCTCAACTACCAAAAGGGGACTGGGTGCTGGTGGCGCACACCTGTGTAATCCTAGTTGCTCAGGAGGCTGAGATCTGAAGCTTGCAGTTCAACACCAGCCTGGGCAGGAAAGCCCAGTGATCTCTAACCGCCAAAAAGCCAGATGTGGAGGTGTGGCTCAAGTGGTAGAGCCCTAGCCAAGAAGAAGAAGAAGAAGAAGAAGAAGGAGGAGGAGGAGGAGGAAGGCAGCAGCTACTGCTCAAGGATAGCACTCAGGCTCTGAGTTCAAGTTCCAGAACTAGCACCAAAAAAGTGGGGGGGGAGGAGTTAGGGAGGTAGGTTGTGGGAGAAAGCGGGGATTAAGATGAGCTGTCTCCACTAAAGGAGTGGATGTCTAAGAGTTAAACTTCAGGCACAGAGGGAAATCCAAGGCCAACAGGCCTTCTTACCCCATTGGGTAAATCACACGTACAGCTGTGCAGCTTGGGCAAATGATATACCCTTCACCCCCTTGCTCTACATCTGTAACCAGGCTGTGGTGAGCCTGGTTCCCTGGGCAGCCTGAAGTGTTGGGGAGATGTCTCGAGGTCTCGGAGGAGAATGGTATTATCAGCTTCACAGTGTTTTTCTTGCTCCTCCTCTGGTAGCTTCACCTTGCCTCATTCATTCATTCATTCATTCCTAGGCTCTCTCCACGTAGAGGTACAGAAAACCCATTCAGCACTAGGCACTTCGATAAAAGTGGAGGGCAACAGGCAGATGTGCACAAGGCCCCTACTTCTAAGTTTCTGGCATGCCAGTTCTAGGAGACAGGAAAAAGCAGCAAATAAGACATAATGTGGGGTTGTCAGAGCAGGCCCTGGGGACCCTTTGGAGAGGTGACCTTTGAGCTGAGACCTCTAAACAAGACAGCCATGCAAGGTACAGATGGAAAAGATGCCAAGCAGGGGGAGAGTATGTGCAAAGGTCCTGGGGTGGGGAACAGTTGCTGGGGGGCAGGGTAAGGGGGCAGGCAGGCTTGAGGAACAAGAAGGCTGGGGAGGCTGGAGCTTGTCAAGTGAACAATGGAGTTTCAAGAAGGAGCCACAGGGTTGCCATGTAGGAGTGGGGATGCACGGAGGAATGTGGGCCTCTCTGGAAGCCTTTCAGTCAGGTCTTGAAAAGGCTCGGCCCCACGGGTGGGGATTAGACAGGCTATAGGGCAGGGCTGGGATTAGGGCAAATCCCTGAAGCACAAAGCCAGGCAGGGATCCCCCTGCCCCGGCTGCTGCCCCGGAAAGGCCCTTGGCCGACCCCGGTCCCCGTCGGAGCTCGGCTCCCTTCCTGTCCATCTGCTCCCGCAGGGCTGAGCGGCCGAGGCTGCAGACCTCCCCAGTGCCCTGTGGAGCCCTGAGCCACCTCCATCCTCTCCCCTCCCACCTCGTGCCCACCCAGAGGTGTCCAGAAATCAAGGCGGAGCAAGGAGTCCAAGGCCTTTGTGAAGCCATCTCAGAGGCCACCGTGCCACCCCTCCCATCGCCTGCATCCACCCCTCCGTGCCCCAACCTGCGGCTCCGGCCCTGGGGCTGGAGAGGAGCTGCAGCAGATTGGGACTCCCCTGAGGGCCAGCTCCACCCCCCGGGAGGTCCCCTTCTCAAACCCTCCTCCCCCCCACCCGTCCTGACCATGTACTTATAACCCACAGGTACTTGGCAGCTGAAGGCTCATCTTGCAAAAACGCTGGCTTCCTGTGGCCGGCAAGGTGTGGGAGAGAGGCTCAGCCCTGCCTGGGACTATGCCCTGCACCGGGGCACCTCACCTGCTGAGGGACTGAAGCCCTGGATCCCCTCTGGGACCCTGCTGGGGCCCAGGCCTGGCTCTCCAGCTCCCCCCTCCTCTGATCCTGCTCTCAAGCAAACACATGGAACACGGGCTGGATGCCAGGCGGCCTGTGCCAAGGCGGCCAGTGCCGAGCACGAGCAAGGTGCAGCTCTGCCACGCTGAGGTTCTGCTGGCAGGACGGGTGACCTGTGGCCGTCACCACTACGCCCAGCTCCAGGGCAGGGAGAGTTACATCAGCACCTGGTCTTCCTCAGTGGCGAGGGGGAGGGGCTGGGCTCTGGGGGGTACAGCCGGGGAGGGCAGCAGTGCCACCTGGCACCCTGTCCTGAGGGGGGTCACTGGGGCGGGGGGGGGGCTCAGCTGCTAGGTAGACGCATGCACGCGCTAGGGAGGACAGGGAAGGCTGTGGACTGGGTTTGAGCAGAGCCGTGAGCACATTCACCTCGTGTTCTCCCTTTGCAGGGGACACAGGCTCCAGCGGCTTCCTGTCCACCCCCCCCCAGCTGACCGGCCCTGCATGAGCCAGTGCCATTCACGCCCAAGACTCCCCACCCCGGCACTGCTTGGCTGTGCAGCCTGAGCCAGGCCATTTGCCCACTCTGTGCCTCCATTTCCCTAGAAGAGTCCAGGAGATCTTCCTGGTTTTCCAGCTGGAATGGAGGAGGGGACAGACTCTCCACCCCCACCTGGGTTGAACGGCTTCCCAGAGGCCACAAGCCAGCAGTGTCCCCACCCAGATTTCCACCCTCCCCCACCCCCACAACCCACAGCAGCATCCTCCGAGGATTCTGGGAAATCCCAATGGGCTTTCCCTTCCCAATTCCAGCACTGAGAGCAACCAAACCCCACCCTGGCCCCCATGCCACCTGCTCCTGAGAGGGGACTGTGTGAATCCAGCCTCTCGGGACACAAGCACCAGCCAGGCAGCCCCGAGACACTGCTTCTATAAACCCAGCCTCTGCTGCACCCAACGGGTACCACTGCTGGGCTTTGGGGTTTGGGGGTGCCGGGCCACGCAGCACATTTACCACTTACCAGTCTGTCTCCGATCATTTTAGTCTGAAAGAAACCAAGATTCAGAAGGTCAAATCACCATCGCTCAAGGTCACATAGGGGTCTTGAGGCCTCCACCTGCTTCAACACACTGCTCACTAACGCCCCCCACAGGTCACTGCCGCCATCACTCCCATGGCTACCCAGCCAGCCTTTTCCCGGTGGCTCATCTTCTCCCATGCTTGCTCAGTGGCCTCAGTGTTGCCATTCTGCAGGCAGATGGATCCCCAGGAGGGTAATATCAAGTGCCCACAGCCACTCACAGTGCTGGGATTTGAACTTGGAGCTCCTGACTGCTGGGAGCTGCCCCCTGGCCCAGCCTGTGCATCCCCAGCCCCTGCAGCTCCAAGACTAGTTGGTTTCCATTACTCTCTCCCACCAAGGCTTGCAGTGACTTGACTGAGAGCACCAAAGCCCGGCTTTGCTGGCCCAGCCTCACCCTGCCCGGCCTCCTGGGCATACTCTGCCCATAAAACTTCTACCCTCAGGTTCCCGGGCCCCAGGCTCTTCTCCTTTTCTTCTTTCACTCTGAGCCAAGCAGGTTAAAAACACGCCAAAAATGAGCCCCCTCTCGCTTTGGTGCACTCACATAATATGTGGCAAAGAACCCAGCATTAATCGTTCGGGACCCACATTTTTCAGTGACATTAATCTCTAGCCGGAAAAGCCTCTCTGGACGGCTCTTTTCAGTCTGAAGGCACTTAACGTGAGCCAGGGAGTAGCCGGGACCCGCCTGGAATTCCTGCCCCAGCAACACACCCACCAACCCAGCCCAGCCAGCTTCCTAGTTGTGGGGGTGGGTGGGAGTGATACCCGCAGGGGACACGGGGGTGGGGGGGGAGGGTATGAAGGGAGGAAGGTACTGAGTGCATGCATGCATGCTTGCAGGTGAGAAAAACAGCCAGCTCTGGCTCTGTGGTCTGAGCCATGGGGAACACGCGTGGTGTCTGTGTGCACGTGTGTCGGGCGTTTGTGAGCTGGATAGTGCCCGAGTGTATTTGCTGGAGCACACCAGCTCTGCTGAGCCAGGTGGTGTATGCCAAAGGGTGCACAGGTATGAGAAGGCAGCCAGGCCTGGGCCCGTCCAGCAAGCTGTGCATTCCCCAGCGGGCAGGAGAGCATCGACGGTGCTGGCCACTGTGCCAGCTGCCAGGGTGGTGTGGGCACACTCCATGCTCGGCCTTGATAGCTTGATACCAACCAGGACCAGAAAGTTTCTGTTTATACCACGGGTTCTGCAATTCTAAACCCTCTCTCCCTCTCCCCCCTTGATCTCGCTCTCCTGTGTGTGTGTGTGTGTGTGTGTGTGTGTGTGTGTGTGTGTGTGT
>NW_012267222.1:15272798-15326187 GCF_000151885.1 Dipodomys ordii
GTGTGTGTGTGTGTGTGTGTGTGTGTGTGTGTGTGTGTGTGTGTGTGTGTGTACATGTGCATGTGTACACACCAGAACTAGGGCTTGAACTCAGGGCCTGGACACTGTCCCTGAGCTTTTTGTTCAAGGCTAGCACTCTACCACTCAAGTCACACTCCCACTTCCAGCTTTTCTGGTGGTCCGTTGGAGATAAGAGTCTCACAGAATTTCTTGCCCAGGCTGGCTTTGAACTTCTATCTTCGGATCTCAGCCTGCTGAGTAGCTGGAATTACAGGCATGAGCCACCAGCACCTGACAAGGTTTTTCTTGCTTCAGAGAATTGGTTGTTGAACTTTGATCATTACAATCGGTCGGACTCAAACAGATCCTAGGTATGATATTCCTGTAGATGAATGAGCACAGGGTGTAGGGGTGCCTTGCACCCCCAAGCTGCTCCTCAACTATGTGGTACAACACACAAGAGTAGACCACAGATCGGAGAAGTTCAAGGGCACAGGTCTGACCGCCCAGGGGACGGACCCCTCCTAACAACGGCTGTTTATAAAATCCTCCAGGATGAATTGTCAGAAGAAGCTGGGAGAAGGTGGAGCTGGAGATAAGCATTTGATTGATAATAAACATTGCAAATGCTGCACTTCACGTTAGTTTATAAAAGCAAAGAGAATACTTTTCTCAAACTCCAGACACTTGCATGTACTTCTAGGTTACAGGCAGGCATTGATTGCTTTAGTTTTAATATTGTAGACTAAGTTATTTATGGAGGAGACAAAGTAGGAAAATATGTTGAAGAAGGATTATGTTTCCAGAGGATTTCTTGGATGTGTCCCATTCCTTAAAACTAAACACAGTTGTTAACCAACTAAAATGATACGACATCATGTACGCTGTCATGACAAAACAAAAATCATAGCTAAGCACCTGGTGGCTCACACTTGTAATCCTAGCTACTGGGGAGGCTGAGATCTGAAGATCATAGTTTGAAGCCAACCTGGCCAAAAAAGTTCAAGCCCCTCCATCCCCAAAATAGCCAGTAAAATACTGGACTGGAAGCATGGCTTGAATAGTGTAGTGCCTGCTATGAGCGAAGCAGCAAGCGCAAGGTCCTTTAAACTTTACCAGGTTTAAACCCTGATAACACCAAAAATAAATACAACACTTTGTGATATTGGGCACATGCCTCTGATTTAATATACTCCTGTGAATTCAGTTGTGCGCTGATTAGCTGTGATGGAAGGCCATATAAAGAGAGGGTATCTCACAGACAACTTCATTTAGTCTTGAGGTATAAAATGGGGTAACTCTTCTCCTGGTAGTAGTGAGGAGATGGCTATATTAATAATATTGCCTAATAGAGATTATCCTAGCTATAGTACAAGCTTTAAAGCAAAGTCAGTAACTCAAATAAATATGATTGTGTCTTTCAATACTTCAAATATGAATTTACTTACATGGTATATGAAATATATATTCCAAATATATGTGACAATTTCCTGATAATTGAATCAAATACTAGTATTTAGACATTTAATTAAAGTGAAAGAAAGAGAGGGAGGGAGAGGGAAAAAGGGAGGGAAGGGAAGGAAGGAGAGAAGGAAGGAAAGAAGGAAGGGAGGAAGGAAGGAAGGAAGGGGGAAGGAAGGAAGGAAGAAAGAAAGGGAGGGAGGGAGGGAGGGAAGGAAGGAAGGAGGGAGGGAGGGAGAGAAGGGAAGAGAAAGAGGAAAGGGAAGGGGAAGGGGAAGGGAGGAAGAGAGGAAGAAACTCTCCAAAGTAGGAGTGACTGCCAAGGAAACCATCCCGTGTGCAGACTGAGAAACTCGCAGTCATCTCCTCAGAGCTAAGTTCTGTCAGCCACACTGGTACGAGGCCACAGCCCAGGCCAGGAGGGACACGGGCCAGGCGGGCAAGGATGGAGGAGAGGCAGGTCAGGGACTAAAGGAGGAGGAGAGCATGTCTCCTACCAGGTCTCAGCATGCCCTTGACCCCATGGCTTCACCTCTCTGCGCCTCACAGTTGACCCGGGGTAAAATAGGGAACACTGTGTAACCAGGCTTCAGCACATGGATGAGAGGCACATGGTAGAGCGTGAAAGGAAGGGCTCTTGTGGACACGAGCACACCGCGCTGTGCGCAGTGCGCACGCACCCTGAGCGACTCTTTGCAATCAGCTGTTATGACACAGGGCAGGACACAGAAGGGACAAGAGGAGTTCCGAGCTGTGTTCTGCATGGAGAGCACTGGGCCCAGAGCCCTGGACTGAGAGGGAGGAGAGGACAAAACAGGTGGTCAGGCTCCCAGATCCTTAGCCTGCCCTAGCCTCAGTTTACCCTCTGTATACATCAGGTGATCCTCCCAGCCTCCCTGGGCTCTGGTGGGGGGTCAGAGAAGAAATCTTGACCATGTTTGTGCCCAGATTGGGGAGACGTTACCGCCACATGGCTCTCAGCACTTCGTGACTTTAGTTCATGTCTTCCTCTGCACAGCTGCCTTCACCCCAGCCTACAGATAGGTCAAAAAAACAGCTGGGGAGTGATGAGGTCAGGTTTGCAAGATTGGGAAGCTCAACTCCCCTGTGAGACCTAAACAGCCTGGACAAAGGACCTGGACAATTAGAAGAACAGGTGTGCAGGTTGAGTAGTGAGTAGGGCTCATTCAGAACGAATGCAGGCGCAAAGGCCCTGAGGCAGGCAGAAAGGCTGCTCACTTAGAGGGAAGCCAGTAGCGAGGGGCTGGGCCCAGACGCCAGAGGCCTGACGAGATGCCAGAGCCTTTGGACTTCTGACAAAGAGTCACGTGATCATGACCCACCGTCCGTGAAGAATCAGTCCCCCAGCCTGGCAGAGAGCAGAGGCTGGGAACCCGTCAGGAAGGGAGGGGGAGGCCTAGCCCGGCTGTGGCCGAGGGCTGAACGGGTCAGCAAATGCTGGGAAGACAGACAGCAGCCTGGTGGGAGCTGGGGATGGGTAGATCCACGCAGAGACTAAAGGAGGAATCCAAAAGCTTTCTGCAGGGGGAGGCTGTGTGGAGGGTGGTGAGGGAGAGGCACAGGAGGAGGGAGAGAGCAAGGGCTCCCAGAGAGTCCACCCCAGTCAGCATTGGGCTTTCTGAGTGAGGCAGCCAGGTGGCCCCAGGAGACGCCTGTCCCCTGACACCACTGATGGCCCTGTGGATGACATCAAGGGACATAACACTCAGAGGGCGGAGGCCTGGGAGCTGAACAGCAAAGCAGTGCCCAGGCCGTTCATCATGGGCTCAGGAAGCCACGGCCACGGGTAAGCAGATCCCCGGAAGGCCGGCGGGCACACCCATCGCCTTTCATCTCCGCCCTGCTGCTGTGCTGGGCTCTGGGGTCTTCATTAACTCAGCCCTGGGAGCAAGCAGGCAGGCATGGTGGGGGCTGGGGGTGGGGTGGGGGGTGCTGGGCCTGAGTCCTGGGTGAACCATGACACCTGCACCAAAGCATGGCCACCGCATGTGTGGCCAATAGAATTCCAAGACTGTTCCACAGGCCCTCTCTTACGTACAAGCGTGGGCAAAGGGAACGGTGCCAAGGACGCGGCCACATCGAAACCCCTGAGCCCTCGAAAGGCTGCCATTGCTCCAGCTGGGAGATGGAAGTCAGAGGCTTGAGGCCCCAGGGGATTCACTCTGGTGGGACTCACCCTGGCTGGCCTCCTTCTCCACCTCCTTCATCCACTCAGCTCCACGACTGCCTAGAACCACCTCCCCCAAATCTTCCCATCATCAACCCCTCTCCAACCCCGCTGGCCCTGCCTGGGGCCCAGTGTCAGCATCCTTCCTGCCTGGATGATCACAAGGCCGCCTCTGACCTCCCTGCCTCCAGCCTCGGGCTTCTAATTCCACGGGGCCCCTAGGGTTACCAGGGTCAAGTCCAAGCTCCACCCTGAAGATTAGGAATCATTTCCACCACGTCGACCTTCTCTGATACCAGTGTTAATCATACCAATTCTCTCACCTTTTTCCTACTCATCCAAGTTTCCAAATGACCGCCGTGTGTGAAAGACACCAAAGGTACCCAATACAGAATGCAAAATATAAACAAACAGGTGCTGTAACGCCACCTTCCTCACCCCAGCTACTTCCCCCAGCAACCCTTGTGTCATCCCTCCCCAAAAAAGCCCCTATTGAAGGGCTGGGAAGGTGGCTCAGTGGTAGAGCACTTGCCTTGCATGCATGAAGCCCTGGGTTCGACTCCTCTGCACCACATAAGCAGAAAAAGCTGGAAGTGGCGCTGTGGCTCAAGTGGTAGAGTGCTAGCCTTGAGCTGAAGAGCTGAGGGACAGCGCCCAGGCCCAGAGTTCAGGCCCCACGACTGACCAAAATATATTGACACTTTTCTAGGTGTACACCAAGGTTTCTCACAGGCAGGTATTAGCAAGTATTTCAGCATGGTCTTTTTTTGCCCAGATAAGAGCATATAATAGATACTTGGTTTTCTCAACTAACAATGTTGCTTGGCAAATGTCCACCTTGGTATATGGGGACCTGACTCCTTCCTGGTTAACGGCTATATAATACTCCATGGGAGCATTTCATGCTTCTACAGACAATGTGTTTCTGGAATGTCATTTTGCACCCATGCTAGTTTATTTTGGGGAAAGGCTCCTGCAAGACAGCCGAGTTAAAGACCATGTGGCTTTTCTTTCTTTCTTTTTTTGGGGGGTCCGGTCATGGGGCCTGAACTCTGGGCCTGGGCGCTGTCCCTCGGCTCTTCAGCTCAAGGCTAGCACTCTACCACTTGAGCCACAGCACCACTTCCAGCTTTTTCTGCTTATGTGGTGCTGAGGAATTGAACCCAGGGCGTCATGCATGCAAGGCAAGTGCTCTACCACTGAGCCACCTTCCCAGCCCCCTTTCTTTCTTTCTTTACCAGAGATCTTTATATATGAAGGTACTCAATCCTGGACCATCTTAAAGTGGAAGTTATTTAAGTCATTCTTCAAGTGTTTAGTGGAATTGCTCTGTGAAAAACATTTGGGCTAGAGATTTTGTTAAGAGTTATTATTTTTCTTTGAGATATTTATTGATCTGTTTCAATTCTTTATCCCTCTTGTTAGGTTTTTAAAAAGAGATAGCCGAGTAAGAACAGCACCACGCACGTGGTATTCAGGTAAGGGGTAGGTTTAGTCAGTAGACCTGCTGGGACCAGGCAAGGTTGGCACTCCACGCGGCTGGCAAAAGAGAGCGTCTGGCCCTGAGTTAGGCCTTATATAGGGTAGGCGTGGAGAAAGGTGTGTCCAGGTAAAGGGAAGTGGGACCAGGTAAGAGGTAAGACCAGGTGGGAGAAAGGTATGGCCACATCAGATTCAGATGTGACCTCAGCGGATGCAGAGGTGACCTCTTCCAGGTGTCCCAGTTGCCTAGGTAATGCAGGTACTGGGCGGGGTCTGCTTGCCATCCAGGAATGGACCGTACACCTCTCTTCCAGGGACATTTGTATAAGTTTTATTTTTAAATCAGAACATTAGCACATTCTTTTTATTTCCTCCAAAACTGGGGTTGTGTTCTACATATTTGAACATATGAATTATTTGAATTATGAACTTGAGCTTTTTCCTTTTTCTCTGAATTAGACTTCATAAAATTTATCTTTCTTGTCTTTTTAAAGTCACCTTGATTAGCCAGGTGCCAGTGGCTCATGACTGTAACCCTAACTGCTCAGGAGGCTGAGATCTGAGGATTGTAAATCCTCAAGACTCTCATCTCCAATTTACCAGCAAAAAGCCAGATGTGGAGGAGTGGCTGGAGGAGTAGAGTGCCAGCATTGAGCAAAAAAGCTCAGGCCCTAAGTTCAAGCCCCAGGTCTGAGAGACTCTTTAAATAACCAGCAAAGAGCTGGTAGAGCGCCAGCCATCAATGGAAAAAGCAGAGAGGCAGAGATAGCAAGAGACAGACAGACAGAGACAGAGAGAAAGAGAGAGGGGGAAGAGAGAAGACAGCAGAACAGCATGGGGTTCTTCTCCCACTATCTCTCCACTGAGGTTTTTACACCTTCCTACTGTTGCCTGTGCTTCCCTGAGCCCAAGGAGACCCTTACCACACCTTCAGTCTTAGAGACCAATCAGTCATCAGTCTGCCCACCTTAGTTCCTCCTCTACATGATGGCGTTCAGGGAAGCCTTTCAGAACCTTACTCAGTGGGTCTTTGTACATGGAAACACTGGAACCAACTTCCACTGAGGAGTCCAGATGCTCTAGAACAACCAAGGATGCCAAAGCACAGAAATGGGCATGATGGCCATTGTTCCCCAGGCCAGGCCCCACCCCCACCTGAGCTGGGAAGCTTCTCCCCCTCCCCCTGACCTGGGGTATGGGAAGTGACTTGTAGGCCTGTTCTCACCCCTCCTCTGAGGATGGGCCTGGGGTCACATCCTCTCCTCCCTGTGGGAGCTCATCCCCCCAACCCCCCCACCCCCGCCTAGGGCAAGGCCCCCCACCTGCTGCTCCTGAGAAGCTTTCTAATCCTGCCCATAATTACTCTTTATTAACAGAGGCGCTGTCTCGATCCACGCCGAAGGAGGGTGTCGGGAGTGGAGACACGGATCAAACACGGCTCACATTTTCCAAAGGGGCTGATTTGCCAAGACCAAAATAACCTCCCAAGAGAAGGCTGAGCGCCTGCTGGGCCCCATCCAGTGCTCAGGTCTTTCCCCCCCCCCCCCCAGGTCAGGCTGAGAGCCCCACCAGGTGCTCACGGCCCATCCGGCTTCGTTCATCCACGCACTTCCTAAGAACAGAAGTCTGTCTAAGGTCTTGAACTCAGCTTTGCAGATTCACAAGTGAGCAATGCGGCGCCCGGGGCCTCCCTGGCCTCCCATCTCACCCTGACAGAGTGACAATGTGACATTGACTGCTAAATGCCATCTGAGGAGGAGGGGGCCTAGCGGGGCAGGATGGGGGGCCATGGAGAAGCCCTCCCGGAGGAAGAGACTGTAGACCCTGTCTGGAATAAGGCTAGAGGTACCCAGGGGACAGGAGAGGAGATTGTGTGCAGGGGACAATGCTGGGGTAAAGCTGAGCAGGGCTTCCACCCGGTCAGACACAGGTTTGTAGTGGAAAGGAGTATAATTGGGCCCGAAGAGTGGGGCAGCATTCATCTCTGGGCACTAGGGAGTCATGGAAGGTTCTAGACAGGGAGATGAGAGGGTCATATTGTGCTGTAGGAAGGCTTGTATCAGGGTGGAGAATGGAAACACAATTCTGCGGACCCCAGTAGACAGGACATGTGCCAGAGAGGAAACAAGGGGATCTCCTGGTCCCCAGGATTTGGGACCTCTCTGCCACCCCACCCCCATCACCAGCACCTCTCACTATCCTGTACTAGATCTTTGCAGGGATCTCAGGACCTTAGACCACCCTTCCCTGCCCTTGAAGCCCTCCACTCCTGCACTGCCCTTCCCACCCACCCTGCAGCCCCTGCCAATGCTTCCTGCCCAGCCTATCCTTGTTTCCAGGTCCCCGATTCCACAAAGCACAACCTCCAGCCTCCTGCCCACCTGCCTTCCTCCCCTCTGCCAGGGTCCAGAGTCTTCACCCCTCCTCCATCTCCATGTCAGAGGCTCCACTCTCTGGTCTCACCCCCTCTCTCTGGTCTCTGCCAGTTCCTCCTCTTTCTCACTCTGCTCCTAATCCCCTCAGTGGAACTCTTACACTCACAGTTGAGCCAGCCCTGGACACTGAGTCTGAGCCAGGCCAGGCCTGGGAGTCACCGAGATGGAAAGGGCACCATGGTGAGCACACAGCTGGACTGGGCCAGCCATAGACAAGAGGATCATTAGAAGAACCAGGCCAAGCACCAGTGGCTCACGCCTATAATCCTAGCGACTCAGGAGGCTGAGATCTGAGGATCTCGGTTCAAAGCCAGCCTGGCCAGGAAGAGTCCATGAGACTCTTATCTCCAATTGACCACCAATAAGGCAGAAGTGGAGCTGTGGCTAAAGTGGTAGAGCACCAGCCCTGAGAGGTCAAGTATCAGTGCCAGCACCCCCCTTCCCCTGCCAAAAAAAAAAATGGAAACCCAGTGAAGCAAAGGGTCACAGGCCGCTGTGGTCAGGCGGCTGGACATCCAAACCCCCATCTTTCACTACCACATCTAGACAGCTGGCAAAGGGGTTAGCACTGGGCACAGAGTCAGAGCTGAGAGCAGCTTGCTCTGCCCCCTTCCAGGAGGAAAACAGACAGCTTCAGCATGTGCAAGGCGTTCCGTGGCCTGTGCCACAGCAGGGCTGAACCTCAGTCCCTGAGCCCCTGTCTGTGGAGGGGTCACAGGGCACAGGTATAGCATAGCTTCCAGCAACCAGGGCTCGCTGCCCAGCCAGGTTCCCAGCAGGTCGCCCTGGCTTTAGCACCTAGGTACCAGCAGCTCCCTGGGGGCTAATTAATATTCATAAAACACACAACACTGGAGGCTTAGTGGGAAAGGAGGCTCCATAAAGCCCTTCCCAGAAGTTCCCGCTATTTCTGCTCCATGGCTGGCTTCAGAACCTGGACGAGGTGTTAGGAGACCCATCTCCATTGGACACTATGTGGAAAATGAACTATACAACTTGTAGGGGGTGATGGGAGGGAAAAGAGCAAGGGAAGGGGTGATATTGTCCAAAAAGAAATGTATTTGTAGGTATTTGTAACCTCTCTGGACATCGCCTTTATAATAACAAGTTAAGGACAGAGACAGAGACGCATCTCAGGGCCCAGGCGGATGTGTAAACATGCAAAACTCTTTCCTTCACTCGGGATCTGTTCCTGAACTAGGAAATAGGAAAAGAAGATGAAGCTTCCTGCCATGCACAGTAGTGCATGCCTGTAATCCCTGCACTCAGGAGCCTGAGGCGGGAGGATTGCAAGTTCCAACGTATCCTGTGCTCCATGGTGAGACCCTGTCCCCCACAACCACCAAAGATGAAGTTCCTTGAAATCTGAAGGAGTCCTCCCTCCCACAGCCTCACTGCTTCCCCTCCTCTCTCCTCTCCGCCTTTCTTTCCTGCCACTCTGGCCTCTTCCTCTTCCTCTGCTCATCCTGAAGCTCCAACCACCTCATCCCAAAGCCCGATACAGTAGCTAGACCCCCAGAACCTACTCCAGAAACACACAGGGATGGGTGCATATCTGCTGGAGAGAAGCCTCTGGAACTCTGCCCTGCCCCATGCCAACTCCCCAGCACATGGCTCAGCCTTCCCACAGCCTGGAAAAGCACAAAGCTCCCCGCTCCCTGCTGGGCACATGCCCCTAGCCCTTGGGGTCAGAGACCTCAGACGACCCCTGGGCCCCAAAGTCCTCAGACAGTCCAGGCTGGGCCGAGGAGGAGGGGTGGTGGTCTGGAAGCTCATCCTTTGTCCCAGGCATCAGCAGATTTTAATTCCAAGGTTCAAAGCGCCTTTGCCCCTCTCCCAGATAAAAGGCTGCTCAGCCAGGGAGATGAGCTGGGTAATAAGGGCAGGAAGGGCTCTGGAAGGCTGGCCCACCACCCCGGCTGCCCAGACCCTCCGCCCACCAGTGTGCTCAGCCCTGGCCGCCACCGTTCCGGCCCACTGCCCCACAAGAAAAGCCTATTAATTTAACACTAATAGGATTTTCAATTTGTCACAATCCCGGAGCGGCTGGGGAGGTGGAGGAGAAGGCAGTGGCGGGGATTCAAAGCGTGTCTGCGTGGGCTTCGCGGGACACTGGCCTGGATGCCAGCCGGGTCCCTGGCCTCCTCTGCAGCAGAATGTTTACAAAAGCCCCTCGGAGAAGAGGCAGCGCTGATTCATTTGACGGACGACACACAGGCAGCGCTGCCCGCTGGGTAGCCCCTGCCCTCCGTCCCAGCCTCTCAGGTTGCCCAAAGCTGTCGTCCTGCCCTACCCTGACATTCCCTCCAGCCTCAGGGTGACCTGCTGGGGTGGGTGAGGGGCTGGGAGCCCCCCGATCTTCCCAAATTCTTGGGATCCACGAGCTGGACACCTGGTTGTACAGGGCAGCTCAAGATGAGCCGTCTGCATACTCCACACGCAGCCCGGCCCAACCCATGCCATCCAGCTGGGACTCGGCTACAGCTGACACTACAGCCACCAGCTGCCCAGGCCCGGTCCCCAGGCGAATTCCTCTGAGCTCAGAGGCCAGACAGTGGGATTGCCACTGCGTCTGCGCCCGTTTCCCCCCACCCCACCCCCGGCTGGGCTGTGGACTCAGCCCTGCTTTCCCATGGCCGGGAAACCAGGGGTCCCCTGGCCCAGCAAGGAAGAGATGGAGCTCCTGCCCCTGTGAACAAGAGCCAGAGCCACACATGGTGCCAGGACCACTGGCAATGAGTGCAGAGCCAAAGTGCAGCCCCATGCCTGGCTCCACCCCCTGGCCCAGAGCCACCTGCCGCTCCAAGGGAGAGCTCTGAACGGGTGGGGGGGGCGGGGCCGGGGGGCTGCCCCAAATCTGGCCCTGAGCAACTGCTTCTGTGCAAAAAGTCCCTCCACCGCACACACACACACACACGCACACACACACACACAGCTGGGCACCAGTGCTTCACACCTGTAATCCTAGCTACTCAAGAAGCTGAGATCTGAGATACATGGTTCAAAGCCAGCCTGGGCAGGAAAGTCTTATGGGACTCTTGACTTTAATTAACCACCAAAAAGCCAGAAATGAAGATGTAGTTCCAGTGGTAGAGCACTAGCCTTGAACAAGAAAAAAAGCCGAGGAATAGTGCACAGGTCCTGAGTTCATATTTTAGGATGGACACACGCACAAAGCTCCCCACCACCAGCCCGGACAGGCATGGGGGCCGGGAGGTCCCTGCCTGTGGTCCCCTGTGCTGAGTCTCCATCCAGGACCCCACAGGAATGGTGACCATGATTTAAAGCATGAGTGTGGGCTACTTTGTGGCCTCCACCCAGATAGCAATGGGAGAGAGGCAGGGAGGAGATACCGGGAGACAAACCCAGGCAGGGACCATTTCTGTTATTGCTGATGGACTCGGGTACACAGAGAATTGCATGTCTTGTTTATCAAAGAAAGAGGAGCTGAAAATTAGCAGCCACCTTATTTAGCTGTCACAGGAGAAAACGGGGTCCCCCTACTCAGGCAGGAGGCGTGTCACTTTACCAAATCAAAGTGAATGGGCCCAAAGATCCAGGAGTGGAAGTTTATGGGTGCTCAGGTTCAGGACAGAATGCTGGAGAAGATTCTAGAAAGGTCTGAGTGCCATCCTCTAGACTGTGGGTAGCTAGCTACTGTGTCTTCCAGGTAGGAGGGAGACCTGCCAGGGAAGGGGAGAATTTCAGCCCACATGGGCACAAAGGAGGGCAGAAAAGGACACTGCAACCCCGGGCTCTATCTGGCCATAAACTGCAGGACAGCTTTGTTTGGTCCCGACTCACATCCTTGGCTGGAACAGCAAGTGTTCAGCTCTGCTCCCAGATAGAACGGAAGTCAGAGGTGGCGTCCACAGGAGCCACGTCACCATATCCCCAGAGGCTGCATCCTAAGGCCTTTCCCTGCTCTGCTGAGGCTCCCTGATGGGCCAAGTCCCACACTGGGAATGATCTCCAGGGCTCCACTTGGCTCTTACCGGCACTCCCACCTTGTTGTTTGAGGCTAGATGAGTTGCTCACCTTCTCTGTGCTTTTAAGGATATTTACCCTCTAGAAGTTGAACACCCTGTGAGAAACAGCCTGGTGAGCTGCACTCTGTTTATTAGAGAGGACTTTAAGAATGGGGAAGAGCCAAGTGCTGGTGCTCATACCTATCATCTTAGCCACACAGGAGGCTGAGATCTGAGGATCACCTTTTGAAGCTTGCCTGACCAGAAAGTCCACGAGACTCCAGTTAACCTGTGGGGAAAAAAGGAGTTGGAAGTGGAGCTGTGGCTCAAGTGGTAGAGTGCCAGACTGAAGCAAAAATGCTGAGCACAGCCAGTCCCTGAGTTCAAGCCTGAGTACTGCCACCAAACGAAAAAAGACTGGGAAGGAAGCTGTGGGTTGGAGTACAAAAATCAGTCGTTCCTTTAGCATTATACACACATACAACAAGGATTGATTGAGTTCTTACCTTTAGTGAGATGCCACTCCAGGGCCCAGACAAAGAACCAGAAACAGGCCCTGCCATTAAGAAGCTTTAAGACCAGTAAACTAGGGCCTGCCAGATAAGGGAAGGCCTGAGTCCTGGTAGACGAGGAAGATTCCAGTCAAAAAAATGGAGAAGAAGCAGCCAAGCAAAGTGGGGATGGTCAGCAGGGACCCAGTGGGGAAGGGACATCTGTGAAGGTGACAGTACTGCCCCTCCTTACCTGCACACCACCTGTCTGCAGGATGCATGAACCAATGAGTGATGGCATTCATGAATGAATGAATGAATGAGTGTGTGCATGGTGGCAAGGATCCAGGTGTGCACATGATAGAAAAGCACCTCACACATGGGCAGTGAATGCTTGGTGGAAAGTGGGCCTAGCCACCTGGCCATTTCTGGGTTGGCCCACAGCTCTAGCTTCCAATGTCTTCCAAACCCCAGGTCCTCACCCACTGGTGTGACCTCTGACCCACTGGATGTCCAGTCCCCTTACTAACAGGCCAGGCGGAAAAATAAAATTTTCTCATTCAACAGCATTGCTTGCATATTTGGGGATTGGAGGGAGGAAGTACTGGAAATTGAACCCATAGCTTTGTACTTTCTTTTTTTCTTTTTCTTTTCTTTTCTTTTTTCTTTTTCTTTTTTTTTTTTTTTTGGTTGTGGGGCCTGAACTCCGGGCCTGGGCACTGTCCCTCAGCTCTTCAGCTCAAGGCTAGCACTCTACCACTTGAGCCACAGCACCACTTTTGGCTTTTTCTGCTTATGTGATGCTGAGGAATCGAACCCAGTGCCTCATGCATGCAAGGCAAGCACTCTACCACTGAGCCACCTTCCCAGCCCCATAGCTTTGCACTTTATAGGCAGGTGCTCTGCCATTTGAGCCACACCTCCAGTTCTTTTTTTTAACTTTTTTTATTTTTAAGGTATTTTTATGCCTGGGCTAGCCTTGGCTTCAATCCTTCTGCTTTCCTGAACTGCTGGGAATGACAGACACACACCACAGCACCCATCCATTGGTTGGGATGGGGTCTCATGAACTTTTATAGCCAGGCTGGCCTTGAACCATGATCCTTGGATCTCTCCCTCCCAAGTAGCTAGGATTACAGGCTTGAGCCACCACGCTGGCTCAACAGCACCAACATGTCAGGAACTGTGCTGAGCACCAAGGCTATCCTCGTTGTAAAGGCCGGGTCTGATGTTGGGCCTCTCCATCATTGAACCCACGGACTTCTACACAACACAATCACAGCAGGGGCCCACTAGGAGGGCACCAAGCTGCTGGAGCATGCCCAGGATGCCCGCCATCAACGACAAGATGGGGCATGTGCGGTGATGTTCCTTCTCTGGAGCTCCTGCCCCTAACCGTGGCCAAAAACAAGGCACGCGCATGGCTGAAGCCCCATCCACGGCCCCCAGCCAACGTACTGCCACTGATTATTTGGCTTGGAACAGGAAATACATTTTTCAACTATTTATACTGCTGACCTCAGGAATAAACTCATTACTGTGCAAAGCTGCATTCCCACACTGCCCAGGGCACATCTGTAACCTTGGTTAGGACCCGTGAGGCAGCGCCAGATGGCTGAGAGGGCCAGGGGCCAGCGCTGCCCTGCGGACACCTCTGCCCAGTCCCTACGGTCTTCAAGAGAGAGAGCCTGCGACTCCAACTCCGGGAAGGTCTGCCGGCCGCTGTTTTAGGCTGGGCCCAAACACATCCCCTGGTCTCTGCTGTGGATCTGCACCGTGGCAATGCAGTAGAGCAGAGCCCCAGGGACTGTCATTCAGAGTGAATGACAGCATGTCTGAGAACATGGGGCTGCTCCAGAAAAACCATCAGCCTGAACCGCCTGGCCCCAGAGGCCAGCTCAGCTCACAAGGCCCCACACCTGGCCAGCCACAGCCGCAGCCAGATGCGCTGTGGGCCTCGGTGTCCCATGTGTGGCCGCTGCCCACAGCTGCCACGCCAACCTTGCTGCCAGTTTATTTGATGCTGGTTGGCACCATCAAGGAGGCCAGGAGATAGAAAGGGAAAGAAGAAAAAGAAAAAGAGTGATCGTGGCCTCAATCATGACATCATGAAAATTTTTTTTAAATTTACTGCACCAGGCATCAGTGGCTCATAACGGTAGTCCTTGCTATTCAGGAAGCTTAGATCTGAGGATCACAATTTGAAGCCAGCCAGGGCAAGAAGTCTGTGAGATTCTTATTTCTAATTAGCTACCAAAATGCTGGAAGTAGATCTGTGGCTCAGGTGGTAGAATGCTAGCCTTGAATGGAAAAAGCCAAGTGGGAACATGAGGCCTGAGCTTCAGCTCCATGCCAACACACACACACACACACACACACACACACACACACACAGAGTAATAGGTCAATAAATAAAAGTTTACTGAAACAGGCCAGGTGCCAGTGGCTCACACCTACAATCCTAGCTACTCAGGAGGCTGAGATCTGAGAATCACAGTTCAAAGCCAGTTTAGACAGAAAAGTCCCCTTGAGATTCTTACCTCCAACTAACCACTCAAAAGCCAGAAGTAGCGGGGCTGGGAAGGTGGCTCAGTGGTAGAGCACTTGCCTTGCATGCATGAATGAGGCCCTGGGTTCGTTCCTCAGCACCACATAAGCAAAAAGAAAAAAAAGCCGGAAGTGGCGCTGTGGCTCAGGTGGTAGAGCGCTAGCCTTGAGCTGAAGAGCTGAGGGACAGCGCCCAGGCCCAGAGTTCAGGCCCCACAACCAGACCCCCCCCCAAAAAAAAGAAAGAAAGAAAAAAACAAAACAGAAGTAGCCCAGTGCCTCAAAGTGGTAGAGCCCTAGCCTTGAGCAAAAGAACTCAGGGATGGTGCCCAGGCCCTGAGTTCAAGCCCCATGACCATGAAAAAAAAAAGTTTACTGAAACAAGCTACTATGGCTCATGAGTTGGCATAGCTGTCGGTTAGGGGCAGAATATTTAAATATTTTATCCTCTGAGAGTCTAAGTTCCTATTACAATGACCAGTTCCATGTAAAACCAGACATGGACAATACATTATGAATGGCATGGCTATCTAACAATAAAACTTTATTTACAAACTGAGTCACGGCCAGATGTGGCTGCCCGTTATAATGGAGTCGGACAATAACCTCATCAGTGTCCTCAATTCCTCCGTCACTCCCCTACCTGATGAAGCACCAGGTCCTGTCCAGCCTTCCTGCTACATAGTGTCCTCTGTCATTGCCCGAGCTCAGCCCTCTCCCAAAAGTGTGTATTAGCTTTCCACTGTCATAACAAAATACCCAGAGGTGATCAATTATAAAGGGGAAAAGGTTTGTTTGGAAAGTGCCAGCCCCCTGAGCCTGGTGGTAAGGCAGAACATCGACATGGTGGAGCAAAACTGCTTACCTTATGGCCAGGAAGCAAAAGAGAGAGAGAGGAAGAGATGAGGATTCCACAGTCCCCTTGCAGGACACGCCCCCCCCAATGACCTAAAGACCTCCCACTCACCTTCTGCCTCCCCCCCCACTTAAAGTTCCCACCACCGCCCAAACATGCCACACTGGGAACCAGCCTGTAACACAGCTGGGAGGCCCTGAAGGCCCAGAGTAGAAGGGCTTCCCACCTATGGCCTCTTGCTCCTCCGTCCCATCCCATCCTCCACACCACCACTCCTTTCCCAGCTCCCACATCCTGGCCAGCTTTTTTACACATCTCTTCACACTCAGTTCCCTCTATTTGTCTGGGCTCACTGCTCATGGCCCTCTCGACTCCCCCACTCAGCTATCTTCAGATTGAATGTCTGTCTGTTCTCAGAACACTCCAGGCAACCCCTTCCTATGCACAAGTAGGAGCATTTCTCCTCCTCTTCTCCTGGCCAGCTCCTCTTCCTCCTCCACTGCAGGTCAGATGTCACCTACCCTGTCAGCTGATCTCCCCAGCTGACCTCTAACAAATAAATGCTGGTACTTGAGGCACAAACTTCCGCGAATCCAACAAACCCAATTACCCTCTCATCCTGGGCACATAATAGATCACATTTCCCAAGCTCCTTTGGAGGAGCATGTGGGGGCCCATGCTCTCAGATTCTAGCCCATGAAGGGAGGGAGGGCAGAAGCAATGGAGATCATTTCTGGCCTTGGCCTTCACCTCCAATACCAACTTTCACGCTCACTGCCTTTCCTTATCTCCTGGCTGAATGGAGGGGACACAGAGAACCTGCAACAGGGTGGAGCCCCAAAATAGAAAGGAGCTGGGTCCCTGAATCACTGCTTGGATGAGTGCTGCTGAAGGGAGCTTCTCACCATGCGTGAAGCCCCTGAAACTTGAGGATTGTGTGTTACAGTTGCTATCCTGCCTTGACTAGACCTACACTCAATTAACTGTGTGTTTACCTTCCTACGCAGCCACGAGAGGTGCAAAGGTGGAAACTCGTCTGTCTCAGCCAGCACCTTATTACCAGAGCTGTGTCCTGCAGAGAGGAGGAACTCAATAAATATTCATAGATTGGATGAATCACTGAATGAATGCAACTGCTGTGGAGGGCATAGATTTCTCCTAACACCGCGAGGATTCTGCTGTGCACCATTGTTGGAAAGCCAGGGCCAACCTAGAAGGCCTAAAACTTTGGGGAGGAGGGGAAGAAGGAGCAAGCTAGTCCTCTCCATGTTCCAGCCCAGGGAACTGAGCTGAAATGAATCCAAGGCCAGTGTCCCCAGCCAAAGGAGGGAGCTAAGGGATGGCCATTCACCAGAGGCTGGGGGTGGCAGGCAGGGGAAGACGGAGAAGGGGGTCATGGGAGCAGACTGGACACCATTGGTGCTGATGGCCATTTCTCTAGGCACTTCTTTTTTTTTTTTTTTGGTCAGTCATGGGGCCTAAATTCTGGGCCTGGGCGCTGTCCCTCAGCTCCTCAGCTCAAAGCTAATGCTCTACCTCTTGAGCCACAGCGCCACTTCCAGCTTTTTCTGCTTATGTGGTGTCTTGAGCCACAGCGCCACTTCCAGCTTTTTCTGCTTATGTGGTGCTGAGGAATCAAACCTAGGGCCTCATTGCATGCAAGGCAAGCGCTCTACCACTGAGCCACCTTCCCAGCCCCATCTAGGCACTTCTATGTACACATTTGGTCCCTGCTGTAACTCCACAGAGCAGATGCTGGTGCTATTTCAGGAATGAAAAACAAGCTGTTTCTGCTACTTGTCCAAGGTTGTACAGCCTTAGCTACTTATGAAGCTAAGATCTGAGGATCAAACTTCGAAACAAGCTTGGGCAGAAAAGTTTGTTAGACTCCAATTAATCATCCAAAAGCTGGAAGTAGAGCTGTGGCCTAAACAGTAGAATACTAGTCTTCAGTGGAAAAAAAAAAACTAACTAAGAAACAGCACCAGGGCCCTGAGTTCAAGCCCCAGATCCGCGCGCACACGCGCACACGCACGCACACACACACACACACACACACGAACTATATAGCAGAAGAACATAGAATAAAATCTAACACTCATCCATGAAAAAAAAAAACAACTCTCAGCAAACTAGACATGAAGGCAACTTCCTTAGCTAAAAGTTAGTTCGAGGGCTGGGAAGGTAGCTCAGTGATAGAGTGCTTGCCTTGCATGCATGAGGCCCTGGGTTCGATTCCTCAGCACCACATAAGCAGAAAAAGCCGGAAGTGGCACTGTGGCCCAAGTGGTAGAGCGCTAGCCTTGAGCTGAAGAGCTGAGGGACAGTGCCCAGGCCCAGAGATAAAGCCTCATGACCAAAATAAATTAAAAAAAAAAAAAAGGTTAGCCTAGGCTGACATTGTATGTCATGGTAAAATAGTAGTTGCTGTCTCTCTAAGGTTGAGAGCAAGATGAGAATGACTCCTCTTACAACCCCAACTTACCATCTTACTGGAGTCCTAGCTCACATGATAAGACAGGACAGGGAAATAATTGTGTAGATGGAACCAGTGAGTTGAGTGTGTAGTTGAGCAGGTGGCTCAAGCTTGTAATCCTAGCTACTCAGGAACTTGAAATCTGAGGACCGCGTTCAAAACCAGCCCAGACAGACAGAAACCCATGTTTCATGAGTGGCTTGTACATGAACGGAGAGAGGAAGGGTAAGGAAATGCAGTCATTAGAATCAATGTACATTATGTAAAACTGAACTATGCAACTTGAGGGTAGAAATGGGAGGGGGAAGAATGATGGAAGGGGTGATTTTTGACCAAGAAGCAGTTATATACTCATAATCTGATTTACAGAATTAATAACATTAAAAAATCTGTTCTGGATTTTAAGCTCGATGCACAGGGAAAACATATTATTAACTAAGGAAAACTAATCAATGCTGCCTCTCTTCCTTAGTCCCCATTTGTACTTATTCTAAAAAATGAAGGAAAATTAACAAACTGTATTGATAATGTTCTAAATTGATTTAGAATACTATAAATTTCACCATGCTCCTACAAAAAAAAAAATGGAATGGCTTGTAGCCTTGTGTCATGGTTCATGCCTATAATCTTAGCTACTCAAGAGGCTGAGATCTATGAGCATTATGTTTGAAGCCAGCCCAGACAGGAAAGTCTTTGAGACTATCTCCAGTTAAACAGCAAAAAGCTGGAAATGGAGGTGTGTCACAAGTGGTAGAGTGTCAGCCTTGAGTGGAAAAAGCTAAGCAAGAGTGTGAGGCCTTGAGTTCAAGCCCTAATAGTAGCGACGACAACAACAAAAAGTATGCAGAAATTCAGAGGAAAGAAATAAGAACTGCTGTCCCAGTGTGGATAATACCAGTAACTGGGAAGCTGAGACAGGAAGATCACAAATTCTAAGCCAGGCTGGCTACAAATTGAGGCCCTAACTCAAAAATTAATAATAATACTGTATTTGTTCACACATGACATGACTGTAGAATACTGCAAATAAGTAAAGTTTATAGCACGGTTGCAGGATATAAGAGTAATATACAAGTCAAACATACTCCTACATATCAACAACTGGAGTTTAACATTGAAAACACAATACTATTGATAATTGCACCAAAGGATGGCATACTATCTGCCATCGGTGGTTCACACACTCCTAGCTATTTGGGAGTATGGGGTGGAAGGATCTCAGTCTGAGGCCAGTCTAGGCAAAAAGATCATGAGACACCATCTCAAACAATAGCTGCACATGGTGGAGAATCATGACTTTAGGCCAGTCCATCTTTAAAAAAAAATTGAGTGCTCCTATAATCCTAGCTACTCATGAGGATCGTGGTTCAAAACCAGCCTGGGCAGGAGGTAAAGACTCTTATCTCCAATAAACCACCAGAAAACTGGAAGTGGAGCTATGGCTCAAAGTGGTAGAGCATTAGCCTTGAGTTGAAGAGCTGAGGGACAGCGCCCAGGCCCAGAGTTCAAGCCCTATGACTGACAAAAAAAAAAGAGAAAGATACAGAGAAGATTAGCCTGGCCTCTGTACAAGGATGACACACAACGCATTCAATTGTCAACAGAAAAGGCTGGGTGTGGCGGTACATACCTGTCATCCCAGCTACAGCCGAAAGTGTAAATAGAAGGATCACAATCCAAAAAAGCTTGGGCAAAAAGTGAGACCATAAGGTGGATAGTTTCTGAGATAGCTCAGAAACAACCAGAACAAAAAGGACTGTGGAAGTGTGGCCCAAATGGTAGCGTGCCTGTCTAGCAAGCTCAAAGTTCAAGCCCTAGCATCACACATTAAGCACACACACAGTCCTTGAAAGATACTATTAATGAGAATGTAAACAAAACATCAAGAGGGAGAGTGGGCAAATACATCAAAATAGTCAACGTATAGTCATGAAACTGGAGCTAGGAAGCTTTAGGGGATAGGTGGGGCTGGGGTGGGTAAAGTATACACCCAAACATGAAAGATTAAACAGCAGTGTCTGAACAGAACCAAACGTCTTCATGACCTCCAGAACGGAAATAAGTTTTGTTTTCTTTTCTTTCTTTTTTTCTTTCTTTCTTTTTTGCTGCTGTTGTTGATTGTGGGGCTTGAACTCGGGGCTTGGACACTGTCCCTGAGCTCTTTGGCTCAAGGCAAGCACTCTACCGCTTGAGCCACAGCACCACTTCTGGTTTTCTAGTGGTTTATTGGAGAAAAGATTCTCACGGACTTTCCTGCCCGGGCTGGCTTAGATCTCAGCCTCCTGAGTAGCTAGGATTACAGGCGTGAGCCACCAGTGCTCGGCTTGGAAATATTTTCTTAAGTAGAAACAAGAAAGCACTAATCAGAAAGGGAAATAAGTGATGGATTTAAGCACGTAAAGATTCAGCACTTCCTTGGCCAGATGTGAGGGTACACACCTGCAACCCCAGCACTCAGGAGTCTGAGGCAAGAAGATGGGGAGTTTGAGACAAATCTAGACTACACTGTGAGATCTTGTCTTTAAAAAAAAATCCAGGCCAGGCACCATGGCTCAGGCCTGTAATATGAGCTATTCAGGAGGCTGAGATCTGAGGATCAAGGTTCACAACCGGTCCAAGCAGGAAAATCCTTGAGACTTATATCCAGTTAACCAGCAAAACAGAAAGCAGGCTCACAGCAGGACACTAGCCCTGAGTAAAAAAGCTAAAGGAGGGCTGGGAAGGTGGCTCAGTGGTAGAGCGCTTGCCTTGCATGCATGAGGCCCTGGGTTCGATTCCTCAGCACCACATAAGCAAAAAGAAAAAAGCTGGAAGTGGCGCTGTGGCTCAAGTGGTAGAGCGCTAGCCTTGAGCTGAAGAGCTGAGGACAGCGCTCAGGCCCAGAGTTCAGGCCCCACGACCGGACCCAAAAAAAATAAAAAAGCTAAAAGAAAGTGCTCAGGCTTGAGGTCAAGCCCTAATACCTGCACACACACACACATATAAACAGTCCAAGCACATGATAGAGCCCAAGACAGCTCAACCCAGCAATGACCCAGTGTTCCCCTCCCAACCCCCCCCCCCCAGCACCTGGGTGTAGACTCATAGTCTGTGTTCCTATGAGAAAGACTCAGAAATAGGATCTGAATACTTGGAATTGAATCCTGGCTTTTTTTTGTGACTTAGGGCCTGTGTGCCCCTGTGGGTAAAACTAGAAGTGCACGAGCTCTTAGAACCACTTGGCCCACATTCATTCACAGGTGCCTAGCTCTGTCTAAAATGCTGGAGAGGAACCCTTGTAGGAACACAGAGCGGGGTCATTGGATCAATCCTAGAAAGCTTACTTGAAGAAATGGTGCTTAGACGGAGTTTTATGGAATGAGTAGTATGGACAGATGAAAGAATAAGGAACACACTCATGGCATACAGTATACCAGAGGCCTCATGTGACTCTGAGAGGCACCATAGCGGCTCTGTGGAGTTGGGACTGCACGGGGGTGCCTGGAGCCCAGAGAATGGTATGAGGCTGATGGCAGGCCCCACGCTGATTGCACAGTCTGGGCTGGAGGCAGGGGGCAGGGGCTCAGGCTACAGACAGCTCTTAGTGCATGGAGGCAGAGGAGATGTAGAAATAGAGTCTGCAGAGAGAGCGAGAGAGGCCTTCACCAGGAAAGGGAGGACACAGCACCCTCCAGCAGATAGCACCAGCCAGCACTTCCTCCCCACTGAGGAAGACAAGGGCCGTGGTGTTCTCATACTTGACATAGCACAGACGCAGGGCAGGTGCTCAGAAGTGTTGGGTTTTGTTAAAAAAAATTATACGTATGTGTATAAATATGTGTGTTATATGTATATATACATTATATCATATATAAATTATATATTATATATACCCTATACACACACGTGTGTATATATATATATATTTATTTATTCATATTTAGCTAACTATAATGATTCACAACTGTAATTCCAGCACTCAGGAAGCTGAAGCAGGAGGATCATGCACTGATGGCCAGCCTGAGCTACATACTAAGACCTTGTCTCCATAGAAAATATATGTAATTACATTCTGTGGTCCATGCCTGCAATCTTAGTCACTCAGGAGGAGGCTGAGATATGAGGATCATGGTTCCAAGTCAGTCCAGGCAGAAATGTCTGTGAGACTCTTATTTCCAATACACTACCAAAAAGCTCTGGCTCCAATGGCAGTGTGCTAGCCTTGGGCATTAAAAAGCTTAGAGACAGCACCCAAACCCAAGATGGCACTATACATATATGTGTGTATGTATATATATTATATTACATACATATATATGTATACACACATATTCCTTTAAACTTAGGAAAGCCGGAAGAGGTTGGGGAAAATAAGTAAAGCTGGGTATCCAAAGTGGGGGTTTCCACCACTCCAGAGCTCCTGGGCTCTCTGCCCGTGAAGATCTCTGGCAACCTTGGCAGGACTGGAGGATGGGGAGGCCAAGGGCAGGAATCCTTACTCCTTAGTGACTGGCCAGTGGAGACGTGGAGATAAGGTGTAAGAAAACCTCCTCTAGACCTTTGATGACAAATAAGAGAAGAAGGGGTGGGAGAAGGAAGGGGGGGAAAAAGGCGGAAATAAGAGAAAACAGTGGGTGGAGGGAACTCCAGGCAAGGGAGAGTTTAAACACCACATGGGTTACTTGCTTATAACCAATAAATCAGCTCTGAGCCTCAGTTTCCTCAACTGAAAGATGGACAGGAGTAATCCCTGCTTCTTAAAAGTAACTGGTAAGCCAGGCACCGGGGGCTTACACCTGTAATCTTAGCTACTCAGGAGGCTGAGGTCTGATGATCATAGTTCAAAGCCAACCCAAGCAGAAAAGTTCATAATGCTCATCTCCAATTAACCAGCAAAATACCAGAAGTAGAGCCATGGCTCAAGCTTTGAGGGAAAAAAAAAAGTCAGGCAAGTGCATGCACAAGGCCCTAAGATCGAGTCCCAGTACCAGCATGTAAAACAAAAATTACTGGGAGCATCAAATGAAATGTAAAGCCTCAGGCTGTCTGTGAGCTCCTGGGGATCCTCGGCCATCATTGGAGGCAACATTCCTGGTGCTGTCCCTCCTGCCCAGCCACAGAGCTGGAGGGAGACCCTATGCTGAGCCCATGAAAGTGGAGCCCGAGTAAGTGAACTATGTGTGCAAAGCATCTGGCATACAACCTGCCAATGCCACAGTCCCTGAAATAGAGCTTTATCATCCCTTTCACACTATCCCCGAGCCCGGCACAAAGCTCAGAACTCTCAGTACCAAACTCTTCTTCTTGTTTTGTGCAGAAGCAACTGAGTCACAGAGCTGAGTGCCTGCTCAGCTGTGTCAGTCCCACCCACAAACAAGCCAGGCAGCGCCAGTTTCCTGTATGTGTGGGTAAGGTAAGGCTCCCAAGCAGGGCAGCACAGAAACATGGAGTGATTGAGGCACTGAAGGAGACAGAGAGGGAAACCAGAGGAAGATTATCTCAAGCTAAGGGCAGTAAGTCTGTAAAAACAAAAGAGACTAGGCTGGCACCAAACCCAGCCTGGCACTGGTTCTTGGGAGCCAATCAGAGCCAGACACATAGTCATAGAGGCTCATTAGAGCCAAGCATTGGGCCTTGGGAGCCAATCAGAGCCAGGCACATAGTCATAGGGACCAGTCAGAGCCAAGCATTGAGTCTCAGGCACATAGAAGCCAATCAGAGATAGACATTTAGGTCTTAGGAGCCAATCAGAGCCAGGAACATAGTCATGGGAATCAGAGCCATGAATTGGGCCTTAGGAGCCAATCAGAGCCAGATAGGGACCATCAGAGCTTCAGGGACCAGCTCTTCCAAGGATGCTCACACTGGAGAGCCTGATAGTCAGGTCCTGAAATCCTATCCCAGTCCTACTAACTCCCAGCATCCAGGGGGCGTAGTCTGGGAACCTGCACTTTCATCCCAGTGTCCAGGTAATGTTGATGCAAGTGGCCGTGGGCCCAGCTCTGTCTTAGGGAGAAGCTCTTGTAGATTACATGGCAAACCCTAAAGAGACACACTGAGCAGTCAGGTGTCCAGACTCTAGGCCTCATAATTCCTGGTGCCTGTGGGTAGAAAAATGGGAAAGGATGGACAGAGAAGCAGAAAGCCTAGAGTACAAGACAGTAGTGCCCACATGCTCCCCCTGTGGATGCTCCTCCTTCCTCAGGCTGCATTCACACTCTCTCCATTTTCCAGGCAAGGGGAGTAAGTCTCAAGAGGTGACGCAGACTGCCCAACATCTCACAGCCAGTGATTTGAATCCAGGCAGGATTTGAACCCAGATCTACCTGAGACAAAGCTGAACTTCTAACTCCTGGGACACACTGCCTCACAGAAACAAGAAAGAGAGGAAGGAAGGAGGGAAAAGGAAAGAGGGAGTGAGGAGCAGAAGGGGAAGGGAGGGTAAAAGAGGGAAGAGACTGCAGCAGAGAGTATTGAAGAGGCCCCAAGAAAAGGGAGGGCAGGGCGGTGCGCCCTTTGTGCCCACTCGGGTGGCCCAACCAGGCTGGCTGCTGCAGACGGGAGCGCCTGCCTTCCCTGTGCCCTGCAGTTGCCATGCCGACCCTCCGGCTATGTTTGTGGATGTTGTATTTGATTTCACACATTTGGAACTCTAATTACGTCATTTCGCAACACAGGGTTGTCATGGCAGCCAGCCCCAGGTTCCCTGGGTGGCTCCCACCTTGGGGGAAAACGGGAGGGGCTGGGCCAGCTTCCCCCACCAAACCTTAACCCAGAGCACCCTGGAAGGGTGAGCCAGGAAGGTGGGGTTGAACAATACCTCAAGGATCAATCAACATCTGCAATGGGGGAAACTGAGGTCTGGGTGGGAGGCACGCACTTCCTAATCCCCAGCAAGTGCTCCCCCGAAACCCCACCCCATATCGCCTTCCAATGAAGCCTTGCACACCTGTCTGCACAGGGGCTATCCGGACACCTGGCACCCGGCAACCAGCCTGGCCATCTGCCTGGCAGGCTCTCCGAGGCACTTCGCTTCTGCTTCACACAAAGCATGCGCGTCTGTGCGGGCGTGGAGGAGGGCGGCGTGGTTAAGAAGACCAGCTTCAGCGTGGGAGCTGCGTTCAAATGCAGACTTCCCACTAAGCAAGCGTGAGCCTGGATGAGGGGGCCACCCACTGCCCCACAGAGGGTGAGCAGGTCCTGATCCCAATGAAGGGCCTGTCACAGCACACGTAGCCTAGGGGCCTTGCCACCTTCTTGCCTCTGTCTTCTGTCTCCCTTCCTCCCTCCCTCCCTCCTTCTGTTCCTCTCTCTCTCTCTCTCTCTCTCTCTCTGTCCCCCCCACCCCCATCTCTCCCTCCCTCCCTTCTTTTCTTCCTTCATTTTGCCATTGCCTGGCTGCTAACTTCTTGCTCTGTGACTTTGGGTAACTGATTCTCCCCCTCTGGACCTCGGCACTAATGATAATGTGAAAATAGTGGTGGTCCTCTGATACTCACTTCCTTGTCATCAAACTCTCTATCCTGAGCCCTGAATTCCAATTATTGAGGTTCTTAGCTGCTGGCTCCCATCTCCTGGGCACCGTTGAATAGAAGGGCTGCTGGACTTTGCTCAGAACCTCAGGCAGCAGCACTGGGTCTCAGCAGTTCTCTGCCAGCTGCAGAAGAGCAGAGTCAGAGGCTCCCATCTGTAGCTCTAGGTTGGGATCGTGGGATCATTGCTGTGTCATGAGGTTCTGGAGCAGATGACAACGCCTCTCCAGAGGCTGAGGCGAGGGAGATTGTAGCTCAGGACCAGAAAGGCAAAAGCTCACGAAACCCCATCCCAACCAATAAAAATAAGGGTGTGGTGGTGTCTGCCTATCATCCTAGCTACACAGCATAAATAGGAGGATCAAGGTCTTGCCTGGCCTGGACAGCAACAAAAGGGCTGGAGGTGTGGCTCAAGTGGTATAGTGCCTGCCTAGCAAGTGAGGTCTTGATTTCAGAACATAGTATCACACAGATACACACACACACACACACACACACACACACACACACACACACACAGAGGCACTTGGTTACCATCAGACTTTCACAGCAAAAGATCTACCCCAAAATCTGAGAGGCAACTGTTGAAATTACCATTGTGTGGGTGAGGAAAATGAGAAGCAGAGAGGTGACAGGACTTTCCCAAGTTCTTAACAGCTGTGAGTAGGAAGTCTAATCCTCTGACACATGCCATGCACTCATTCACTTACACACACACATACACACACACACACACACACACACACTCACGATCTCCTGGAAAAAGTGAGCCATTGGTTCCTCGGGTGTGCCTGTGCCCTGGGGGTAGCTGACACGGGTCGCAGGCAAGGGTTTTCTGGGATGCCCCAGTGGGGGGTGGGGGGTTCATGCTGTTCTCATGGCTGCCCCCACCCCCCACCAGCCCCCCACATCCCTGGATGCTTCCCCAGACCCAGAGCCAGGACCAACATGAGTCGTTTCCCCTCCATGCTGCCTCCAGCTCCCCTGTACTGGAGCTTGCTGGAAAAATCCTCCTTTGCCACATGTGTGGGGGACGAGCACTGGGCCGGTGCCCATGCAGCCCAGCCCAGCCAGTCGAGTCGCCATGGGGCCCAGCCTTGGCTGGGAACAAAGCCCCAGCGTGGGGTCCATTCAGCCTGGATTCAAACCCTTATTTCATGGTTCCAGCCCTTGGATCCTCAGAGCGGTGGCCACCTTCCTGTCAGATGGAGGAGGATGCTCCCTTTGGAGCCAGGAGAGGAGTGGAAGGAGGGCATGGGAGGGTCTGGTGTGGAGAGCTGCCAGCTGAGCATCCATAGCCACCCTTGTAGAAACAGGAGGGCCAATGAGATGGCATGGCTCATCTTCCTGGGAGATGGGAAAGACAGGACAGGGGCTAACCAAATGTTGCAGTATAAGGCAGGCACTGGTGGCTCACACCTGTCATCTTAGCTACTCAGGAGGCTGAGATCTGAGAATCACGGTTCAAAGCCAGACCTGGCAGGAACGTCCATGAGACTCTTTTTTTTTAATGTGAAAATACAAAGGGGTTACAATTACATGAGCAAGGTAATGAGTACATTTCTTATCAAGCATTGTTGCCTCCTCCTTTGTTTTTCCCACTAGAAAACCGGAAGTGGTGCTGTGGCTCAAGTAGTAGAGTACTTGCCTTGAACTAAAGAGCTCAGGGACAGTGCTCAGGTCCAGAGTTCAAGACCCACAACCTACCAAAGAAAAAAAAGTTCTATAAGCCAGGCACTGGTGGCTTATGCCTGTCATCCTAGCTACTCAGGAGGCTGAGATCTGAGAATCACCATTCAAAGTCAACTCAGGGCAGGAAAGTCTGTGAGACTCTTGATGTCTAGGTAACCACCAAAAAGCCCAAAGTGAAACTATGGCTCAATTGGTAGAGAGCCAGCTTTGAGTGAAAAAAGTTAAGGGACAGAGCCCAGGTCCTGAGTTCAATCCCAGTACCAGCTGACACATGTGCACGTTGCTACAGGACTCCAACTCATTACAAGAGCCTATGCCCTCAGACAATGGCACCATGGGCTGGAGTCTGGAAGGGCTTCCTGGAGGAAGTGACAGCAATACATTCTGATGTGTGCAGGGGATGGGTGCACCTGCAAAGAAGCAACATGGGAGATAGAGGGACACTCAGGACAGGGCCCTGTCCCTGTCTCTCTCCCTGCTGTGTATCAGGGAGCCAGGCATCACAGTGAGCCACAGGCAGGTGGTACAACCCAGGACCCTGGGGAGATTACAGGGCCAGAAAGACAGAGGCGGTGGCTGGAAAGATGGATGGCGCCCTACCAGGGAGGGCCAGGAAATCTAGGCTAAGTTAGTCCTAGAGGCTGTGGGGAGCTGCAGAGCGTTGACACGAACAGATTCGAGATCTACAAAGACTCTGAGTTAGGAGAAAGGAGGCTTGGGTGGGAGTCCTGCATGCAGGCCCTAACTCCCAGCGCCTGGCGCTACACATACAACAACCACGGAAAGATCAACCCTCAGTGGGCTTGGCAGCTAACAATGCAAATAGAAAAACATGGGAAAAACAAGATGAAGAGAAAGTCTCAGGCTGTGGATGCTGAACATGAAATTGCAGGCAAGAAACTCAGAGACCAACAGATAAAGGAGGGGAGGAAGGATCTGAGACAAACCAGTAGTAGTTCTAGTTCTTCTTGCTTATCATGGCAAAATAAAACATATGCTGTACTTACATGTCTACTCTAAGCACTGTACCTCGTGCACCAGGCAAAAGTCTCTTATTTTCCTTATTTGTCAAATAAGGTCTCATGTTTATGTTTGAGCCAACCTGGACCTTGATCCTCCTATTTACACTTTCCATTAGGTGTGCACCATCTTGTTCATGATTGAGATGGAGTCTCTTATTTATGTCCAGGTTGGCCTCAAACCATGACCCTCCAGATCCCCACCACTTGAGTATCTAGGATACCAGGCCCACTTAACCATTTTTATGTTCACAGTTCTGTTAAACGCAAATGTATCATGTAACCCTCACTACCACCTCTCCCCAGGCCTTGTACATCTTTCACAACTGAGACTCTGTACATATTAAATGTGAACCTCCTTCCCCTGCCTCCTCCCACCACCTCACCACCCCCAATAGCCACCCCAGTTTGCCTCCCTGGACCTGACACCTCTAAGGACTCCTGTAAGCAAAGTCATGCTGTGTTAGTCCGTGGGTGACTAGCTATTCACATAGCACACTGTCCTCAAGGTAGATCTTTGACCAGGCTACTTCTGGTTTGGCAACTTGCCAACTAAGTAGGACATTTTGGTAGAATATCAGGATCTGGATGTTGGGGAGAGGCTGCACTGCAAGCCACAAGCAAGAACCAGAAAGCTTAGGCAGCAGGAGGTGTCAAGAAAAGAAGCCTGATGATCCCCACATTTGAGGAGAGGACAGGGGGAGCACACACGCAGAGATACACAATCATCCAAGAGAGAGGAGCAAAGCCACGATGCACACTGCCACACTTGCACCACCTAAACGCTCCTCTCAGGGGCTTCATCAAGCCAGAGGCTCACGCTTGTCATCCTAGCTACTCAGGAGGCTGAGATCTGAGGATCGAAGTTCAAAGCCAGCCCGGGCAGAAATGTCCATGAGATTCTTCTCTCTTCAGCTAACCAGCAAAAAAGCTAGAAGTAGAGGCATGGCTCAAGAGATAGGGTGCCAGCCTTGAGAAAGAAAGAAAAAAAAAAAAAAGCCAAGCGAATGTGTGAGGTCCTGACTTCAGGTTCCAGTACTTGCACAAGAAGGGCTGGTGACCCTGATAGCATATGGCAGGCCTGCAGGCCCAGAGCAGGGGGCGGGGCTGGGGAAGCTCCCCGAGTCCCAAACCATCCCTGCACAGACCACAGGCTGGTGGAGACCCAGCGGTCTCAGAACATTGGGTGAGTGGGAGGGGCTTGGTGGCCAGAAGCAGGGCTCAGCATTCAGGTTTGAGTGGAGGCAGCTCTGGAGGTAGCACAGTGGAGGGAAAGTGTGAGAGCCATGATATAATGGAATGTAGGAGGGTCCAGGGAGACAACCGGCGGGGGGCTACAGGGAAGGTCTCCAGGGGAGGCAGGGGGCTCAGTGTCCAGCATGTGGGAAGCATCCATGGGATATCTGGTAGTGGTCCTGGTGAGGGACAAAGCAGAGACAGCAGATGTCACAGGTGTGGTTAGTTGGTTATCTGGTTACAGCCTGTTTTACAGACAGGAAAGTAGAGGCCAGGGAGAAGAGATTTCCCCAGAGCCCCACGGGGAGGAGCAGCGCCGGGCTCTGGCCCTGACAGCTTGCACCATCCTCCATGGCCTCTGTTTCTCCATCTGTTTGATTGAGGTGAGGGTGGGAAAGCCAAAGGAAGGGGGTAGACAAATGAAGAGAGGAAGGAGAGGAGAATGCAGTCATAATATTAAATCTATATCCTATGAAACTAGGAAAACTGAAGGTAAGGGTGGTGTTTGGGAGGGACGGAGGAGAACAATGAAAGCGATGATATCAATCAAGAGGCCTGATTCTCATAAAAACTGGCATGTTGAATTTTAACTCCTTCTTATAACTACTTAAACACAATAAAAGGTAATTTTTTACAATAAGTGTTAAAGACAGTTATAACTGTTATCAACAAACAGAGAGAGGCAGGGAGAAGGTACAAAAGAGATGAGCTAGGCACTGGTGGTTCACCCCTGTAATCCTTGGGGCTAAGATCTGAGGATTATGGTTCAAACTCAGCCGGGGCAGGAAAGTCTGTGAGACTCTTATCTCCAATTACCCACACACATACAAAAAAAAGCCAGAAGTGAAGCTGTGACTCAAATGATAAGAGTGCTGGCCTTGAGCACAAAAGCTCAGTGACAGTGCCCAAGGCCAGATTTCAAACCCTAGGACTGGTAGAGAGGGGGTGGGGGGAGCTGGTACAGTGGCTGGCCCATGGCCTGTGAAGATCTGGGGCTGCACAGAAGCTCTCAGATACCTGCCCTCCCCAGCCCTGTCTTCCCCGTCGCCTCTGCATTGACAGAACTTTACAAACTCCTGGAAGCTGTCAGGCCCCAAGGGCTGCAGGGAAGAGGAAACTAGGAGGAAATGCTGATTGACAGGCCACAGGTGACAGGCGCTGGCCTGGGAGCCCACGTGTGGTGAGACCATGGAAAGCAGAGCACCACCCTCCACACCCAAAGCCCCTCCCACCCCCCAGCCTTGTCTCCGCCCAGCTCCTTTCCATGTGCCACACTGCTGGAGCCATCTTCCTGCTCGGAAGTCCTTCACGACTCCCCAGTGCCTACAGAAGTCCTTTCCTCGCACACCAGGTACTTCATGACCCAGCGCCACCATCCACAAGTCCCCCACTTCCAATGTCATCCTGTCTGGACTCTAAGCCCAGGATCATGCCATTCCCCACTCCTCCATCCACAGGTGAGTCCTTTCCCCTCTGCTAGTCCAAGTAGGTGAACACAGAGCCAGAACCCAATGTCCCATGTCCTCTGGGGCCATCCTGTCCTTCATTTTAAATTATAATTAACCATAGTTCAAAACCACTCTCACCTTGGTGTATCTGAGACCTCCCGGTCCCCTTTCAATAGCCTGAACCACCTCTCCAGCACACCCTACAGTCTGCCATACCTGCTCTGCTCTGCCTCCCCCCAATTCCCCCTGCCCCTCACTCATGCCTCGGGTTCTGCTCAGACTACAGGACAGAGATGCCAGGCTCTAGCCAGCAGCAAGATGGAGCTGAGTGTTTCACTCACTGTCTGGACACATTCCTGGACCCTCCCTGCCACTGGCCTCCTCTCTACCCAAGACCCCTGCTTTCTTCAACCTGCTGAGTCCCCAGGGCAGCCTGAAGGTCACCCCCACAGCCCTGCTCCTCCTCCTCCTCTCTGCTGGGACCTTCAAGATTGCCAGGTAGGAGGAGACAGTGGCTGCCCTCTCATGACCTCTCCAGGGGCTTTCCCAAGGTCATGGCCATGGCCCTCCAGGGTTTCTCTCTCAGCATGCAGAACTGGAGTCACCGCCGAGCCATCAGTCCATGTCACCACAATAAAGAAGAGGCCACGAGAGACGGAAAGACAGGATCCCATGAAAGACAGCCAGGCAAACCAGAGCTATACCCCAGGCAGAGCCCAGACCTCCACTGGATCTGGGGCTTCATGATTCCCCCACCTGCCTCCCCATCAGGCAGTGGGGAGAGGAAGAAGTCACTAAATGTGAGCTGGACCTGGTGCGCCAGGTCATGTGATCCTCACGTCAACCTCTGTAGTTTCCATTTCACAGAGGAGCAAGGGGATCATCCAAGAGGAAGTCCCAGATCTCTGGGCCAGACCTGAACTACAATCTAGGCCAACTCTAATCTCTTCACTGCGCTCCTCAATGATCTTTCTCCCCCAACCTCCACAGTAGCTGGGACTACAGGCATTCACTACCATGCCTCAACTAAGGCTGGATCTTTTTAGAGAATTAACTGGATTTGGAGCAGGGTTTTTATTCTTTATAATAATGACTGCAGCAGACATAGGGCACTTCTGCTTAGGCCAAGCACCTCAGTGGACATTTTACATTGTTTTTAAACTTCTTTGGTGGAGTAAAAGTAGACAACAACACACACATAAAGGTGGACATAATGTAACATGCCTATAGTACCAGCACTCAGAATGCTGAGGGAGGAGGATTATAATATCAGGGCTTCCTGAGCTACATGGTGAGTCGGTCTCTAAAAACAAAATAGCTGAGCCCAGTAGAGCATCCCTGTAATCCCAGCTATTCAAGAGGCTGAGATAAGAATGACCATGATTCGAGCTGGGCACTGGTGGCTCCTGCCTGTAATCCTACCTTCTTAGGAGGCTGAGATCTGAGGATTGCTATTCAAAGACAGCCTGGGCAAGAAAATCCATGAGACTCTCATCTCCAACAAACCACCAGAAAACTTGAAGTGGGGGCTGGGAAGGTGGCTCAGTGGTAGAGTGCTTGCCTTGCATGCCTGAGGCCCTCGGTTCGATTCCCCAGCACCACATAAGCAAAAAGAAAAAAAAAGCCGGAAGTGGCGCTATGGCTCAAGTGGTAGAGCACAGAAGAAGAAGAAGAAGAAGAAGAAGAAGAAGAAGAAGAAAAAAAAAAAAAAGAAGAAGAAGAAGAAAGCATGATCATGATTCAAGGCCAACCCAGGCAAAAAGTTCATGAGATCCCCATCTCAACCAATAAGCTGAGTGTGGTGGTATATACTTATCCCCCATCTCAACCAATAAGCTGAGTGTGGTGGTATATACTTATCATCCCACCTACTTGGGAAGCATAAATAGGAGGATCTAAGCCCATGCTGGCCCTGGTATAAACATGAGACCTCATACAAAAAAAAACAACTAGTAGTACAAAGGACTAGGAGGATGGCTCAAGAGGTAGAGTGCCTGCCTAGCAAGTGCAAGGCTGTGAGTTCAAACCTGAGCACCATCAGAAACACACACACACACACACACACCACATACCATGTAACTTTGTTCTTATTTTTAATTCACTTGAAATGATTCTTGGCCAAGGGGACATAGAGTTGCTGTATGGTGAGGCCAAGGTGTCAGTCATCCATCCAAACCTCTCTTCATCTGGTCTGTCCACATGTGCACATGTCCTAGAGTCTCACCATGACCCAGTCAGGTCTATCTGGTTCTTGCAAACTTGTAAACATGCCCACAGTGCTCACCACTTTGCCCTGTGGAACTACAAAATGGGTGGGATCTGATCATTTTCACTGAGAGGCCTTAGGATATCTAGCAGAAGTGAACGGCTAGCAAACAACCTGGGCTCAAATCTTGGCTCCATAGGGCTGGAGGTATGGCTCAGTGGTAGAGTATCTGCCTAAAGCCCGGAGTTCAAGTCCCAATACTGCCAAAAATAAAATGACTATCAAGTCCCGGCTCCCTTTACCAGCCCGGAAACCTTGACCAAGGCACTTAGCCTCCTGAGCCTTGTCTCTTTTGCCTAGGAAGTGGCCATACTATCACTGACTGTGGGACTGAGAAATTGATGCAAAAGCCAGGCACCGTGGCTCACGCCTATAATCCTAGCTACTCAGGAGGCTGAGATCTGAGGACCATGGGTCAAAGCCAGCTCAGGCAGGAAAGTCCATGAGACTCTTATCTCCATTTAACCACCAGAAAACCAGAAGTGGCACTGTGGCTCAAGTGGTAGAGTGTTCACCTTGAGCTGAAGAGCTGAGGGACAGCATCCAGGCCCAGAGTTCAAGCCCTACAACTGGAAAAGAAAGAAAGAAGGAAAGAAAGAAAGAAAGAAAGAAAGAAAGAAAGAAAGAAAGAAAGAAAGAAAGAAAGAAAGAAAGAAATTGATGCAAAGTAGAAAGGTGTGATGGTCACCCCCATAATCACAGCACTCTGGAGGCTGAAACTGGAAAGCTGCATACTCAAGGCCAGCCTGGGCTATAAATGGACACCTTGTCTCAAAACAAAATCAAAACAACAGTCAACATCAAACTTAAACTAAAAGAAAAGAGAAAAGAAATGGATGAAACAGATCAATCATGCAGTACATTTGACACAGCCCCTTGCCCTCCTCAATCCACCACATCAGCACCCCAGCCCCATTCAAAGGCCGTGGAACACAGCACCCCTTATAAGGTGCTAACAGACTCACCCGGTAGGTCCAGACCCCCTCAGATGGACAGTGATGGTTCCCAGGCCTTCCTGGAGCCCACAGGCACAAAGGGGATATAGCTGCCACAGGTGATAAGCTGGCCTGAGTCACCACCACACACAGCCCACAGCCTTCCCACATTGTCCTGTTGGGTGAAGCCACCAGGGCCCAAGCCCAATGAAGACCCCAGTCTGAACCTGCCAGGCCTTCTAGCAAGCAAAGCCCAGAGCGCCACTGGCCCTGTGGCCCCCAGGAGGCTCCGATTCCTGTCACGCCCTCCTTCCCACTGGACCTTGATGGCTCCCCAGCCTTCCACTTCCCCTCCCCAGACTTTCTTGCCCCTCAGGTTTTTCCCTTCCTCGCCTGTCATAAGCCACAGTGGGGACCACTGATGTGTTCTGTAGGTCGCAGCCAAAGGCCCTGGAGCCAGACTGTCTGGAGCTACATTTTAGTCTGGTTCTTTCTAACTCTGTAACCTGGAGCTACACATCCTCTCTGGGCTTCATTCCTCATCTGCAAAGAAGAGAAAACAATAACATAGCCCAGGGTCCGTGCTCATGGCTGCAGTCCTAACTACTCAAGAGGCTGAGATATGAGGATCATGGTTCAAAGTCAGCCTAGGCAAGAAAGTCTGTGAGACTCTTTAATGAACCACCAAAAAGCCACCAACGTAGAGGTGGGCACAAGTGGCAGAGCACCAGCCTTGAACATAAAAGCTCAGAGAGAGTGCATAGGCTGAGTTCAAACTCCAGACTTGGAAAAGAAAAAAAACACACACATAAAAATAGCTAGGTGCCAGTGGCTCACATCTGTAATCCTAGCTACTCAAAAGGCTGAGAACTGAGGTTCTCAGTGGTTTGAAGCCAACCAGGGCAGGAAAGTCCCATTAACTACCAAAAAGCCATAAGTAGAGCTGTGGCTCAAGTGGTAGAGCAAAAAAAGATCAGCGTCAATACCCAAGCCCTGAGTTCAAGTCCCAAGCCCAGCACAATAAATAATTAAAAATAAAACAAAACAAAATGACCACCCTTGTCCTGTAGGTGGATCCTCTGCTCCTCACAAACCCCCACCCCCTCCCCACAGTACCTCCCACCCCCAGCTTTGGCACTAACTTTGACAAGAGGTGAGCCCTGTCCCACGGGACAGTGTCCCAGATTATATACTGACCACTGGTCAAATGACAAATGACCTAATTTTAAAAACCTACTATGCATTCAGAAATTCCTTGAAGCTGATTTGTGTTTTATTGATCACCTCCGCACGTGTGTGTGTGTGTGTGTGTGTGTGTGTGTGTGTGTGTGTGTGTGATGTATTCTGCCACCACACCATGTCAGCAGCCCTGGGAGAGAGCTAGAGGCCCCTTCCCGATCTCTCCAATTGCCTTTTCCCGGAATGGAGTGGCTGGGCCACAGCACATGCTATGGGAAATGACCGGCCCACATTGGCAAGGCTTCTTCCACCTTGTCCTCACCCTGTCAGCAGGTGCTTCTCTTTGTGTAGGTGTGCAACAACAACAGAAACAACCTGTGTAATGACCTGCTTCTCTTGTAGCAGCAAAAGGAGCTGCAAGGGAAGACAGGCTTGGTAGACAAGGATGCTGGGGATGGGAAACAACAGAAAGTATGTGGGGCTGGCTACTGGAATTTCATGGTATAGATCTTGCTTCAAGAATAAATGGATCAAAAAATAAATTAAAAAAAAATAATAAATGGATCAAGCCACACACTGATCAGCTCATGACTATAATCCTAGCTACTCAAGTGGCTGAGATCTAAGGATCGAGGTCCAAAGACAGCCTGGACAGACAAACCCAAGAGACTCTAATCTCCAATTCACCACCAGAAAACCAGACGTGGAGCTGTGCCTCAAGGGGCAGAATGCCAGCCTGGAGTGGGAAAAGCTTAGGGACAGTGCCCAGCCCCTGAGTTCAACCCCAGTTTGGGGGGAGGGGAGGGGGAAGAGAATGGATGGATGGATTGATCGATTGATCAATGGATCCATGGATGGATGGATGGATCTCTCTTCAGCTTAACATCCCATTCCAGCGAAGGGCCTGAGAAACAGGAAGGTGGGACCCCTCATATCATCCCAGCAAAGGAACCCAGAGGCCAGCCTGACTGGAGAGTATTCTGAGATCCCTGCAGGAGGGACAGGCCCTTCAGGTGGTTCCCATGGGGACAGGTGTTCATGGGGACGGAGGAGAGACACTTCCTCCTCCTGCTGTGAGCATGGGGGGGGTCAATTATTTTGCTATTAAACTTGCCGCCACATTTTCTTTTTTTTTTTTCTTTTTGGTTATTCTGGAAGCATTCACTTGGATTTTCCCCCGCTCTGGTTTTCTTTATGTTTCCATAATCTTGCGGCTCTTGGGTGGTCTGGTTTCTGACAGGCAGCAGCGTCAGCTGGTTCTCACAGAGCCCTTATGCTTATGGAGGAAATGTGGCCTGAGCCGATGTCACCCCACCCATGGGAAGGAAGTGACAGCTCCACAAGGTGGAGAAATGTATGGGTTGTACCCATAACGATGAATTTGGTTACAAGAAGCAGAAAAGCCATTCTAGGCAGCTTTAAACAATAACAGTGATCCATAGGCTCATGTTATTTAAAAAAAAAAAAAAAAGCCCTTCAGGAAAGGCTTGATCCAGCAGTTTAACAGGAAGGACCCAGCTTCTTTCTCACAGTCATTCTTGAGATGGACTGTCCTTGCAGTCCCATGACACCTTCCCAGAGTTCTCAAGGCAAAGTGTACCATGTCAGAGAAGCGTCTTTGCTTTGCAGTTCCTGGCAAAAACTCCCAGGTTCTCACGGCACTGACAGCTCTGGGTTACAAGGACAGCCTTCTAAACCAATCATGAAGCGAAGGGGTGAAAACTCAGCACTTAGGCCTGGCTCCAGAAGTAGAGTCTGTCCCTGGATCTACCTGGATCTCAAGCTCAGATCCGAAATACCTGGGGAGCAGTGGGGGACAGTCACTGAGCAAAGCCACCCACAGAGGCCCACTGCGGTGAGTCACCACAGACATGAGTGTTAGTTAATAATTTATCACCATAATTGCAGCCCCCTCCATGTGCTCTCTGAGCCTTTCACATACCTGAGCTATGGGATTTAATGAATGGTCACAGAATCTCAGGAGGTGGCCTGTTAATCCAATCCTGCCCACCGGGAAGCAGGTTAAGCAGAGCGACTTGAAGCTTCCCAGCTGGGCTGAGTCAGAGGCAAAGCTTAAAACCTATCAGAACCCCCCCACAAAAAAATATCCATTCTCCCAGCCTTACCCACAGGCTTTCTTTCTGTCCTATACACAGCTCTGCAGCGGACCAGGAAAAGGGAGCACATGGCATTGGTGGCTTGCACCTGTCATACTAGCTATTCTGGAGGCTGAAATCTGAGGATCTCTGTTTGAAGCCAGCCCAGATAGGAAAGTCTGTGAAATTCTTATCTCCAATAAACTACTAAAAAAAAGCCAGAAGTGGAACTGAGCAAAAAAGTTCAGGGAAATGCCAGGTACTGGTTGTCTACGCCTGTAATCCTAGCTACTCAGGAGGCTGAGATCTGAGGATCACAGTTCAAAGCCAGCCCAGGCAAAAAAGCCCGTGAGACTCTTATCTCCAATGAACTGTGCTGTGGCTCAGGTGGTAGAGCGCTAGCCTTGAGCTGAAGAGCTCAGTGACAGCACCCAGGCCCCACAACACGGGGCTGGGCGGGGGGGGGGGGGGGGGGCGGGGAGGAGAGAAGCACTCAGTCCCTGAGTTTAATCCCCAAGACAAGAAAGAAAGGAAAAAAGGAAAAAGGAAAGAAGCAAGGAAGGAGGAAGGAAAGAAGGAAGGAAGGAAGGAAGGGAAGGAAGGAAGGAGTACATTTAATCATCAGGCCTTACCTGACCACCTACTGTGTGTTGGGCATCCTGCCAGGCTCCAGGTAGATGCAGGTGATTGGGTGTCAGCCACCTTGTGGGAAGCTCTGGGCCTAGGAGCCCTGGCCCTCCGTGACCGCCAGCAGGAAGTCCTGTGCATGGCTGTGCTGCTCATTTCCATGTGTTCCCCCTCCACTGCTTGCAGCTCTAGAGAGGTGGCCTGATCACGTCTGGATCCTGAGCCATCAGAAGGGCAGCAAGGCTGAGAAACTCCAGGTCACTCAGCTGGCTGGAGGCCCCGCTCAGGTCTCCATCAGAAAGGCTTTGCCTGTTGAGAACACCAGCATGAGAGCACAGGTTTCCTGGGGGAAGACACACCCTGGGGATTACCAAGAGTGTCCTGGGGATGGGCAAGGCAGGCTGGGCCCTGGAGAACAAGGTTCAAACTTAAGGCATCCAGGCTGGCACTGGTGCCAACTGACCATCTCCTGCAGGAGTCCTGGAGGTTCACCTCTGCACCATCCCCATGCCTGGGGTGAGGACCCCATAGCCCAGAATCTCCAGCGGGAAAACCTACAACTCTCCTGGGGCCACGCACATCCCAGCTTTGCATAAAGGAAGGACAGTCACCTCGCCATAAGGCTCAGCCTTACTGCGGTCTGCCTGCAAGATGGGATGGGGGAGGGGTCAGGAAAGGAGACTGGGAGAAGCCCAGTCTAGGGGTCCCAGAACTCCAGATCCAGCTCTTCTGAGACTTGTACACGCATGTATGTGCATTCACACAGACAGACAGATACACAGACACACACACACACACACACACACACACAGAAAATCCTTGGGGGAACTCATTTGCCTCTCTAAACCTGCTACTCAACTCTCAGAGGGTCGATGGAGGAGGTAAAGACAGAATCGGGATGAAGCACACGTTTTCAGGAGGACAAGGCAGACCCGTGTTTGAACCCAGACTCAGCCACTCAAAAGCTATGTGACCTCTAAGCCTGTTATCAGTACAGCTCAATGAAGGCTCAGCATCCTCACTCCCTAGAACAAGTCAGGTTCCCCGGCAGGCACCCGGCCCTGTTGACTTTAACTCCAAATTGGATCACCAATCCATCTGCCCCTCCCTCTGCCATTTCCCTCATCCACACCATCCCCTGCCTGGGCATCCACCTAGCCAATCCCCTACTCTCCCACCCCAGCCTGACTCCTCCCTCCATTCACCACAGTGCAGCCCTTTCCGTTCTCTGCGGTGCCTCCCATTCTTTTATACTCTCCAGTGGCTTCTATTGCTGTCCAGGAAACTCTAGAAATCACTTGATTGCATCTACAGAGAGGCATGCATGGGCTGATCCTGACAGATGCTGGCCTGCTCATCCCATGGCTCTGTCCCTTTGGTCCTTTGTCTCCAGCCTTTGAGCCACTCCATTCCCTCTACTTGGCACCACCTGTCCCAGGCCAACTAATGCCTGCCTGCCTGGATAAGCTTCAGATCTCTCGCACACCAAATTGGATCCCAATTACACTTCTCTATAATTCTGTAGCACCAGTAAGCCAGAAGTGGTGGTGCATGCCTGTGATCCCAGCAGTCAGGAGGCTGAGGTAAGAGGATCGTGAGCTGCAGATCAGCCTGGGATACACAGTAAGACCATATTTAGATAGATAGATAGATAGATAGATAGATAGATAGATAGATAGATAGATAGATAGATAGATAGATAGATAGATAGATAGACAGACAGACAGGTAGGCAGGCAGGCAGGCAGGCAGACAGACAGACAGACAGACAGACAGACAGGAATGGCTAGGCACCAATGGCTCACACCTGTCATCCTAGTTGCTCAGGAGGCTGACATCTGAGGATTGAGATTCAAAGCCAGCCTGGGTAAGAAAGAGCATGAGATGAGACTCTTAATCACCAATTAAGCACCAAAGAACCAGAAGTGGAAATGTGACTCAAGTTGTAGAGCACTAGCCTTTATGGAAAAAGCTCAGAGACAGCCCTCAGGCTCTGAGTTCAAGCCCCAGATCGGACACTAAATAAACAAATAATTGAAAGGGGCTGGGGATGTAGCTCAGAGCTAGAGTGCTCGCCTAGCATGCAGAAGCCACCCTTAGCACTAAAAATAAACATACACATCATAAACACTTGCACACGACTAGGCCTTGAGCATCTGTCTTTCACAGTGTGTCTAGGTCTCAGGAGAGAGCCTTTCTCTCCCAGGCCCCAATGTTCCCAGAAGTGGGCCTGGATGAACATGACGCATGCATGTGGGTGACGGAGGGGGAACTGCAGGGATTTGGGCTGAGGCAGCCACCATCCCACCGTGCCAAGGCCATGAAGCCCCAGGGAAAAGAATGTAGAGCCAGGAGATAAAGCAGCTGAGCTCTTTCCCTGGAGCCAGCCATGACCCTAGCCCACTGCCCTGGGATTTGTTTTATTCTGCCTTGCTTTAGCTCATTTCACCTTGCAAACAAAACAGGAGAGGAGACACATCTGACCTTCCATGAAGGGTTGAATGAAACTCTGTGAACACAGAGACTTGTGTCTACACTGCTGTATCCTAGCCCTGCTCACAGTGGCCTCCACTCCTGGCTGTTGGACCCACAGATAAAGAACACACAGCCCATCCATCACAGCTGTTGAGTACTGAGGACTCAGCCTTCTTTCTCTCCCATCATGAGAGACACGCCAGCCTGGCCAGGTCCTATCACCAGGAGCCTTCCCCCAGCCCTTCCTAGCCCGTGGCTTCTGGGACAGCAGGATCCTCCTGGCCCCGCCACCCCAGCCCTCCACCCAGCTCCCAGAACCCAAGGCCTCCAATTTCCTTCCTTGATTCCCGGAATATTCCAGCATGGACCCATCACCCCCAGGGCACACCCAAGTAGCCAAGGCAACTGTTTACCTGTGCCCTTAGAAACCATCTCCGGCTGTGGCACAGCTGCCCCACACATCTGCCCTCTGCCCACAGCCTGGCCAAACAGGCAAAGGTGTTTCCTGCTGGGTTGCCATTTGGCAGGCTGGGTTCCCCACCCCACAGCCCTTCCCATCCCCCACCCCCCTTCCCCACAGCTCACATCACTGTCAGGCTCTTGAGCCAGAGACCTGGCCCCAACCCACCTCCACCTCCTGCAGCTCTGAGGCTGCAGAAAAGTCACTTCACCCCTTGGAGCACCAGTGGCTCCTTAGGTAGCATGAGAACAACTCTTTCCACCCCTTGCAATGCAGGCTGTAAGCCCAGGGAGGAGGAAGGAATGGGCCAGCCAGGCACCAGACCCCAAAGGAGACACAATCAGAAGTATTTGAAGCAAAAGCTCAAATACCATGAACGCTGGTCCCAGTCCACACATCCAAGTCCTGCCCAGTCTCCTGCCCCAAGCTCCCTGCACCCCCCCCCAGTGCTACTACATGGCCACCCCACCCAGAGGTGCTCAGCCCTGCAGGAAAATCCACTTGGGGGGAATGACCAGCCCTGGTCTCAGGTACCTGTGGTCTGGTCTGTGAAAGGGTATGGCAGGGGCTCTTCTAGACAGGTCTCCTGGGCCCCTTACCCTGTGGAATGGGATCCAGGGTTCAGTTGAGGGCCCTGCCTACCTATACATAAGGCAGCCACAGACTGCTGGTCCCTGACCTCAGGAAGCTTATAGTCAAGCCTAGAAACCAGAAGTTAAACAAAGATATCTGGAAGATGGGACCTTGCTATGAACATCTATGCAGGGTGCCCAGCTTCACCTATGCTGAAGGAGAGGGGTGATGACCTCTGTGGCCGACGCCCTCCTCCAACACCCACAGAAAAGGTGTTGGGAGCCATGTTTGGAGCCAGGGCCCTGTGGCCAGCCCGACTGCAGGTTCCAGCCCACCCCAGACCCCAAGTCCAATTGCATTGGGCAGATCCTACATCCCCACTAACTATGCCGCTACTGGTGCCATTCCAATGCCCCTTAAAGTCTGGGGATCACTATAGGCAGGAGTACATCATATCTGTGCACTTAGCATCCTTTTATTGAGCACCTATGGCATACTTCACTGTTCTAAACACTGAGGGTGCATCTTGTGAACTGATATGGCCCTGCTGCAATCTAGTAAGGGAGACAGGAAACACAAGCAGGTCATTTCATTCTGATGGTGTTAAGTAGTGTGAAGATAAAGCAGGGGCAGTATAATCAGAGAAGGCCTCTGGGAGGAGGCAGCATCTGAGCTGAGAGCAAAGCAAAACACACACCTGACAGCATCTATGGGGCCCTCCTAGCTCTGAGGGACCAGGAAAAAGTGGGGATGTGGCAGGGGGGAGAGCGGGGGAGGGGGGAGAAGGTCCAGCTTCCAGCAACCTCATGAGGAAGTGGTGATGGAGAACCGCCACATGTAAATAGCCCATCCACCCCAGAGTCACCCTGGAAACCTGCGGTCAACTTGGACTTTGCTTAAGGCCAAGCTCCTGGCCGCCAGGAGACCAAAACGGCTGAGCAAACTTGGCCCTCCATATGGGGCTGGCCCCGGGAGGAGTTCAAGGCCAGAGCATTTCTCCAGAGTCAAACCACAGCCGGAAGGCACAGAAACAGGCTTCCGAGGCAGCCGGCCTGGCCCAGAGCTCGGGCCAGCTCCCCAAAGGCCATGGTGGGGCAGGGCTGTGGGCCAGGAGCACCCCCTGCCTGGGCATTCTCTATGCTGCCCAGGGACCAGCCATGCCTGATACCTCACCATGAGAACCAGGGGCTTGGCTTAAGCCCGGCCCAGCCAGCCTCCTCATTGGCTGAGGAGATGATTGACATGTTTAGTACCTCACACATGGCATGAAGAAGAAGGAGGCTGACTGCATATCTAGAAGTTTCCTGGACTGTTGTGGTGGTTGTTGTGTGGATCCTAGGGTTTGAACTCAGGGCTAGGCTCTGTCCCTGAGCTTTTTTGTTCAGGGCTGGCACTCTACCACTTTAACCACAGCTCCACCTTTCTTTCCAGTGGTTAATTGGAGATGAGTGTGCCTCACGGATTGCCTAGGCTGGCTTTGAACCGCAAAGCCCAGATTTCCCCTCCTGAGCAGCTAGGATTACAGACATGCGCCACCGGCTCCCCACTCAGCACTTGTGATCTCAGACCTGGCTGGACCTGGAGGCACAAGCTGATTTCAGGGCGGGAAAAGAGGTCATCCTAGTGACTAGCTCAAGTAAAGGCCCTGCGCCCTGCCTCCTCCCCTCCCCCCCCCAGCACCTCTGCTAACCCATCTCCTTGGTGGGCAATGGGCCTGTCAAGAGCAGAGCCCACAGACTCTCCAGAGGCCACTGCCACCAGCCTTCAATCTCAGAGTCCCCAGAGAGCCAGCCCCAATCTCTCCAGAGATCCAAACCCACCTCCTCAGGAAGGGTAGTAGCCACAGCCAGCCCATCTCCTACGGGAGAATGGAGAGGCATTACCCAAGCCACTGTTCCACTGGACCTTGTCTGGTGGTAGAGGCAGTGGCCAGAGGCCTGGTACCTGGCACATACTAGGAGATTTAGAATAGCACCCATTCCCTAATAAACATACATTGCTCTGGGCACTGGATCCTGGTCCTGACCCTTGACCCTGAGTCTTCCTCCACAAGATGAACTTGATTTACCAAGGTAAGAAACACCATCATCACCAGCCCACTAATCTGATGCTCTGCCCAGGACCTTCTCTGCCTCCACCTGATGGTTACCACGCTCAACTACAGACCTGCTATGTGCCAGGTCCCCACATGCTGTCAGTCATTCAGCCTGGTCTCACCACAGCCCTTTGAGGAACACTATGTTACACGTGGGGAAACGGAGCCTCAAGAAAAAGGCATTCAGTGTACCGCCCATGTGCTGGGCACAGTACTGCTGTGAGGGCTGCTGCAGAGAGCAGGAGGAGGGGAGAGCTCCAGAGCCCCTCATCCAGGGGTCCTCCAAAACAAGACCTGCAGGTCAGGGTGGCCAATGGACGTGACGGGACATGTTTCTAGAGTGATTCAACCCAGAAATGGACCCACAAGCCCTGCTGAGGGTGAGGGTCCCCCAGATCCGTGGATTCACAGCCATTCCTGGCAATCAGAGTCCCAGGGCCACTGCTGCCAAGTCCCCATGATACCTCGGGAGGGCAGTTTTGCCTTTGAGGGTAGTTTAGTCAGCACATTTACAAGTCGGCCACAGTGACCAGGGCCCCAGGACATCCTCACTAAGCCTGGGGATGGGCAGGGAAAACTTCCTGGAGGAAGACAGGGAATATTTGAGCAGACAGAAAATTACATCATCTCTGAAGAGGCATTCTAATACGTGGAGAGGGTCTGTCTTCATGGTCAAGCCATCTGGGTTTAAATTCTTAGAGGGGTGGATAGGGAGATGGATGGATGGATGATGGATGGATGGATGGATGGATGGTTGGATGGATGAGGAGATGGGTAATTTAAATGGATGGTTGGATTCATGGGAATAAGTGTGTGAGTGGATGGATCAATGGGCAGGTGTACAGACAGATGGATGATGATTGGATGTACAGAAAATGGATAGGTGAGTAGATGAATACGTGGATGGATAAATACATCCAAAGATTCAGAAGAAGAGAAAAGGATGGAAGGTAGATTAATTAATTAGCCCTAAGTCTGCATCTTTCTTACTGTGTCCATCCATCCACTTTTCTGGGACATCTTGATAGGATGTGCTGGGCTATAGCACAGTCATAGCATCAGACCTCAGTGACTCAACAGTGAGGGTCTAATTCTCATTCACACCACGTGCTTTGAGTTGGGGGAGGGGGGAAACCAAGCCCTCTGCCTCACGTTGCCCTCACTTGGGACCCAGACTGCTGCCAACCTGCCAGGTGTTGGCTGCTGTCAAGTTCTGTGGGCCAAAGCCTACTCCCTCTGAGCCTTGGTTCCTCCCTCAGTGGAAGGTGAGCACCTTCCATTGGGTTTGGAAAGGACACCTAATCAGCCATAAGCAGCCCTCGTGCCACCACACAAGCTGTGCCCCAGGCCAGCTGCCTAAAAGCAAGTCAGAGGGACAGGGACCGGACAGGAAGAAGGCACGAAGGTCCTGTTCTCGAAGCCTAGGGAGGATCCCTGGAGACACTGCACTCCCAGCTGCCCTGCCCTGACTGCAGGACATAGAGACTTCAAGACCAACCATGAGCCCAAGTCCCCCAGAGGGAGCATGAATCTTGTCCTTGTCCAACCTCAGATAGATCCTGCTCCCCACTATACCCTCATCGGCCCAAGGTCGAAACCATAGGATGGCCTGGAGTAGAAATATGGGACATCCACACAGAAATATTCCCTGGGCACCAGAGAAGCCAGGCACCAGTTACTCACAACTATAATCCCAGCTTCTCAGGAGGCTGAGATCTGAGGATTGAGGTTTGAAGCCAGTGCAGGCAGGAAAGTTTGGGAGACTCTTATTTCCAGTTTAGTACCAAAGAAACAGGAAGGAAGGAAGGAAGGAAGGAAGGAAGGAAGGAAGGAAGGAAGGAAGGAAGGAAGGAAGGGAGGGAGGGAGGGAAGAGGGAGGGACATGTTTCCACATCATATCCCACACAAGACAACACCTTCACCCTGTGCCCCCCTCAGCCAGCCTAACCAGGCCTAGGTTCTCAGAGGCCAGCACAAGTCCTATACATAGGAAGGTTCTGGCAATGCTCTAATGAAATGAGCTTTTATGTTAATTCATTTCAGAAGGTACCAGCCAGCTTCTAAGCCAGGGTTATAGGCAACTGGATTACAAAGTCCCCAAGTCTCAGGAAGACACCCACACAGAGACAGAGGGTCCCGGGCTATGCAAGGTTCTGGATGCATCTCACAGGTGCCTCTGTATCGCCCATCTCCTCCCCGAGCTCAGGGCTCCATGACTCCAGTCTGTCCTGTTTCCTGCTAACCTCAGGCCTGGCACGTGGCTAACTTTGAATGAATATTTATCCATGGACGAAGGCTCTTGTGGCTCCCAGCCCTGTCCCTCTCTCTCTGAATCGTTCCTGGCAAGATGGGGGAGGTTGGACAGGTGAACCAGAATAAACAATGAACAACGAACTTGGAGGATTTCGTTTGCAAAGCCCTTGGATCACCAAATGCCATCCGTGGGAATGGTTGGCACGGTTATCATGGCTGTTACAGTTACAAGAAAGTGGAGACGTGCACAAAGGCTGTAGAGTACTGGGGAGGGTTTGGCCAGGTATGCCCCCTCCCCCAATCCTACCCACCTTGCAGTCCGCTGCCAGGTCTACAATCCCAGCGCCACCTGGGAGCAACAGATCTCCCCAATAAGAAAACACATCAGGTCGCCCCCTGAGAGATCTAAACGTATAAATCCCTTGAGCCCTAAAGTTCACACTTCCCTGTGTGAAAATGGCACACTGCCCTGGTGCCATTTTCCTATCCACCTCACAGGTGAGTGGACAGAGACCCACAGCCAGTAAAGGTGCATTCCTGCCCCCACCAAGGCCCCTGGCCTCAGTCTCTGGTGCCTGCTCCACCCCAGGGCTGGGGAGGGAGCAATGGCCTGGTTACCCTTTGCTCCAGAAGTGCCCTGGGTCTACACCTTGACCCCACACCCACACCCAAGGTGCCAGGAAAGCCCAGCACAATATTTATAGCAGACACGCAGAAAAACTGCCGCCCCATCTGTTTACCCCACAGAGCTGCCCACCCCGCCCACCCCACGCCGGCACTTGCAGCCCCGCCAGCCACAGACAGACCCTCACGGCCGCCTTGGCTATTTTTTCCTCCTCACTTAATTTTGCATCCTCCCAGCTTCCAAAATAAACTTTCCCCAAACCAGCCAAACTCCTTCTGGCCCAGAATCCCTGTCCAAGAGCCCCCATCAGCCCCTGCCCCCACAGAGAGCCATACAGAGCCACCAAACCCAGCCCAGCCCCTTGGCTGCCTTTGGCCTTGATTTAGAAGCAGCTGCTCCTACCCTGGCGGTTTCCGACACTCCAGTGCCGGGCGGTCTGCATCTGCCCGACGCTGGCTGGGCATCTGTGTGCAAGGTTCCCGGCTGCAGGCTGAGGAGGCGGCCCTGAGCCCACGAGGCTGCACAAGTGTGTACACCACACACACACACACACACACACGCACACACACATGCACACACATGATATATACACATGTGCATGCATACATGTATGTACACATGCAGAAATGCATGAATCTGCCCGTGTATGGACACTGCACAGGCACACATGCACACAGCAATACATGCATGTGTGCACACATACATGCCGGCACATGTGCAGAAGTACATTAATTCACACACATGAGGGCACGTGCACACATGCATGTTCACAGGTATATGTGCATATGCCTGTGCATGCACACATGCAGAGATGCATGTACTCACATAGGTGAGCATGTGCGCACACACACACACACACAGCCCCACCAAGCCTCAGCCTCCTCCAGAGCTTCTCTCCCATGTTGGGGGCATCTCTTCTCTGACCAGGCCTTGTCGAGGTCTTCCAGCTCTATCATGTGACCCACCCACTTCTCATTTGCCCATCCCAATCTGAACTTGCTCCATTTCTCAGATAACCATGACACCTTAATCACAGGCCTGGGCACATGCTATTTCCTTAGCCTAGAAATCTTATCCTCGTGATCCTTACTGAGCCCCCAGGTCTCAACATAGATGTCACCTCCTCCAGGAAGCCCTCCTCCACCAACATAGGAAGCAGGTGTTCTAGGCCAGCCTGTCTTCTATCTCAAAGGCTGAAACTTAGAGGGCACAGCTAGGGTGGGGCAAGGTCACCATTGCTCTCCATGGCTCCTCCGCCCAGTCCTGCACACAGGGACAGCCAGCCCCCCCCCCATCCCCAGGAGAAAGAGCTCTTCTAGAATCTGAGAGAGCCATTTAGTCTGCACTCCTGCTGCTGAGACTAAGGACACTTTCATCTCTCCAGAATTATGGGCCCAACTAGCTCTGTGACCTTTGTAGCTCTGGGTTGTTCAGACAAGTGCTTTAGAAGATTTTTGCAAGAAGCAGGATAAAAAAGGAACAATGTGTGAATATATATTCGATTTAATATATACTTTCACTTTCATATATATTTATGTATTCATACACACACACACACACATATATGACACACATATCACCATTTTAAAGAGGGATGCTAGTCAGGTATGGTGGTACACACCTGTAATCTCAGCACTTACAAAGCTGAGATTTGAGGCCAGCCTGGACTACATAGTAAAACCTTGTCTAACCAAAAACAAAAGGGAAGCCAGGCGCTGGTTGCTCACACCTGTAATCCTAGCTACTCAGGAGGCTGAGATCTTAGGATCTCAGTTCAAAGCCAGCCTGGACAGGAAAGTCTGTGAGATTCTTACCTCCAAATAACCACCAGAAAACTGGAAATAGAGCTGTGGCTCAACGTGGTAGAATACTAGCCTTGAGTGAAAAAAAAACAAACTCAGGGACAGAGTCCAAGCCCTGAGTTCAAGCCCCATGACTAATAAAAAAAAAGAGAAAAAGGAAAAAAAAAAGTTAAAGAAACCACACATAAAATGTGAAGACCTGGGGAAGACATGGAGGGACAAAATGGATGATTTGCCAACCACATAGTTTGTGAGGAACAAGCCAGGACTAGTTCCCAAGGCTGGTTGACCCCAGGGTCCTTGCATATGAGGGCACTGCTGGGCCCTGCCTCTGTTACTGCCTCCTTGTTTGGAAAGTTGAATTGCAATCACAAGTATAGCAAACATAAACATATCTCTCCTTCTATTGGGGAATGTTTAAGAATATTAAGTCCTCCAGGAATAGCAACCCATTTTTTAAAAGTTCTAATAAAAACAAATCAAGAAGATAAATTTTCAAGAGCCACTTGGTACCTCCTGCAGTATTCTTTTGCTGTCAGTGGCATTCCTGGTTACCATGGACTGGACAGGACTTGCTTCTAACTCACCTTGAGTTTTTCTTTTCATGTCAGAGCTTTCTGTGTGAGACTCTGAGATTGCAGGTGTCTGGGCTTTCCAGAGATCCACTTCCTTCTTAATGGCCACTGTGGGGCTAGCTCTGGGCTCTCCAGGGTCTTCCAATTGCCTCCCATGAAGGTAACATGAATGACACGGGCCCATCCCCAAGGTCTCCTCACACACTGAGCGGCTTCCGCTCGCGTTCTGGTCTGTGGAAGGAACGGCTCCCACAGATCCTGGGGCCATTCCGCTGTTTGTTTCCAAGGCTGAGTCCCACTGCACACAGCTGGCCACCCAACAGCAGCTTCAGGTTGCCCCAGCTCAGCATCAACCTCCTGCTGTCCAGGCACAGCACTGACACAGCCTTTGTGTTCCCCAAACACCATCGTGTGCTTCCTGGTGGGGATGGCATTCCCTCACTCAAACTATGGCCAAGCTTCAAGAAGGCCCACCTGGAGCCTGCTACTGGAGGCACATACCTGTGATCGCAGCTGCTCGGGAGGCTGAGATCTGAGGATCACAGTACAAAGGTAGCCTGGGAAGGTCTGTCTCTTATCTCCAACTAACCACCAAAAAGCCAAAGGTGGAGCTGTGGCTCAAGTGGTAGAGTGCTCACCTTGAGCTGAAGAGCTGAGGGACAGAGCCCAGGCCCAGAGTTCAAGCCCCAGTACCAGCATATACACAAAGAAGGCCTGCCTGCTTCACTGCACTCTGCCTCTCAAAGGGCCCAGCAGGGGCCCAGATGAACGCTGACTGTGGTCAGGCGGAGGCCAAGAGGAAGCAGTCTTGGGAGTCAATCAGTTTGGAGGACAGGCAAGGCTAGCAGCAGTCCCAGGGAGCTCAGAACCATGGCTTGAGGCTGGATCAGGAGAGTCCAGTGACTTGCCAGGGGGGGCACCAGCCAAGCTGAGCCCTGTGCACAGTCACAGAAGCCCCGCCCCCGATGGGCGGAGAAAGCTACAAGAAAACTACAACCATGACCACCTGGTCTAGAACCACAGTGTATTTTTCCTCTTAGTGCCAGGAGAGACCTGAGAGAGGGGAGGTTGAGAAATCCTAGTGCTCAGGGGAGAGAAAATAGGCTTCACCGAAAGCAGGAAAGATTGCAGTTAGATATGAGGTAGGAAGACTTGGCCATCCGAATGGTGTCATCCTGGTGTGAACTCCAGAAGGCAGCTGCAGTTTCTTCATCCAGAGAGAGAGAGAGAGAGAGGAATGTAGAAAGACCTGCCCTGACTGATGAGGCCCAACCAGAAAGGCCTGGGTCTGGCCACCCCTCCTTAGCAACTTTTAAAAGAATCCATAATGAGGTGTCTTTTGACTAGATGTTGATATTTAAAAAAAAATAAAATTCAAATTTAAAAATATTTTACAGCCAGGCACCAGAGGCTCATGCCTATAATCCTAGCTACTCAGGAGGCTGAGATCCAAGGATCACAATTCAAAGCCAGCTTGATCAGGAAAGTCTGTGAGATTCTTGTCTCCAACTAACCACCAGGAAAACTGGAAGTAGAGCTGTGGCTCAAAGTGGTAGAGCGCTAGCCTTGCATGAAAGAGCTCAGGGATAGTGCCCAGGTTCTAGGTTCAGCCCTACAACCAACACGTGTGTGTGTGTGTGTGTGTGTGTGTGTGTGTGTGTGTGTGTGTGTGTCTAGTACTAACTCAATACTGATAAAAGGGAAGGAGGGAAGGAGAGAGGAAGGAAGGAAAGAAGGAAGGGGTAGTCAAGAGTGGAGGACAGAAAAACACTGTTCTACATTAGAAAAAAATTAAGTCATGTAGGTAACAAGCATGGTGGCACATGCCTGCAATCCCAGAATTTGGGAGACTGAGACAGGAGACTCTTGAGTCCAAAGTCAGCCCAGGTAACTTAATGAGATCTTGCCTCAAAATGAGAGAGAGAGAGAGAGAGAGAGAGAGAGAGACTACTAAAAAAGCAAATGTCACAGGTGGACCTGGCCCAGTACTGATCCGACAGAGCATCTAAGAAGATGAGTTTTTCACCCTACTGCGGATGTTATTTAGGCTGCTGGTGCTCACTTCATTCGGTGAGGTAAGAGCAGGTAGGTGCATAGGACATTTGTCCATGTAGACAGAAGTGTCTCCACTCGAGCTGTCTGGAGTGGAGAGACGCAGCGGGGCATGGGCTGGGAATGGCTGCCAATTTCCGTGGTATAAACACTCCCTCTGTGGCAAATTTCAAGCTGTCAGCTTGATAGCAGTGAGGTCAGAGCTGGGAAGAAACACACACGATCAGGTCCTCTCGGCCAGAACCAGCTGGTTCAGACAGCCCCGATTCTGGAGACATTCCCTGACGATAGACAGGGGACACAGCAAGGGTGTGTAGCAAGTGTTGTGAAATGATTCTGGAAAGATATCTTTAAGTAGAGAAAATAAAAGGGGCAAAATGTTGACCATGTTGCATCTGGATGATAGATGGATGGGGTTTTGTCATTCTAATACTCTTCTATTATAGATAAATGGACTTTTTTTTTTTCCAGTTCTATGGTTTGCATTCAGGACCTGGGCGCTGTCCCTAAGCTTCTTTGCTCAAAGTTTGCACTCTACTACTAGAGCCACGGCTCCACTTCTGGCCTTTGGGTGGTTCATTGGAGATAAGAGCCTCACAGACTTTCCTGCTTCGGCTGGCTTTGAACCATGATCCTCAGATCTCAGCCTCTTGAGTAGCTGGGATTACAGGCATGAGCCACTAGTGCCTGGCTCAATATTTGAATGTTTTCTGAATAAAAATAAATTATACCATAATCAGCTAACACACATAGGATAGAATCTTACTGCAAGAATTCTAAGTACCCACACTGTCTTCTGGAGCCCTGTCTTCCCCAATCCCCCCGCCCCCCACCCCAGCAGTCAGAGGGGAAAAGATAAGGAGGAGACCACAGGCCTTGACAACTTAGGCCTATAGCCACCAGCCAATCCCCAACAGGCCCTCATGGCAGTTTCTCCAAAGATGCTGTGCTGGGCAGAGGGTAAACTGGTGCCCTGGGTCCCAGCTGCACCATCTTGGGCAACTCCCTCCCATACCCTGAACTTCTGATGGGCAATATAAGGTACTAAGGACTTCCGGTAGGGTCAAAGGCAGTATGCAAGCACACCTCCAGCCCTGGTCTCTGATACACCATAGGATGCTCAGGAAACAGAACTCCCTGTATCTCTGGAGGGCTGCTTCTCTCCCTCTCCCTTCCACTCCCTCCCTCAGGGGCTTCAGGGACAGGCATGAGCTGTCTCACATGTCCCCATTGAAAGGCAGAGCTGTCCTCTGAGAAGGTAGGTCCCATGTTGTCAAAGCTTCTCCTTTTGAGAGAAACTGGGCTCCTGCTCCTCATGTGAAAACTCCTGGTCTTACAATGCTGTCAGCACACCAAGGCCCTTTACAACACCAGGAGAACCGAGCAAAACATTTTGGCACATCAGTCATGGGCAGCTTCTGGTTTGAGCAGAGAATCAGCTAGAGGATTCGGCAGTCCATTTAATCCCTCGCTCCTGGTTCCCTGAAGCTACCCACCTGCCTCCCTGTGCCATCCCTTACGATGCTCAGGTACAGATGAAGAAACTGAGGCTTGGCGAGGTGAAGCAGTCTGCCAGGGCTAGAAACAATTACAGGTTTCCTAGAGAACTTGATAGTTCCTCTAGATTCTTTCAAGAGTCTGTAGGGAGTCAATGCCAGCCTCAGAAAGGAAAAGGGACTTATCCTGGGCTGTTCAACTAGGGCTGACCAGGCCTCCTATTCTCTTCCTGATCAGGGTGGACAGTTTTGTCAGGAACCTTTGTGCCAATCTGCCCAATCAAGGATGAACAGTGGGATCAACTTCCCAGGGCTGTGGCCAGAGGGAAACAGTGACCAGAGGACTGGGGGTGTGGCTTGGTGATATTGCTTTTGCTCCGCCCTGCATTTATCCCAAGCCCAGCACACAAAAAGTTAATAGAGACAAAGCCCTTGGGACCTTGGCTGGTGCTGATATTAAAGAGCTAACAGCAATTGAATTTTTATGCTAATTTGTTTTTAGATCGTCATGGTCGGATTGGTCTTGAACGTTCCAATTGTACATTTCCTCGGAGACTCCCAATAAGACTTTCCACTGACTCAGCCCAAGGGCCCTCCTCTCCTTATCACAGATCGGGCCAGCCCGGGCTCCAGAGCCCTCCCTCCCAGCACTGCAAGCCTCGTTCCAGCTCACAGGGCCCACTGCTTCCTGTGCATCATTGCCCAGCAACCCCGGAGAAGGAGATGGGAGCCAGGAAATGTGGTCTCTCTCACCTGACGGATATGGACATCGAAGCCCCTGTCTCCTCCCAAAGGTCAGGGTCATGTACATAAGAGCAGAGGGTTGGTCAGGAGCTCCTGAATCCCCAGGCCACCACATTCTATGAAGTAGAGAAATTACAGCACATTGCCTTCTAGACCTGTTGGAAGGCTCCCATGAGAGAAAGCATCAAGTGCTGAGAACAATTCTGGTATGCAGGGCTGAGTATGGCAGCAGAACAGGACATCTTAGGTTGCCTGGCATAGTCTGGTTTATGCTTAATTCACACACACACACACACACACACACACACACACACACACACACACACA
>NW_012267222.1:15326237-15328143 GCF_000151885.1 Dipodomys ordii
CACACACACACACACACACACACACACACACACACACACACACACACAGAGGAAACCTGGTTAGGGTCACCCAATACTCTTTAAAATGTCCTGATTTGAGTTAGAGGTACAGCTTAGTGGTAGAGCACTTGCCTAGCATGCATAAGGCCCTGCATTCCATTCTTAGCACACACACACACACACACACACACACACACACACATCCTGGTTTGGAAGGAAATTATGTGGTCACTCTGAGATAACTGCCTACTGCTGTTTAAACTATTGTCATTAATATAATAATAATAATAATTATTTTTATTATTATTATTATTTCTTTGCCATCCACACTGAGTTTCCAGGAAGTGAATAGTTTGACTCAAAATGGCTCCATAATTCTGTAACCCTTGGTGATAGTGGCCAGTCTCTAGAGATCCCACATCTCAGAATGTTCTCCAACTATATCTCATTACAAGGAGACACCATGGGTCCTGGAGCCTGTGTCCCCTCCCAAGGATACTCTAGGTATCCAGGATGCATGTGTCTCTCCCATAAATCCAGCCCTTGAGAACAGGCTACCCATTGGTGAGCCCAGCCCATAGGCTGAGGAACTGCCAGGGGGCAGATCTCCCCTGGGTAGAGGGCTCAGCAGGAGGTCAGAGGTTAGACATGCAGGCTGAGATGTTCCCATGTGAGTCCAAGAGCCCTGGGAGACAAAGAGAAATGATGAGGGACCCAGGCTGAGCACTAGTGCTCTCTCTCTCTCTCTCTCTCTCCCTCTCTCTCTCTCTGTCTCTCTCTCTGCCAAGATCCTCCATGCACGACCCGCAGAGACTGAAAACCCTACACTCCAAGCAAGCTTTCCATGTTGTTATGAAAGTATGTTTGTCAAAGTCGAACATATTTTATTTCGCATTTTGTTAGCTTGATTTATAACCTGCAAATATTTAGACATATGGTCCGTGAACTTCCATCTGTACTGTTGCTGGGTTCCCCCATTCCCAGCTACCCTCTCTCTGCCTGGTCTCAACTGCCAAATGCTTTCCCGGGGCCCCTCTTGCGAGCCAAGCCCAACGACTACGGAGGCACAGCCTGCCATCTCATGCTTCCGAAAACAGTGGGGAGCAGCAGATCAGGGTGAGGACCGACGCCCGCTGTTTGCCTCTGTCCCCTAGCCTAGCCGGTGGGGTAGGTCCCTGGCCCCCGGGGGTGGGGGCTGGGGGCAGGGGGAGCCTCTGCTTTCCCCTGGGAGGTGAAATTCCCTTAGCTCTGAGCAGCTTGGCGGGGTTGCAGACCTGGACAGGATGAGGAGGGACCTGATTAAATCAGTGGTTGGGGAAAGGGGGGTGGGGGGGCTGGCCAGACAACTCCTGTGGGTTATCTCGTGTGGACTGGCGCTCAGGGCTTCACAGACATTCCAAATCATTCATTCAGTCCACTAACGTGGTGGCCACCCCTGCCCCACCCACTATGTCAGACACGGAGCTGCGGGCTGAGTTTGGAGCCTAGAGAAGAAATAAAAACCAGCGCACAGAAAACCAAAGCGCAAACCAAGAGTCGGTGAGCGTCCTCCACAGAGAACTGCCCGGGCTGCTTGCAATCATCCCAGCCCCAGGGTGGAACGTCCACTTCTCCAGAAACCAGCCTCAGAAAGGTAGGGGGCTTAATCCGGCCCGTGCTGCCTCCGGAGCGCCCAGAATCTGCGGCTAACCAGATGCGAGGTTTCGGATTCCCCCAAGGCTCCGGGCCGCTGCCCCAACCGCCCGGAGCTGGGAGGCCGCGTCCAGCTCCCGGAAGGCTGCAGGGAGGTGAGTGCCAGGGAGGGCCAGGCCCGAGGGCTGGCCGGCCAAAGGCCGGGCGGGGCCGGCCCGAGTGGCCGGAGCTGGTCGGGTACGCAGCCCCGCAGAGCCCGGAGCGCTAGCGCCTG
>NW_012267222.1:15329113-15373211 GCF_000151885.1 Dipodomys ordii
CGCTCGCTCGCTCGCTCTTCCTCCGCCCGGAGCCTCCCTCTGGGGACCCCAGCTCCACTTCTGCTGGGGTCCGGCTTAGCAGCACCCACACGCTACCCTGGGCACCCGAGAGCGCAAAGGGGTGCGAGGAGCGTGGCGTCGGGCGCAGCCCAGCGGGGCTCCGGCACATAATAGCAGGTTAATCCCGAGGAGTCGGGGCGCGAGCTCCCCGCGCCCCGACGCGCCGCGCCGCCGGCCGCGCTGGAGACGTGCAGGGACCTGTTTCAGCCTGGGGGGACCCGAGCCAGGCGGAGGAGGAGGGAAGGGACCGGGACACCGAGCCTCTGAGAGCCCGCGGCTGTGCTCTAACCGGCGGAAGAAACTCCTTCTAGCCCCTGAGAAAGACAACAGCCCGAGCCACCTCCTGGCCGGTCTTGCCCACAAGGAGGGAGGGGGTGAGCGCTGGAGACCCGTCTTTCTCCCGGGCTGGAGCTGCGCTCAAGGCTCCCCGAATAGGGGTGGAAGGCTTGCCGAGGTGGGAGGTGGGCGGGAAGGGGGGCGGGGAGGGGAGAGGGTTGCAGGGATGAGCTACAGAGCTGGGAGCAAGAGGACGCTGCACTCCTTCATTGCTCGGCTGTGACACTTCCCCGTGCCCCAAGCTTAACCCTGGCCCCAACTTCTCCTGCCCAGGGCTCTGCCCCCATCCTCTGTGGGCAGCCAGTGGGGAGCCAGGCTTCCAATATTGATCTGAAAAGCACCGAGGTGGGAAGGGCGGGGGGGTGGGGGATAGCCCACAGTGTAGCGGGGTTTCCATGGAGACAGCGGGACAGGGGGGAAAAAATCTCTGCATCAAGACCAAAGAACAAATATCTCCCATGAAATTGCCCCGAGTGTCCAATGGCTGTTGCTCTGAGGTCATTGTGGCCAGCCAGGGCCCTGCACGCTGGAAGGAAGGCAGTATGTCGGTTGGGGTCAGAGCCACCCAGAGCTTGGGGGACTGGAGGTGATGTGGAATTCTCCCAGCTGTTCCGAGAGTGAGCCCAAAGTGGCTGGAGAGCTTTTGTTTTTCTTGGAGCCTTAATTTGATTAACACTTCAAGAGCAGTGGCAGAGTGTACAGAAACCAGGGCACCCACACCTCCTCCTCTGCCTCCCCCCCCCCACCACAGTAGGGTCTGGGTTGCCTGAGAATTGGAGCTGGTTTGCACTTGATTGAGACAGGGAGGTGTCCCTAGAGCTGGCTCTGAAATGCATGGGCTGTTGCTGGCAGTCTCGCCAAGGCAGGTTGGGGAGGAACAAGAATTAGGTCTGACTTCCCGGGCACCCAGGGCAGTTGGCACGTATGACCCAGGCCTTCTAGGAACTCGCTAACATCTGTAGTAGAAGGGCTTTCAGGAGAAGCTCCAGTTCTTTGGCTCCCTGTACAAATGGGGAAACTGAGGCCCAGGGAGAAGAAACAACTTGTGAAACTCAGAGTTGAAGGTTGACCCCAGACAGGAGTATTTCCCCTTCCCTGAAGCTGTTCCAAAGTTGAATCAGTAGGTAGAATGACCACCCACCTTCAGCCACATCCATGCCCAAGGCCCCCAGGTAAGCAGCCCCAGCGTTGTGGCTTCTGGGCTGGATTGCAAAGCACAGGGAGTTCCAGCTCAGCTCAGGAAGTTGGAGACTATGCCATGAGTGGGGGGCGGGAGGGAGAGGAGAGGTTGGCAAACCTGTTCTCAAAACTGCAATGGTTCAGGATGTCCCAGCTTACTCTAACTTGGCTTTGAGCAAAGGTCTCTGCCCAGCCCAAGGCAGGAGGAACAGGGGCTTCCCAGGACCCTACCCAGCCAGAGAGACTCTGGAGGGAATGAGACCCTGCACACAGTCCACCCCCCACCCCCAGTCATAGCCACTTCCTTATGCTTAACCTGCCTTCATCTCCATTTTCCCCTGGCCCAAAACTGGGGAAATTGGCGTCAACCTAGCTCCCAGGAGCCAAAGGTCTAGGTATAAAGACAGGATAGAAGCAAGAGCTGGAATGAATGAGTGACCGTGTGTGTGTGCCTCTTAATAGGCAGGTGACAGAAAACTGCCCTGGGCCCTGTGGGACTGTCCCAGATCGGACTGGAAAGCTCCCATCCCAGAGATGGACTTGGACTAAAGGCTAGAGAGTCATGACAAAAATAATTATCATAGTGACTCCTACTGCCAGGCACAGGTGGCTTATACTTATAATCCTAGCAACTCGGGAGGCTGAGATCTGAGGATCACAATTCAAAGCCAACCTGGGCAGGAAAATCCTTGAGACTCATGTCTGATTAACCCCCCCAAAAAACAATCCAGAAGTGGAGCTGTGGCTCAAGTGGTAGAGCACTAGCCTTGGGCCAAAAAGCTTAGGGATAGCACCCAGGCCCTGAGTTCAAGCCCCAAGGCCAGAAAAAGAAAAAACCTACTATAGTGGTTTCAAATTCCACATTATAGATTGAGATTCCACATTATAGATGACATTGAAATTCCACATTATAGATGAGATGATTGAGAGTCACAGGAAGACTTACCCAAAGCCACCAAGCTGGTAAATGGCAGGATGTCTGACCTAAAGCTGCCTCTAGAGGGATCCGCTTCAGACAGACAGGCAGCTGTCCATTTAGACACCATGATGGCCCTGTGTCTTGTGGAGGGTAAGCCCAGCTAGAGGCCTGGCCCCTGGAGGATGTCTGGCAAGGGACAAGGCCTGGGTGTCCCCGTACCTGGAGAAAGGCTTCCGTCCAGGGTGGATCCGCTGGCCAGTTTGCAGAAGCCAGGACTGCCTTTTGTCTTAGAGGGGTACTGGGCTGGCAGGGGGGCCAGGTGCCCTGCAGCCTGCAGCTGTTGGGCAGGACAGCACCTGGAGCTGGAAGGGCTCAGGAGCCCGAGGCTGGGCAAGCCCAGAAAAGCTGGCTGCTGTTGATTAGGCTCATGTCTGGCACCTGGAGTGAGCTGACAGCTTGTAGCAGCTCCATTGGCCCAGAGGGGAGGGATAAGGGATACACAGTCCATGGTAGAAGGCCTGGCCTTGGCCCTGCCATGGATCCCAGCTCAGAACTGTTTCTGAATCATCCCTCCCACACTGGGGCTACAACCAGGAGTTAGGAGACTTGAGCTCCAGCCCTGTGCTACATGCTAAATGGCCTTGGAGAGAGAAGGTGGGAGCTCTTCTGTCCTCTAGGTCATAGTCCTTAGCAGTTTGTTCTGAACCTCAAATGGAAGTTCTGGGAGGAGTGAGGGGTGAATTAGCTGAGATTTCAGCATTGAATGTTTGCACAAAAGGTCAGTGGTGTGCTGAGTAGGGACCCAGTAGGAGTGGAGAAGGAGTCTCTGTCACATTTCCAGACAGGCTAGAAATGTGGCTTGGAGCTGGGTCTCTGGGACAGACAGCTCAGCTACTGCCACTGCCCAGCTGAGTGGCCTTGAGCTCTTGGAGCCTCAGATACTACACCTGAAAAAAAATGGTACCCATTAGTGCAAATGGGCCATGGAAATCAGGAGGGAAGAGGGAACCCACGCAAGCAGCATGCTGGGCACAGTGCCAGGCACACCAATAGAAACAGCAGCCCTTGGCAGCTGCTGGGTGCTGAAGGCTGTAGTCCCCTCCCTGTCTATAGGGATGGTGGACAGACATTGACAGGATTTGTTCTAAATGGCCCTGTCTGAATCCTGCTCTTCAATAAGAAACCCAGCAGGAGCCTCACTGAGCCAGAGAAATCCAGCATGGCTCACAGTCAAATCCTGCTGGCCAGAGAGATTGTTATATGGCACTCTCTTAAGTGCCACCAGAAGAGGCAAAAGAGACATCAGGCATCTTACTGGCTCCGATCCCTACAGGTATACATGGTCCGGCCAAGTTCCTGTATGCCGGCTTGCACAGGAACTATGCAACCCTTCCGGTCCTGGGGGAAAATAAGGCTCAGCATCAAGGGCACAATTCACAGGTCTGAGTGTGGGCATAGCCAGGCCAAATGTGTAGCACCAGTCCCCAAGGAAAGCTGTGGCCCCGTTTTCCCCAGAAAACACCTCATTAATTCCCAGCTGAAAAAAAAAACCCTCCCTCCCCTCTGAATGGTCAGGATCTAGCTCCTTCCTCAGAGCCCCTGCATGGCTTAGACAGTAACACCTCCAGTCGTTGACACCAAGATTTCTCCCTGGGAAAGGTGGGAAGGTGGCTTAGAGGAAGAGTGCTCACCTAGCATGCATGAAGCTCTGGGTTCAATTCCTCAGTACCACATAAACAAAAGGCTGGAAGTGGTGCTGTGGCTCAAGTGGTAGAGCTCTAGCCTTGAGCACAAGAAGCTCAGGGATAGTGCTCAGGCCCAGAGTTCAAGCTACAGGACTGCCAAAAAAAAAAAAAAAAGACTTCTTCTGACTGTGACTCTATATCTTTCTTCATCATGGGTCTGTCCTGTGCATTGTAGGGTGTTTTCTTTTTTTTTTTTTTTTTGGTACGGTTGTGAGGCCTGAACTCTGGGCCTGAGCACTGTCCCTCAGCTCTTCAGCTCAAGGCTAAGTGCCCTACCACTTGAGCCACAGCGCCACTTCTGGCTTTTTTCTTTTTGCTTATGTGGTGCTGAGGAATCGAACCCAGGGCCTCAGGCATGCAAGGCAAGCGCTCTACCACTGAGCCACCTTCCCAGCCCCCATTGTAGGGTGTTTTGCAGTATCCCAGGCCCCTGTCCACTGGATGCCAGTGACACACACATACACACACACAGATGGCAATCAAAAATGTCTAAAGAAAACTGGGTGCTGGTGGCTTCCACCTGTAATCCTAGCTACTCAAGAGGGTGAGATCTGAGGATCAAGGTTCAAAGTTAGCCTAGGCAGTAAAGTAGAGCTATGACTCAAGTGGTAGAGTGCTAGCCTTGAGAGAGAAAAAAAAAAGTCCCGGATAGCCCCAGTCCCTGAATTCAAGCCCCCAGACCAGCAGGAGTGGGGTGGGGGATGCGGTGAGGGAATCTACAGAAAGCCATTCAGTCCCTAGTGGCTCACACCTGTCATGCTAGCTACTCAAGAGGCTGGGAGCTAAGGAATGAAGTTCAAAGTTAGCCCAGGCAGAAAGGTCCATGAGACTCTTACCTACGGTTAACCACCAAAATGCAAAAGGTAGAGCTGTGGCTCAAATGGTAGAATTCCAGCCTTGAGTGAAAAAGCTAAGGGACAGTGCCCAAGCCCTGAGTTCAAGCTCAGTACTAACATTTTAGAAAACGTCTACAGGCATTTCCAAATGTCCCAAACCATCATGGAGAATGAACACTTGACAGGACGCCCACCGGGCTGCTGCTCTATCGGAGCTACACAACCATCCCTGCTACCGCCAGAGGAGGGGCCTGTGTACTCCTTCAGCCCCACTTCAGAGGTCCCAAGGGAGCCGGACTTGAACTTGACTTGCCGTCCCATGTTTGCATGCTCCGCCTGTAGAGATTCCTACTAACATAGCTCCGCAATGTGGCTGCTGCTCTCCATGAGACTGTCACACACTGACCTCCCAGGGTCCCTGCTCACACCTGCCAGGTCCCAGGTGCTCATCCACATTGGGTAGATGCATTAGAGAAGGGCTCTGTCTCTCCAGCCTTGGCAAATGATGACCCATCTGCAAAGGCCTCAGGTAGGAAGGAGGGTCTGACGCCTCTCTGCTCTAGGCCCTGGTGATACTGAAATGCACTGTGGTGTTGACACAAAATACATCCCCCTCCCCATCCTCGAGCCAGGGCAGACCCTGGAGCCAGCCTGAGTCTTGCTCCCCCTTCCACTGTGGGGGCTAGGGGACCCAGGAGCAGGCACTGCCCCCCTGGGGGTGGGGAATGGTTTGCTCAGGCAGCAGCTACCCAGCTGTCTACTACAGTTTGACTTCTTCCCTCAGCCCTGGCTTAGCAATTGAGCAACTCAGCAGGCATCTGACAAGACAGGGTTTCCCAAACCTGTCGAAACTCGCCTAACTCAGCCCCTGTGGGCACGTTTGGGAAGCTGAGTATTTGCACCCAGCCTCCTCCTCCTCCTCTTGTTCCTCCTCTTGAGGAGGAAGAGATGGATCTGAGCCAACAGGGCACAGATTGGCCAGGGTGGGGGTGACAGCACCCACCATTGGCCCCTCCGGGTCACCCCTCCGCTTGCAAGAGCGGCTTGCTGCTCTGCTCTGCAAACGCAGCTGCTAGGCGGAGCTGCGACCCGAGGTTGCTTCCCAGATTTCCACAGGAGTTGCCAGGTTTTATCTCTGAGTCCTGAGCTCCATCTTCTGTGATTCAGCCAGCCCTAAGAAGCCTCGCTCCCTGCGGTGACCTCCCCAGCACCCTCTTCCCCTGCAACCCCTCTCCACCTCCCCCATCTCCTGGCAAACACAAAACCAAACTCTGTCTTCAGAGTTCCCAACTCAGAACCCCTACAGCGGAGGGGACCTGGTCTTGAGAGAGGAAGGGAGGCACGAGGGAGGGAGGGAGGCGCCCTGTCCAGTCCTCCCCACAGCTCACTCATGTGTATCCTTCTAGGGGCCCCTTTGCAGCCAGGGATTACCAATGGCCTAAAGGGGCCTCCTTCTTGCTGGGACTCGAAACTGTCCTTCAGAGGCCATTTTTTTTCTTTTTTCTTTTCTTGAGCTTCATTTTACTCAAGGCTAGCACTCTATCACTTGAGCCACTTTTGGCTCTTTCTGAGTGGTTTCTTGTAGATAAGAATCTCACCAACTTTCCTGCCTGGACTAGCTTCAAACCCTGATCCTCAGATCTCAGCCTCCTGAGCAGCTAGGGTGACAGGCGTGAGCCATAGATGCCACTTCTCACCGTTCCTAACATCAGCCTTGTGATCCCAGGATGAGGTCCTGGGAATTCATCCCAGGAAGAGCAAGCTGGAGAGAGCAGATTTTCCCCTCCCGCTTGGGGTCCTCCCATCCTAGGATTCCAGACAAGTCACAGACACTACTAGAGATGGGTGGAGGTGTAGGGAGGGAGGCCTGGGGACTCTGAGCCCCCTTATGCTGGACATCTACTGGGTACTCTGCTGGGGTCTGTGGGGGAGCCAAGAACTCCATCCTGGGTCTCTTGTGTCTTTCCAGAACTTTCCTGTAGCAGATGAAAGCAGACTTGCAGCCCCACATTACTACCCTATGTTCTGTGCAGGAGAGGATGAGCAACAGGGGCCAGGGAGGAGCCAGGAGCAGCCCACCAGCCTCATCAGTGGAGCCACCAAACGCTAGGCAGGGTTGTCTGGTGATAGATGTCTCAGCTGGGGTGTTTACCCTCCCCTTTGTTTGTGCCAGTACCAGGCTTGAAATCAAGGCCTAGGCGCTGTCCCTTAGCTTCTTCACTCAAGGCTGGCACTCTACCACTTGAGCCACAGTTACACTTCCCCCTTTTTTTGGTGGGGGGGGGGCTTAATTGAAGATAAGAGTCGGATGGACTTTTCTGTCTGGGCTGGCTTTGAACCTCAGTCCTCAGATCTCAGCCTCCTGAGCAGCTAGAATTACAGGCGTGAGCCACCAGCATCCTGGCAGCCTGTCCTGCCTGCCATCTCGCCCCAGACCCTCCACCAGCTGGGGAAGACATTTCATTAGGTCAGAAGCCACAGGGCATGAAAGGATCTCTGAGTTGGTCTGAGCAAAAGAAACGCTATTTGCTGCCAAAATAGAGGGCAAGGTGAGTTCAGGAAGCACCTTAACCCTTTGACCCCCACTCACCCTGCAGAGACGCCCGGCTCTGGGAGAGAAGGAAAATTCCTACCTCGTGTGCCAGGGCTCAGGCCCTGCATTCCCAGGTCTGAGCAGCTTCCTGGCCCTGAGCCAGTCCCCTGAGCTGGGAGTTAGGAAAAGGGAAGGGGGAGAGGTGCTCCCAAATAGGAAAAGCCCTCAGGTGCAGAAGGGCTGCCTCCAGAGCACCGGGAATCACAGCAGTGGGAGGAGGAGGAGAAGGTGGAAATGGGGGTGCTGAGGTATCTGAGTAAGGGAGGCTAGGACTCCAAGGGAACATGGAGAGGGGAAGCCAGCCCTAAGTGCAGAAACATGCAGCGCTGGAGAAGGCCTTGTAGTCCTCCACGGCGGAGGGAAGCACAGAGAGCCTTGGGGAATTGACCTGGGCGTTGAAAGCCCCCAGCCAGACTCCTGCTAAGGCTAGGAGATGTGGGGGAGAGGCACTCCAATGCCCCATAAACCCACAGACCGTCACGTGACCACCAACAGCTGCTCCCCCTCCCCCAGGGATTCAGGCTGGTGGTGGCATTTCCTTCCATGGCCCCAGAGCCACAGAGACCACAAGCCTAGGTGACTGTCCCTGCAGCCACAGGACCACCAAGATATCCCCCTCCCCTGTACTCCCTCACTCCTAAAAGTACCCCATAATTCAAAAAATTTGAGCCACTTTGCCCAAATCAGTGTCTGGGGACACCAAACTGTACTGACCTCAGTGTCAAGGGTCACCTTTGGAGCTTGAGGACTCAGGTCCCCGAGCCCAGGAGCCAGAATACCAAAATGGGAGCCACCCCTGACTGCCTGTGCCACCTGTAGTACACATCTCTTGAGCCCAGCTGCCCTCCTGTATAAAGGGAAGAGACGATACACACACACACACACACACACACAGGCCCAGCCACCCCTGGACTGTGGTATTGCAGATGGGTTGGTGCCTGTGCCCGCCGCCGCCTGAGGCTTCTGGTGATCTCTTATTCCCCAGACGACAACAGTGTCCCCTTCTTGTCACCCCTTATCTCCCTGGTTCTCAAAGGGTTGGATCAAAATGGGTCCAAAGCTCCAAAAACCTGTTGCTTAACTCTGCAGACTTGCTTGGAGATGCTCTTTAAAGATCTGCAGTTTGAGGCAGAAGCTCAAGTGGCCCCCTAGGAGTGCCCAGCTGGGGAAAAGTGGGGGACCCAGGTCTAAGAGGGCTGAGAGGGCCTTGCCAGGGATGGCAGGGGGGTTGGGGGGTACAGAGCCAGGCTGGAGGGCTGGCTGGGGCCCAGCAGAGGGTGCTGCGTGATAGACGGAGGGAGGGGAGGTGGACAGGATGCCCACCACGGGAGAACAGCTGGACAGCCAGTAACCCAGAAAGACTAAGACCCTGGACAGAGGAGCAGCGTCTCGCTCTCCATGGTACAGATAAACATGTGGAAACCCCAAGTTTGCATCCGGTGACACAGAGATGAGATCCGAGCCCAGGCAATCATTCCATGCCTCTTATAGGATAGGAGACACCAAAGGGGACACAGCCCACTCAGACCGTGGGTAAGGAAGCGTTCGGAGAGCTGACATGACCAGGGGATGGGATGGGTTCTGGGAGGTGAGAACCCCTCCTGTTCCCCAAGAATACCACCCTTGGTGCGGGCGGGGGAGGGTCCATCTGCTTCCACCTGCCCATGTCCCCCAGGCGGTCATCTGGGGCAGAAACCCCAGTTCCTCTGCCTCCCCCTCCTGCCTGCTTGGCCTCCTTCCTCCCTGAACTACAGGCACAGCCTTTCCTGAGGAGGCTCTAAATGCGGCCCAGGCAGGCAAGGAGGCCAGAAGGAGGGGGCAAGAGAGGCCTGGGCTGGGCTGGTGTCCCAGCCCCCACCTGGATATCTGTAGAGCCAGGACCAATGGCCAGGACACTGACCCAGCTCTTCCCCTGCCCTCCTCTCTCCACACAGAGCCTAGGAAGAGCCACAGAGGTGCAGATTCTCCTCTAGGAATTTGTATGTTTTATTTTAAAAAAAAAAAAAAGAGGCAAGCAAACCTGGAAAAGCTTGGGACAAGCCCAGCTAATTTTAGTTTCTAATGAAAACAGCAGGTGGCCAAGAGGATCTGATCTCCCTGGCAGGGCCAGGCCCTCCAGCCTCTCAGGCTGCAGGCACGGGTGGCTGGGGAGGGCCTCCTGGGAGGAGCTTGGAGGACCTGCAGCCCCTGGTAGAGAAGCCGGGCGGGCACAAGCTGGCAGCAGCAAGCAGCAGCAGGGGCGGCCTGAGCTGGTAGGGAGATCTGATTAATGGTATGGTCATGGCTAGAGTCCTGGGTGGCCGAGGCAGCAGGTGGCCAATTGCTAAGCCTACACTCAGCCGTGGCAGGAAGAAGCCTAAACGCGACAGAGCAACCAGGACCTGAGAAGAAGCAGGCATAATCAGGGCCTCCAGAGCAGGCCCGGCCCAAAGGCAGTCATCACCCATGAGGCCCTGGCTCTCTCCCCCAGAAATGGCTTGTGCAGCCGATATTTGAGCCTGGCCCAGCTCCCAGGTCAACGAGTGGCACACGTGTCTCTGGGGGAAAGGTTGAGCCACTGTCAGGCACTGTGAGTGGATTCCAGAAGCCTTCAGGAGCGGTTGGGCTCAGCCCCAACTGCCTCCAAGCCCTCAGCAGCCCCATCCAACTCCTCACCCCTACTCCTTCCTGCCCTGAGGACTTACCTAGCAGCAAGTATTTATGTTCCGTGCACTGGGCAAGGACAGACTCGATTCGGGACAAGATGTCAGACCCTTAGCTGCCCAGAGCTGAGAGTCCTTGCTGATGGCTACTTGCTGACTGTGGGACATTGAACAAGTCTTCTCCTCTCTGTGGACCTCAGCTTGCTAATCTGTAAGATGAAGCCAGGCACTAAGCAGCTACCAAGAAAGCCAGTAGACCCAGGACAGGCAGAGCAAGTCCCCCACCCCCACCCCAGCCCATGCCAGCACTTCTTCAGCACTAGGCCGGAGTCCCTCAACCCCCAGAAAAGCCCCTTGGGTCTAGAAGGGAGAGGAGGATGGAAGGCCAGGCCTCCTGTGCATGGGAGGGTAGCTGTTGTACCCGGGGAAAGCAGGGCTGGATGGCAAGCATTGGCGCCACCAGAGGCCATTTCTCATCTTGGCCCCAGACTTGGCCCCAGTGGTTCACAGCCACACTGGGGCAGCAGCAACCCCACACGCCTGCTTTGGTTATGCCAACCTGCCTCCAGGTGTGTTTCCGAACCCAGGGCTCCTTAGGGCCATCTCCCTCCTTCAGTGGCAAAGGCACTAACTATCAGCCTGCCGTGGGACCCACAATTTTTCTCTGCCAGTAGAAAGAGGAGCACCAGCTCCAACAGCAAGAAAGGCCACAAGTATTCCCATTCATGGTGCCCATGACAAACAGCCTCTGGGTAGCTGGGGCTTGCACCAGGTCACAGTAGGCTGCTAGCTCCACCGGGCCTCCCACCCTGATCCTTCTGCCGATGGACCCTGCCATGAATGTCTGCCTCCATCAGGAGCCAGGGTCCAGCACACCAGACCCCGCCATTGGCCGGATACAGGGGGAACACAGGCCTAGTTAGGGACAGGCTCATGCTGTGCTTCTGCATCAGAGGAAAAAAGCCCCCATCCAGTTCCCAGAGTCCACACCCAAGGAGGGGAGGAAAGGACCCACATTCACCTCAACCCCTGTCCCCTCACCAAAGGACACCCACCAGGGCCTCATAAACGTGGACCTGGCCCACCGCCAGTAGCTGAGCTCTTGGCGCCCCCTGCAGGCAGAGCCCAACAGGTAGGACTGGCTCCATAGGCGGTCCCTTCCCGACAGCCAGAGCAGGGGTCCCCAGGCAGGGCTGAAGAACAGGGGCTCCCTCTTCCACATGCACCCTTCTACCTCACCACCATCCTCCCGTGCCATCTCCCTTCTGAGAGGCTCACGTGACCTCTGAGGGGCCTGTCCAGGACTCTACCAATCCTTGTACATCCTTTGGGTTGGACCGTGTAGGGATTAAAGAGGGGAAAAGGGAGGTCTGGGTGACAAGAACACAGGGACAAGTTGAGCTTGGACTGCTTTGTCTGTGATCACCCACCTCCTGGTGGCCCATCTGAGCTGCCAGGGGAAACCTCCACGGCTGTGACCAGCCAAGAGTCCAGTGCCCGGCCATACCCAATCATGGAGGCCTCTGCCCCACCCCTCACGGCTGTATGGAAAGCCACACTTGGTCCCACAGGCAGGGGGTGGAGGTGACCTATCTGGGGCCTGATGCCACCTTTAGGACAACAGGAATATGCTAGGTTGAGTCCCTCTGGCTCACCATGGGCGCTTACTCAAGACCCTTCTCCACGCTTCTCAGTGGGGCCTGGTTCCCTTTTGTCCCAAGCTCAGATGCACACCAAACACTACCTGAAGTAGGGTCCAGGCATGCTCTTCCTGAAAACCCTGTAGATATTTCCAAGGAACAGTCGGATGCCAGAATCATCTGTTGGTCCAATCCACATGGCTGCTTCTTGCATACTTCCAGGGCTAGGAGGTGGGCCACCAAAGGCACCTAGGCCAAGTTTCTTCAGTGGAATAAACTCGGTTCCTGGGGCTTCTGCCCCCAGTGTCAGCTCTAGTCCTTGACCCACATAAAAAATTCTGCTGCCACCTAAGGCCAGGACCTCAGATAAAGCCTTTCCTCCTCACCTGTTACTAGCTGTGACCTTTACACAAGGCAAACTGTTTGTCTAGGCCTCTTTCTCTTTAAAATGGGACTTCAAGCCAAGCACTGTTGGCTCATGCCTGTAAACCTAGCTACTTAGGAGGCTGAGATATGAGGATCTCAGTTCAAAGCCAATTTGAGCAGAAAGTCTGTGAGACTTTTTTTTTTGGTAGGTTATGGGGCTTGAACTCGGGGCCTGGGCACAGTTCCTGAACCTCTTTGTGCTCAATGATAGTGCTCTACCACTTGAGCCATAGCACCACTTCCAGTTTTTGAGTGGTTAATTGGAGACAAGAGTCTCACACGGACTTTTCTGCCCATGCTGGCTTCGCAATCCTCAGATCTCAGCCTCCTGAGTAGTTAGGATTACAGGTGTGAGCTACCAGTACCTGGCTGGTGAGACTCATACCTCAAACTCATCATCAAAAAGCTGGAGATCGAAGCCGGGCTCTGGTGGCTCACACCTGTAATCCTAGCTATTCAGGAGGCTGAGATCTGAGGACTGTGGTTCAAGCCCAGGCAGGAAAGTCCATGAGACTCTTATCTCCAATTAACCATCAGAAAACTGGAAGTTGTATTGTGGCTCAAGTGGTAGAGTGCTCACCTTTAGTTGAAGAGCACAGGGACAGTGCCCTGGCCCAGAGTTCAAGCCTCATGACCAACAACAACAACAAAAAAAAAGCTGAGGGTTGAGTTGTGATTCAAGTGGTAGAGCACCAGCCATGAGTTTTAAAAAAAAAAAAAACACCTGAGGGACAGAGCTTAGGCTCTGAATTCAAGCTCCAGGATCAGAACTAAGGGTTAAATGCAATCATGTCAAGTATTTAAACCCAATCCCGATGAAGTTTCTTAAAAGTTAGTTCTTATTATCATTATCATAAAAATTTCCTCTTTTTAGTAGAACTTTACTATTTTCTTTCTTGTTCATCACCAACCACTAATGACTAAATTTAGAAAACAAATGTGGGTTCTTGCCTCATACCTCAGGATCCCCCAGATCCTGAGAGCCAGGAAGCTTGGGAGTCACAGGCCTGTCCCCTACACCAGAGGGAAGTCGAAGCCAGGACCAGCCGAGAGGCATAAATAGGCTCCCTGAGACGTGGGTGTTACCCAAGTAACATGCAAAGCGGAGCTGGGCACAAGGCGGGGGAGACAGCTCTGCATGGCGCTCCTCTCCCTCTCCCCAGGTACCTGGCCAAGTTGTCCTCGGTGGGGAGCATCTCCGAGGAGGAGACGTGCGAGAAGCTCAAGGGCCTGATCCTGAGGCAGGTGCAGATGTGCAAGCGGAACCTGGAGGTGATGGACTCCGTGCGCCGCGGCGCCCAGCTGGCCATTGAGGAGTGCCAGTACCAGTTCCGGAACCGGCGCTGGAACTGCTCCACCCTCGACTCCCTGCCCGTCTTTGGCAAGGTGGTCACACAAGGTGAGCAGGGCTCAGGAGCAGTCCCGTGCAGCGGGCGGGGGAGTAGGGGCAGAAGCTGCCCTCATTTTGCACCCGAAGAAGCAGAGGCTCATGTAGTGGACAGGACTGGCTTGCCCCGGGCTTCTCAGAGAGTGAAGGACAAAGTCAGGCTTCCAACCCAGCTGGTGCTCTTCCCCCTTTCATACTCAGCTTTGGGTGTGGGATCCATCTCATGGACATGGACGTGTATGTTTAGTAATATACAAGGCACCTTGTCTCATGCCTGTAATCCTAGCTACTCGGGAGGCTGAGATCTGAGGACTGAGCCAGCCCAGGCAGGAAAGTCTATGAGATGCTTATCTCCAATTAACCAACCCCCCAAAATCCAGAAATAGAGCTGCCCTCCCTCAAGTGATAGAGCACTAGCTTTGAGCAAAAAAGCACAAGGACAGTGGGCAGGCCCTGAGTTCAAGCCCCAGGACTGGCACATGCCCATGTGTATACACACACACACACACACACACACACACACACACACAGCTCCAGCTCCCATCCTCTCTAGTTTACAATCCAGTGAGGGACAGTCATCCATACGAGGAGTGGCTTACATGTAAAGAAGCGTATGTGCCACATGTGGACCAGATGGTGTTTTAAAAGTTGTCATCAGCCCTTTGAGACAGGCTTCCATCCTGCAACTGAAGAATGAGAGGCACACAAAGGTCACATCCCACTTTAGCCCAAGGTTGCAGAACTGGAAAGTGGCAGAGCTAAGCCCTGAGCCCAGAGGCAATATGCGGTGTGGGCTGTGCATACTCACAAGGAGGAAACACCACGGGAGACGTTTGGATGCCTCCCCTGGCCAGCACCGAGGTGCTCGGGGAAGGATTTCCCACAGAGGCAGGCCCTCAGCAGAGACGAGCAACATGGAAAGGCATTAAGCCAAAGGGAGGTGGGCCAAGCATAGAGGCTCTCCGGCACTTCCTTGAGAGGTACCAGGTCACTGGCCTGAGGCAGTGCCACAAGCCAGGTGCCTCTCCTCCTATTTCCTGAGCACAAAGCTGACCCTGCAGAGCCACCAGAGTCCAGAAGGTCCTTTGACTTGCTTAGGTAGCGAGAAGGGGTGGCCTGGGCCAACCTTTGTCTTGGCACCTGTAGGCCTGGATGGCCAAGGAGCCTGGCAAACCATTTGGATGTTGTTGGAAACCAGCTGTGATACAAATCTGGAAGCCATTCTCCTGGGAGCTGGCAAGGGCCAAAAAGGCACGGCCATGCCTTGCATTGCTGAACTTCACTGCTCTTGAAAAGCAGCAGAGAACATCCCAGAAGCAGAGAATCTCCCAGGATGATAGTACCCAGGGAAGCCTGGTGGGCAAGGCTCCAAGGGCTAACTTCAAATATATATATATATATATACTGTGAGCATGGGCAGCCCCTTGTACAGAGTGGGTATGCAGCAGGGTTTTCTAAGCCAGGTTGGTCATACCTCTGGGCCTTTGCACATCCTTTGTGTACTCAGCCCATTCTTAACCAGCTCAGTGGTTTCCTCTGCCCTTCCCAACCCTAAGCCTGTATGTCTTTATTTTGAGATAGAGTCACCATGATAGCCCAGGCTGCCCTTTTCAATCCTCTGGCCTCAGCCTTCCAAGTGCTGATATTATAGGCACATATCACCATGTCTACTCTACCAGGCTGTGTGTGTGTGTGTGTGTGTGTGTGTGTGTGTGTGTGTGTGCACATGTACATGCATGTCAGTCCTCAGAGTCTGGGCACTGTCCCAGAGCTTTTTTGCTCAAGGTTACCACTCTACCACTTGAGCCAGAGCTCCACTTTATTTTAGGTGTCAGTCCTGGGCCTTGAACTCAAGGCCCAGTGCTGTCCCTGAGCTTTTTTTTCTCAAGGCTGGTGCTTTACTACTTGAGCCACAGCTCTACTTCTGTTTTTTTTGTAGTTTATTGGAGATAAGAGTCTCACAGATTATCCTGTTCAGGCTGGCTTCAAACCATTATCCTTAGATCTCAGCCTCTTGAATAGCTAGGAATATAGGCATGAGCCACCAGCACCCAGCCAGTTCCAGCTTTTTGGTGGCTAATTGCAGAAAAGAGACCTAACTGCCCACAGACTTAACTGCCCACAGACTTAACTGCTCACAGACTTAACTGCCCAGGCTGGCTTTGAACTGCAATCCTCATATCTCAGCCTCCTGAACAGCTAAGATTATAGGCACAGCTCTGAATTCTTACTGTGAGGAATGGGGTCCTCTCTCTCTTTCTCTCTCTCTCTCTCTTTCTCTCACACACATACACACACACACACACACACATTTTTGCCACTTTCTGTTTTTATTTCAAACCTAGAGAAAAGTGGCAACAAATAGTACAAGGAATTGTATAAATTTCATCTTAACATGTGCTTACTGTTCTACTTAGATATAGATACACATGCACACCTTTGTGCAAGCCAGGAACATGCACTGTGTTTCAGTACTCCTGGACTGTAGTGTATAAAGTCTCCCTGCCTAACCCCACTCCTCCCCCATTCCCAGAAAGGCTTTTGGTGGGGACATTATTGGCTAGAGCACTACCATTTGAGCCACTCCCCCAACACCACCCCTCCCAGAGTCTTGATCTCTTCCCAGGCAAGGTGACAGCTCACAGGGCTGAAGGCTGGAGGGGAGAACAGTCAGTGGACATCATCTAGTGACAGAAAGCAGGAGGGTCTGAGAATAAAAGGGGAAGTGTGACCAACACCAGCCCTGAGGACCCTGTGGACAGGTACGTTTGTCACCTGTGGCAGGGGCTAGGAGAGGTCTACCCCATCAGCAAATTCTAGAAGCACTGTGGAGAGTCTGAGGTGGCTGAGTCAAGCTCCTGGGAGCTGAGACTGGGCTGGTCATCTCTTCCCAATAACTCTCCTCCTTCCTCTTAGAAAATCTTCAAAGATCTCCACTGAGCAAGAGGAAAAGGATTCCATCCAGCCCAAAACCTGAGAAAGCCCCGGAGTGGTTAACGAGGCTTCTCTGAGCCTGTCCCCACTTGTCCCAGGACACCTCACAAGGCTGTCCCCAAGGCACAGTGACATAATGGGTGGGAAGTACCTGTGTAGGTGTTGACCCATTCTCACAGCTGACTATTGCGCTAGGCAGGCCTCTTGTCCTGAGCTCTCAGGAGGGAATCTGGCGTGCACACACACACACACACACACACACACACATTGCCTAGCTGGGGAGTGTGGCCTCAGCATGGAAGAGAGCAGAGCTGACAGATTCCTTGGGTCCAAGCCAGGGGTTACTTAGAGAAAGAAGAACAGGAGCCCAGTTGGTCGAGGGCCTGTCAGATCACCTAACAGATCACAGCTCTGAGCTGGGGATCCTGTTCCCCGCCTAGCTGAGAAAAGAACAGACCGGACCAAGACCCTGGCTTTACTAGTGATTGACTATGAGGTCTTGGGCAAGGTCCACACATCGGGCACCAACCCTGTGAGGATTCAGGGAAACCAGTGCTTGTACAGGGTGACTCTCTTAGGTAAAGGGTTAATTGACGCTCACAGGGTTTGGGGTGGGGCATTTACCATTGCTAGCATTTCCAGAGGTGTCCCAGCCCCCAACTGTAGCTCCCCCCACAAGCAGAGAGTCCACCCTTGTTCCAGTAAGCTGAGTGTGTGCTCCAGGCGAGAAGATAGACCATCTTTGGGATAGGTGGAATCGAGGGCAATGGGAAAGTGGTGGGTCTTGGCTAAACAGACATGAAGAGCCAAAAGAGGGCTGGCCCTCAAGTTTTAGCTTCTGCCTAAGCCTTGTGCTTTGACCAGCACCTGCCTGCGTGCGTGTGCGCGTGTGTGTGTGTGTGTGTGTGTGTACAGGATGGGGGATGGTTGGGGTACAAAGAGTCAAAGGTATGCTGACTGGCCTGAGCCAGATGGAGCAGGGTAGGGGGGGGGGGTCGGGGGCTGACAAAAACTCTCTTGCTTTCTTCCATCTTGAAGCAGTATCAGGCCTCTCTGTGACCGCCATCAAATCCCTTGTCCTCAAAGAGAACTCCGAGGACTGATATCCCTGCAGGCGGAATGGCTACATTGAAAAGCAGTATAACACACTATCCATCTGTCCACCCCAACTACCCATCATACTAGGCTGGACTGAAACATCCTGGCCATATGGCCACAGCCATTTACTTTTTTTTTTTTTTGGGTCCGGTTGTGGGGTCTGAACTCTGGGCCTGGGCGCTGTCCCTCAGCTCTTCAGCTCAAGGCTAGCACTCTACCACTTGAGCCACAGCACCACTTCCGGCTTTTTTCTTTTTGCTTATGTGGTGCTGAGGAATTGAACCCAGGGCCTCGAGCATGCAAGGCAAGCGCTCTACCACTGAGCCACCTTCCCAGCCCCAGCCATTTACTTTTTGTTTTTGTTTCAGTACTGAGGTTTGAACTTAAGGCCTCACACTTGCTAGGCAGGCACTCTACCATTTACGCCATGTCTCCAGCCCCTTTCTGGACTGGTGATTTTCGAAGTCAAGTCTCATTTGACAGCCAGGCCGGCCTGGGCTGGGATCTTCCTACTGGTTCCCTGCATTGCCTTGGATTCATCACTATGGCTGGCCGTTAATAGGCATACACTGCACCCAACCTTAGCTAAGATGGAGCTCACATTCCTTTACACCTGATTGGCTTCCAACTACAATCCCTTGATCTCTGCCTCCTAAGTAGCTAAGAGTACAGTCTTGAGTCACTGTACCAGGCTCCTGGTCACCTTCTGATGCCTCAAATAAGTTGCAGGAGCTCTAGGGAAGCATACCTCAAGGGAAATCTCCAGGGTGCAAGTCCCCGGAGGCCACAGAGACCACACATAGAAGACAACTGGAAGATAAAACTGCCTGGACAGTGTGAGACAAGCAGGCCAGTGGACAGGCCTGGAGTCCCCGTAGTATGATGGCCGGAACCGGCGGTGGGGTTTCCCTGCAGAGAGAGTACAGTCATCCCCATGTTAGAGGAAGGAGACAAGACTCAGAGAGGAAGGCCATGCTGCGTATGAATCTTAACAGGGATATGGCCCCCAATACTTTACTGCTCCCAGGTGCTCCACTGTCCCTTCAAGCCCAAAAGGCTGCCTGCAGACCCCACCACCTAACACTCTCCCTGAGTCAGCCTGGGAAATATCGGAGCTGTGATCATTCCCTGACCTCCACCAGACCCCGACCCACCTGGTGCCTGGGGATGGCCAGGCCTGGAGCTTCCTTTCTAGTCCATCTCAGCCTCAGCTAAATCGCTGAGCGCTCCTTCCTGCCTCACTGGGACAGGCAGGCAGACAGACAGACAGGCCCCAGTTCCAGCTTCCACTTGGCCATTTGCTATGCTAAGGAACCCAGGCAAGCGCCCCGAGCTGACCTTTGCGTCTCTAGAATAGAGCTGACTGCCAAGGTTGTCTTGAGCCCTGGACAGCACGTGGAAAGGCCCTGGCACTCATTGGGACCTCAGGAATAACAGCTATCACGTCTGCAGGATTGCTCTGAGGCCCTTGCCTGCCTTGGCCCCTTGAAAAGGATGCCATTGAGGCTAAACCCAGAGGACACACAAGAGAACTGGGAAGAAAAAGCTAGCAAGAAGAGCTGGGTGTGGAGAGGGTAGAGGCCTGTGGGAAGAGAAAAGGGCTGCAGAGCAGTGGCTAGCTCTTGAGAGCTCTGCCTTCCCCTAGCCAAGACAGTGCCGGCTTTCCTGCAGCTGGAGCACAAGTTCCTTGCCCAGGTGTAGTCTACCTACCATCTTGCTGGCAATGGCAGGCCCACCACACGCTTCCCTATGAGAAATCTCAGAGGAGAGCAGGCTTTGCTAGGTCCCCCGATAGACAACAAGCCTCCAGCCTGGGCACCTGGGAAGGAAGGAAGAACTCCAGCAGTCCAGGGGCTGGACCTCGGGCCGGTGGGAGAAGGCTGGAGGAGCCACTACCATTTGGGCAGAGTGGCATGCCCACATCCTCCAGGTCCCCTGGGCCTCCTGCACTGAGCACAGAAATCACCTGCCCCCCACCCCTAGCAAAGAATCCATGGAGCAAAGTGAGCCTATCCTGCAGCAGGTGAGGTTTAGGGTAGAGCCTAAGGAAACCCTTCTGGAGGTAGGAGGTGATGGATTACATGCATGTCCCTGGTGCTCAAGGCCTTGGTCGAAGAGAAAGCTTTAGAGTCAGGATGCCTGAGTTCAGATTCTGATCCTGCCACTTCCTAGCTGAGTGTGCCTCAGTTTCCTCATATATAAACCAATGGCTGCAAGTATTTGCTTTCTAGGGTGCTGTGAGGAGTATATAAACTACTAGATGGGCATGCGCAGTGCTGGTACACAGCTTTGTGGAAGATTCTTTCTTTCTTTGGGACCATCCTCGAGCTGAAGACACCCCAAACATCCTTGTTCCCTGAGGCTAAGGCAAAGGGAACCTGGAGTCCTAGCAGATGGGTGTTAGTTTAGGGAATGAGGCGGTGGGGGGGTCTCCCTCAACAACCTCACAAGGAAGAGAGCACCCCCAAAAGCGTTTACACTTAGCCCAGAGTAGGGAGGAGGGACCCCGCAGCAGGGAGGGCAGAGGCAGCCCACCAGGCCCTTCAGTCTTGTCTCCTGCTTTAACTACCCTTCCCCCTTGGTCTTTGGGGCAAAGATTTGTGCTGGTTCAGGCCTGGAAATGCCAGAAATACCAGAGACTGAAGTCGTCTCTCTTTGGGCGGCCACAGTATAAAACCAACCAACACGAGCCTGCTATTAACCTCCATTAACTTGGAGAAGATTCCATCCCAAGCTGTCGAGGCCCCATGGCTCCAGCCAAGCCCCTCGATGCTAGCCCAAAAAGGCCAAGCAGAGAGTAGACAGTGGAGTGGGTGATGGGTGGTATCCCCAGCTTAAGGACAGCACCTAGAACAAGGAGTCCTGAGAGTTGGGGTCCAGCTGCCGCCCACCTCGGTGCCCAGCCTCAGCTGCCTCTGTCCACAGACAGGCACAGAGAGGCGGATTGTTCCCAGCTGACCACGGTGACTGCTCCCCAGGCAGCTGGGAGCACAGGCCTGGGTGTCACAGAGGTAATTGCCAGCCATGGGGCTGAAGCCTGCCCCCACCACTCCTGCGGATACAGACCCTGTAGCAAGACACAGAAGGACAGTCAGGACACACAGAGGCCCCCACAGGGCCTGGGAGAGGAGCAGGGTCTGCTGTCTGCTTGTACACACAACCCCACCTCACCCCCAGAAAGAGACTCCACAACAGCTACACCTCCCCCCCCCCCCCGCACCATTCCTAGGAGGATAAAAACATCCATTCAGGCAGGGGAGGAGGGCCCACACCAAAATAGCATCACTGAGCAGCCATGGTGAGGACGGAATCGCCGCAGTGGAGAGGCGGGTGGACCTGTGCTGGACCGAGGCCCGCTTCGGTGGCCTCCTGGCCCTGTGGTGGAGACCAAACCCTTCCTCTCTCTGAACCTGCATGTGGCTGTCGATACTGGGGGTGGGGGGGAAGGGGGCGGCAGAGGATGTGAGTACAGTAGACACCCCTACCCCACAGTAAAGTAGTAGGAGCTGCTGTTATAATTTGCTGGATTTGATATTCAGCCATTTTCAGCAGTGGGCCCAGCCTGGAGGAAGAGCCAAGGTGGGGGGGTCACAAAAGGGGTGCACCCCTCTGAGCGTGGAGAGCCGGCAGGCAGGCTGCAGCATGGCCTCACAGCTCTGTAGTATCAGGGGCTAAGTCACCTCCTGAGCTGGCTTGGACTCTCCTAAGATGGCCTGATTGTCACTCTTCTTCAGGAGCTGAGTGGGTGCAGGCCAGCTGCCAGCCCAGCCACATATAGCATGACAACCCACCAAACGTCGCTCTAAACCAGGGCCCGCTGTGGGGAGGGCGCTCCGATCTGTATGTGTGGCGGCGTGGGCAGTGCCCGGGACACAGGAAGTAGGTCTGGCTCTTGGGGGCATCAGCAGAAGCATCTACTCAGTCCCTGGCTTGTGGCTTCTGCCTGCTGGTTCCTCCTCTTCCCCCCCACCCCAACTCCCCCTCGGTCTCCAGCACACAGCAGGCCCCAAAGACCCTTCCTTCTCCAGAAAGGAGGGTGTGGAGGAGCCCAGGACCCAGCCCTGCCCTCCTCTGCCTCCCACAGGGACTCGGGAAGCGGCCTTCGTGTACGCCATCTCCTCAGCAGGTGTGGCCTTTGCGGTGACTCGGGCGTGCAGCAGTGGGGAGCTGGAGAAGTGCGGCTGCGACCGGACGGTGCACGGGGTGAGCCCGCAGGGTAAGCACAGGAGGCGGTCAGGGGGCGCTGCGTGGGCCTTGGGCCCTGGTCCATACTCACCACTCCCTGTGGCTCTCTGCCCTTCACACCCTAGGCTTCCAGTGGTCAGGGTGCTCAGACAACATCGCCTACGGCGTCGCCTTCTCCCAGTCCTTCGTGGACGTGCGAGAGAGAAGCAAGGGGGCCTCGTCCAGCAGGGCTCTCATGAACCTCCACAACAATGAGGCCGGCAGGAAGGTAGGGGAGCCCTCGCCCCCCATGGCACGGGCACCGGGCACCTCCCTCCAGGGGCTGGGTGGGAGCAGGCATGACAGGAGTTAGGGGGTGGCGTTCTTCAGTGGTAATGGGCGTGCAACCCGTCTCACACACATTTAAGCAGCAGAGCCAGGACTCCAACCCTTCTATCACCCCAAAGCCTGCCCCACAGCACCATCTGTCTTCCAACATGGTGACACGGGGGTGTCCCCTCGGTCACGTCACACGTCACTCATGGGACAATGCCCTTCAGTGTTTCTCCTCCGTCAACTCAAGTGCCCCAGGGGTGGGACACTCATCTGTCCCCAGCCTGCCTCCCAGGCCAGCATGGCATCCCATGAACCCTTCTGGTTCTGCAGCACCAGCCCTCAGGGTTCCCAAGGCCGTGGTGTCCCCTGATCCCCATGTCCCCTCCCCGGCCTCCGCTGCCTCTTCCTGATGGCCCATCTCCCCACTCTCTCCCCTCAGGCCATCCTGACACACATGCGGGTAGAATGCAAGTGCCATGGCGTGTCGGGCTCCTGCGAGGTAAAGACGTGCTGGCGAGCCGTGCCACCCTTCCGCCAGGTGGGCCACGCCCTGAAGGAGAAGTTTGACGGAGCCACCGAAGTGGAATCACGCCGCGTGGGCTCCTCCAGGGCTCTGGTGCCCCGTAACGCACAGTTCAAGCCGCACACAGACGAGGACCTGGTGTATCTGGAGCCCAGCCCAGACTTCTGTGAGCAGGACATGCGCAGTGGCGTGCTAGGCACGAGAGGCCGCACGTGCAACAAGACGTCCAAGGCCATTGATGGCTGTGAGCTGCTGTGCTGCGGCCGTGGCTTCCACACAGCGCAGGTGGAGCTGGCTGAGCGCTGCAGCTGCAAATTCCACTGGTGCTGCTTCGTCAAGTGCCGGCAGTGCCAGCGCCTCGTAGAGCTACACACGTGCCGGTGACTGCACCCAGCCCGCGCCCAGCGGTCACCCAACTGGCCCCGGGGAAAGGCCGATAATTTAAACAGTCTCCTACCACCTACCCCAAGAGATACTGGTTGTATTTTTGTTTGTTTTGGTTTGGTTTTTGGGTCCTCATGTTATTTATTGCCGAAATCAGGCAGGAGACCCCAAGGGCACCAACTGGGGCTTTCCCCAAAGCCTCAGCCTGTGTGGTTGCCACTGACCAAAGGGACTCTGCGCTTACCTCCGGCAGCCCCCATGGCCACGGCCAATCACTCAGCTATGGAACCCACCATCTAGGGAGAGCAGGTGCCATCTTGATGGAAGATCACCTGGGGAAAATGGAGCTCAACACTCCACCCCACACATACCCAGGGACCCCTGGAAACTTGAGCCTGGTAACTTTGTCCCTCAGACTCCCTGGGAAGGGAAGGAATGGGCAAAGGCTCATTTCAGCTCTCACCGGCAGCTGGAATCCAACCTCTGTGGCACCTTCCAGGCAGGAAGTGCAGCTGAGGCAAAGGGAAGCACGCCCAGCCCACCCCAGCGCCCCCTCCTCCCACTCCCCAGACCCTCCTAGGTGTGAGGTTAGGCTGCCATCCTGGTCCACAGGTCCCAGCCCGGTGTGAGTCACCCCTCACAGTGCTGTCCTCTGTAAGGCAGAATGGAAATCTCACAGACAGACAGGAAAGGGCTGTGTACAGTCCTCCCTCCCATATCTCACTCACTTAACAAATTTATTGAGCAAATACTGTGTCACAGGCCCTGTACTGGGGCATCTCCCTTGATAGTCCCAGCAATCTTAGCAGCACACAGGGAGGGGCACACCCTGTTTGTGGCAGGGGCCATGCTTGCTGGGCCCCCATCCTGAGATGGGCAGAGGCCACTCAGGCTCATCCTTGGCCCTGTATCCAAAGACACAGTCACTGTAGGTCTTCTGAGGTTTGAATCGTCTTAGCCAAAAGAAAGGACCAGGGAAGCCAGAGGCCACAGGCTGGGCCAGAGCCCACACGGCCACAGAGGAAGGCAGGCTACGAGGGAAGAGGCGAACAGCTGGAAGGTGGCCTAGTGAAATCTTAGCAGCTGGGCCACTGTCACCTTCAGGACCTCCAGTTCTCTGGGGCCCCAGACACCGTGAATACTGCAAGAGATTCACCCTAGCAGCCAGGACCTGGCCCTAGACACCTGCCAACCGAGGTGTGCCAGCCCAGCCTTCTGAGAACAGGACACAGACTCAACTGCTACTTAGTTGGGCTCCCAACCAAGGAACTTGCTGCCAGCCTGGTCTCCAAGCTGCCTACCCACTGGGAGTCCTGGGCTCCAGGGCAGGGGTCTTCTTGAGCTCCAGAAATCCCCTTTGGAGCTCTGAGACACCCCTGCCCCACACACACAAAGCTCTTGAAGGTGGGCTCTTGAACTCAGTGTTTGAACACCAAGTCCCAGATTCAGAAAATGGGCTCAGCCCTGCACAAACTCTCCTCTAGGCCTGGTTTACATCCTGGGGTTTAGCTCCCTTACAGACAGGCCCTCATCCCCCAACCAAGCTCTCTGCTCATTATCCATCCAAGGAGGCCAAAACCAAGAGAGATGCTGGAGCCACATCTGATGTGGGGAGAATCTTGGGCAGGCTGGCTCTGATATGGATGAAAGTTGAACTGACCAAGGGTTCCCACAGCTGCCCGGCTGAGCCCACCGTTCCTCTGATGGATTCAGTCCAGCTGCCTGCTTGGCATCAAGGAAAATATGAACGCTCACTGGCAGGGCCAAACCTGGACAGAGGGAACAATGGAGCTGCCCCCTTGGGGCCAGTATGGAGCACTCTCCAGGGAGTCCAGGCTGCTTGCTGGTCTGATGGGCACTGTCCCAGGAAGAAGTGAGAGGTGTGTGCCCAAGCACAGGCTTCCCTGCCTGCCTGCCAGGGAGCTCCTGGAAGCTGGTCCTCCAGGGGTTCTGAATGCTGTAACCACCTTCTAGGAACCGCTGCTGAGCCATCCTGCCTCTGCTGCCCAGGACAGAATCCACAGCCACAGGAAATGAGAGCTTCAGTGCACATGCCCAGGTCCAAGCTGTCTCAAAGGAAGAACTGAAATAGGTCTGACAGAGCCCACACTCCTGGTTACACAGGAGCCTTGGAAACTGGCCGGAGGATCCACGTCCTGGCCCAGCTACTCTCCACCATTCTTGCTCCAAGGCGAACGTGATAACTTCTGAGGCCTAGAGCTGGATAAATTCCAGCTCTGGGTGCTGCTACCCCCACGCTGCAGTCCCACCCCACCCTCTAATTTTTATACAAGGCTCCTTGCCATGCGACAGCCCATGACATAGTCTGATGCACGATAAAACGATTATTTCTTTATCTGGCAATTGTGGCAGTGACTTTATTATTTTTACTAGAACAGGGTAAAAAGAAAGACACAAAAATGAGTATTTACTAAATATATTCTTGTAAAACACTGTTGCCTGTGTATGCTGGTAGCTCAGGCCTGTAATCCTAGCTACTCAGGAGGCTGAGATCTTAGGATTGCAGTGTGATGCCAACCCAGCCAGAAAAGTCAGTAAGACTCTTATCTCCAATTAACGACCAAACAGCGGGAAGTAGACATGTGGCTCAAGTGGTAAATCACCAGCCTTTAGCAAAAAAAAAATCTCAGAGACAGAGCTCCGGCCCTAGGTCTAAGCTCCAGGAACAGCACAAAAACAAAATAAGCAGAACTATTACCAAGCACATTCTAGACATGGAGACCTCCTTGTTTCTTTTGAACTGGTTTAAGGCCCACAAGGACTACATAGCTGCTCTCTGAAATTCCCCCATGAACATACAGCTCTTCTGTTTTTCTGAGCTGACATGACCAGCTATTTCAACCTTGGCCTTTCCAGGAGTACTGATGTGGAAAGGAGGATCTGGTGAAGTGGGTGTTGACAAAGGAAGTTGGAGACAATGGAAAAGAACTAAGTTGTGCCCCGGGTCAAAGGAATCAAGGTCTGTCGCTGATGGTATGAATGGAACCAGCCAGAATAAGGACTTGGGTAGAGAACTATTTATAACCAAGCAAAAGCACCAGCCTAGGCTCCCTGCTGAAGAGACCCAGGAGCCCTCCTTCAAGTGTGTGAGCTCCTCCTTGCTAAGGGAGCAGGGGCCTGTCCCCACTCTCACCGCAGCCAGTGCACACAGTCCAGGAGCAGTTAAGACTGTGCTTGGCTTTCCAAACACTGAGTGAGTGACAGGAGAGCTGGAGGAAAGTGTTCTCAGTACAGCAGGGCACACATAGTTCTGTGCAGACGTGGTAGGAGGTGGTCTTCCTAAGGGTTGGTAGAAAAGCACACTGCATGCTCCAGTCAGGAACAGAGGTGGGAAGACCAGGAAGATGGCACCAAGAAGTGAAGGTGTCTGTGCGAACCATTTTCTTTTTTTTTTTTTTGGTCAGTCATGGGGCTTGAACTCTGGGCCTGAATGCGTCTCTGGGCTTTTTTTGCTCAAGACCACCACTTTAAGCCACAGCACCACTTCCGATTTTCTGGTGGTTAATTGGAGATTAGAGTCTCACATACGTTCCAGCCCAGGCTGGCTCTGAATCATGATCCTCAGATCTCAGCCTCCTGAGCAGCTAGGAGTACAGGTGAGAGCCACCAGTGCCCAGCTCATGCCAGCCATTTTCTAGATTTCAAAAAGGTCTCAGATGTTGAAATCAGACCTGGGTTTGAATCCTATCCAATGCTTCCAAACTCTCGCTTGTGGATCCTTCATTAATTCATTCTTGGCCTCTCTGGAACACGTTTATCCATCTGTAGCATGGGGCTTCCCCCAACCACATGCTTCAAATGGGACTAAATTAAAAAAGAAATTTTCTTGGGGGTAGTAAGATAACCTAAGTAAAGCTAAACAAATGGCAACCTTTATATTAGCAGTTATGGTTGCTATCAGATGATGAAGGGGCTAGAAGAGGGGATTAAATGGTGGGGGGTGGGCAGAGACAGTGTGGGACAGGCAAGGAGTAGAGGCAGACACCTGGCCTTGGCCCCAAGTCAGGTCAATCTAGAAGAGTCCCAGGTAGCAGAGGCTCACTGAGGCCAGGAGGCTGCCTCAGCAAGGTCAGGGCAGTGCTGACCCAAGCACCAGCTAGAGGAGCTGAGCTGAGGTGGACAGTGGACAAAGAACAGGGCCAAAGGGTGCACCAGGAGTGGAGGGAAGAAGGTTTTCAGCACCCAGGCTGGGTTGGTGGTGGAAAGGCTGTGTCTATACTGCATCCTGGCACCTGCCCTGGGAGCTCAGGCCTGAACGTCTCTGGGAGAGGTGTGAAATACAGAGATGCCTGTTCCTGAACAGGCCTAAGGTTAACTCTAGGCTGCACAAGGGCAAGAACACAGGAACACGGGTAGAAGGGAAGTAACAAAAGCAGGCAACTGACTGGAGCTAAGAAGGGCTAGAAAGTAAGTGAGGAAAAGACAGGATGGGAGGACACATAGAGGAACAGAGAGCAAGACACAGGAGGGACCAGTGGGGTGGGTAGTGGCTGAGTAGAGTAGAAAGTGGCAGGCTTCAGAAGGCCTCAGATTCAGAGGGGGAGGTGGGAGGTGCCTAAGAATAGGGGGATGGGGAGAGCGTGGCCTGGTCCAGGCAATGACTTCATAGGCATCTCCCTTCATTCCTTCCTGAGCTGCCAATCCTGGTGACCCCCTGCCCACATCTCAAGGGTCTAGGCCAAGCAGGCGCTGACAGGGGAAAGAGGGGGCCCTTCTGGGCCAGGCCCCTAAGGCTGGCATGGTGCCTGCTGGGGGAGGAGGGGACCAGAGGCCCAGCCGTTGTCAGCATCACCGGCCAGCACTTCGGAGGCAATTAGCAGCCCAGCTGAGCTAATCCCCCGCCTGGCGAGGCCAACACAAACAGGCCCAGGCCGGGTGCACACTCGCCTCCCTGTTTGCAGAGGGGCCCAGTGGTCCGCCAAGAACAACACCAGTAACCCAGGGCCTTCTCTGGGTTAAGAGCAGGACCAGAGTTTGCTGAAGGGCTGGCAGTGCCCAACAGAGCATGCTCTGGCCAGGTGCCCTGGCTGCCCCAAAAAGGCAGCCACTGTTCCCAAGCCTTGGGCCAGCCAGCGAGAAGAAGCTGGACATAAGGAGCCATGCATTCTGTTCCACACCCCACCCCCACTCCACCCATGCCACCTGTGAGGGAGAAGGCCCAGCTCAGGCCTGGGCCACCTCGACCAGCCTAACAATGAAGGCCAGGAGAGGCCGGTCCTAGGTTACTGGCTCCATGCTGGATACACAAGCTGAGAGCCAACTGAGACCTGGGTCCCACTCTCAAGGAGCTGTCTACCAAGGGAACAGACCTTGGGGCAGGGCCTTGAGTACCCTCCCAGAGCTGGTGGGGCTGAAGTAGAGCCCCCATAACAAAAAAGATCAAGGGTATACTGCAAGAGAAGAGACAACCCGAGGCATACACATTGACAAACTGGGGAGGTGGTGCCAAGGAGGGCAGAAGGGACCTAGGACAGGCCTTGTCACAAACTAGCCCTGGACCAGGAAGTGGCAACTCTCAGGGCTTGGCAAATTCAAATGAACCAACTCTAGGAGAGGACAGGTCACAGACAAGGCCTTCTCTCCATCCCCCTCCTCTGGGTTCCAGATCTATTTCATCAGACCTAGCCAGGCCTGGGAACACCTTCTCTGAAAGCCACCAACCCAGAGACCCCTTCTCTGCATGCTCCTAGCCCTCATAGTCTTGGCCAGTGACAAAGGGTACAAATGGACTGGATAGCAAATGACAGAATCCCTGAGTGGGCCGGGAGCAGCCAGGACATGGAACCGATGGTAACACTCAATGCTGTCCCATCTTTGGAGCACTTCATCAACTGTAGGTCAGGCCCACACTAAGGCACTTAGTGGCATTATCTCGGGTGGGAGGCATGAGCTAATGGCTGAACGTAAGTATTTATTTCCTGGTGGCTAAGACAGCTAAACACCAGGTGTATGATTTATCTGCACTTTGGGATGAGGCTGGAAAGACTTCCTGAAGGATGGAGGATTCTGGTCAGGATGCAGTATGTCACTAGAGCCCACAAGTCTCCACTTCCCTCATCTGCCTTTGATGGTTCCTGGCCAGAGGGAGTTATCCCCTCCCAGCAAAACAGCAGCATCTATCCCTGGCTGGGCAGGGCTGGGCTGACCACCCACCCTGCCTAGGACCTATAGTTGTTCTGCACACAGCTTTCTCTTTAGGCAGAGAGTGTGAGGGAGGCTGGAGTTGTACGGGTAGGGCTGACAAAGCCATAGTAGGAAACAGCGTCCATCCCCATAACCCCCTCCCCAACCCCAATTGGTACAGTGAACACTAGGCCCACCTCCAAGCCTGACAGGTGGATTGTCAGGTTCCTGCCCACAGCTGAAACCCCTTCTGGGCTATGCCACAGCTGGCTTTAGAGCAGCCAGCCTGACCCAAGGTACAGAGGAGGTGATTAGTCCTTTCCCCTTCAGTTCAGCCAAACAGGGAAGAAATTTTCAAAAGATCTTTTCCTTGGAAACTAAAGGAAAACAAATAGATCATAAGCACACAGAAACAAGCAATCCCTCAGCCAGACCTTAACCAGCACCAAACAAGGGCCTTCTAGAGAGATGCTCATTTTCTTCCCTTCTTCAGGGAGCCTACTTTCAGCCCCAGGGCTGGCAGCCTGGAGCCTAAAGCAAGCCAGCAATCTCATCTGCAAAATCAGATACAAAGGTAGCCCCAAGCCAGGCTGGACCAGTGAATCTAAAACCTCAGCTCCCCATGTCATCCTCAGCCACACACCCACATTCTGTCTGTGGGAAGACCAAGTGAGCTGAGACACAGAGGAGCATGCTCTGCAGACGAAGAAGGGCCACTAAGGATGCTGACAGTCAGGCTGGGAAGGTGGCTCAGTGGTAGAGCACTTGCCTTGCATGCTTGAGGCCCTGGGTTCGATTCCTCAGCACCACATAAGCAGGGAAAAAAAAGGCGGAAGTGGTGCTGTGGCTCAAGTGGTAGCTGAAGAGCTGAGGGACAGCGCCCAGGCCCAGAGTTCAAGCCTCACGACTGGACCCAAAAAAAAAAAAAGGATGCTGACAGTGACCTCCGCCAGAGCCCTGCCCCCTTCGTTAGGAGTGAGGGAGCACAGGCAGCCATGTGGGTGTATGGAGTGCCACTGTCGGTTCCCGGTCCCGCAGGTTTGGGCTGACACTAGGATCTGCTGGTTCTCCCTTCATCAGTTTTCTTTCTTTTCTTTTCTTTTTTTTTGTCAGTCGTGGGGCCTGAACTCTGGGCCTGGGCACTGTCCCTCAGCTTCTCAGCTCAAGGCTAGTGCTCTACCACTTGAGCCACAGTGCCACTTCTGGCTTTTTCTGCTTACGTGATGCTGAGGAATCGAACCCAGGGCCTCATGCATGTGAGGCAAGCACTCTACCACTGAGCCACCTTCCCAGCCCCCCTTCCTCAGTTTTCTAGAGCCACCTCCTCCTCCCTCTTTCCAGCACCTCCTGCAGCTCAGGCTTCCTCCTCCCATCCCCTTCTGGGACAGCAGCTGGAGCCACCTGGGAAGCTTCAGGAAGGGTGATGGTTATCACAGTCAGGACAGGATGAGTGGCTGCCCCTCTGATTCATCAAAGAATTAGGATGGATCCAGAGAAGTGATCAGGAAGATGTGGGATTGCTATGAATTCAGGCTGCTCCAATGCACAAAGAGAGACTGAGAGAAAGGCAGCACACTCCTTCAAATCAGAAGGGGCAGATCTTAAACCTCTGTGGGAGAAATCTCAGAGCTAAAGCTGCACAGATCTGAGTGGCACCCTTTCCTGACCCTCCCTGCCAGGTGGCCTCTGACAGGTTATCCCACAGAAGTATCAGTGGACCCATCTAGAGTGTCTCAGAGACTCCACTGAGACATGAACCACAGTGCAGGGAAGGGTCATGAAGTTTCCTTCACTTCTGATGTAGGTCAGAGGCCACAGCCAAATGTTTGATAGTGACACTCAAACCCAGGCATACCAACACTCTCCTCTCAGAACCTAGGATGCACTCAGTATAGTGTGAGACTGCTGAGAGACTCCCATTCTGAACCATAACAGACCTCAGCTTTGCTAGGAAGATGGGAATGGTGAGCAACTCTCTCCAGTAAGTCCTGGACAGCTTACCAGTGCTCCTTAAGCAAGCAAGGGGTTCCCCACACACACCTGTGGCCCTGTGTACAAAACCTCTTACTTGTTCATCCTGGCATTTCAAAGTACATCTTGTGAATAAAAACAAATCAAAAGCTGGGTACTTGTGGCTCATGCCTGTAATCCTAGCTACTCAGGAGGCTGAGATACAAGGATCACAGTTAAAAGCCAGCCCAGACAGGAAAGTTTGTTAGACTTTTATCTCCAATTAGCCACCAGAAAAACAGAAGTGGCACTGTGTCTCAAAGTGGTAGAGCACTAGGCTTGAGCAAAAAAAAAAAAAAAAAAAACTCAAGGATAGCATCCAGGCCCTGAGTTCAAGCCTCAGGACCAAAAAAAAAAAAGCAACATAATTTTAAAAGAGGCATTCTGAGCTATACATACCTTGGTGCAACAGCTGATCTACTACTCTCCTAAAATCTAGATTTTTCTAGAGTCAAATATTCCTAACTCTACCACTTCCTTGAGTTGTTCAGTTATAAACCAGAGAGCCATGTGAAGCTAAAACAAGGCAAAGCCTCAGCACACTGCCTGTCCCACAGCCTGGGCTACGACCACTAATGCTAGCATGAACAAATGTTCTTGTGAATCCTGCACCAACAGATGCCTCATCTAGACCCAAACTTCAGCTGGACAGAAGACACCCTTTGCAGACGAAAGGACTGGGTCCTGTCACAGGTCTATGCTTCCCACGGCACATGCCACATGTGCTCTCTCTCCCCCCCCCCCACACACACTGTTGCTTACATGTTCATATCCCCAAACTATACAAACTATACTCTTTCAGGCTGGAATGTGGAGCTTCTATTTCCTTAGGTTTTTTTTTTTTGGGGGGGGGGACGGGGGGGGCAAAAGAAGTGGTGAATAAAGTTCAGATGAATTGAATACTGCAGGCTTAGGTGGGGAGGAGGGAATGGAGTACCAGCATGTGTGAACATTAGACAAGTACAACACTGACTCCCTAGTGGACTACAAAACAGTGTGCGCATCCCTTAAAGTTGCAAAATGCTCCATCGCTGTGACTGCTAACTCTGAACCCCTCCTGAAGCCATTTCTACTCACTATTCTCCCTGAACTTGAAGAAGATGATTCCCCTTTTCAGGGCCCCAGAAGAGAGCCTTGGCCTGGTCTGTGACCCCTGGTTACTGCACAAGACCTCCTTGGAGAGCCAGCCCACACGGCTCTGTTATAAATGATGCCCTGGACGGTCATCTGACCCACTGTCTCTTGGTCTCCCCATCTCCAAGTTCCTGAAGTTTCAGCCAAAGACAACAGTGCAGACTCATTTCTTTGGGGCCCAGAATGGAAGGTTCCCCAGCACCTGGGAGCAGCTGGATGCTGGAACTCAAGGACTCATCGCCGCCGGTCTCCCCAATCCATGCCAAGTGCATCTGTAAACAAGCCTTCTCTGGGCTCCCTGCAGCTGCTCCCAAAGGGGTCTGAGAGAAACAGACTAGAATCAGGGCAGCCTACAGCTTGCTAGAGATCTGAGCCAATGGAGCCTGTCCTCAAAGATGGCTCCTGGGTACCACCAGGCTTGCACTCCTGGCCTTGTGCCCAGGACCTTGTTTGGTTCACCAATGCCTAGGACTGCTGCCCTGTGCCAGGCTGCTGGGACCTCATGAACCATGAGGCTTGTGTCACACTGCTGTAGGTCCCACTTTTTTACAAGTTGGCAAAGAATGAGCTCGCTGGGGCGGAGATGCCTGGATGCCGGACTGTTGTGCGTGATCCTGTTTGCTATAAAACAGCCAGACATTCCTAGGACCTGGAATCACGCCGAGGCCATGGAGCTAGCCTTCCCAGCCATATATCTCCAGGCAGGGGACAGGCCTGAGACATCTGAGATAATAAAGACATGATTGTCTCAGCCCTGGGGCTTGTCTCCCTTTTGTCCCAGGGCTCAGCAGCCAGCAAGACGTTTGAAGACATCCTCCCCCTTCTCCTGGGAAAGTACAATTCATCAGATTCTACAGCCCCTGGGGTGACATTCCCAAGAACTCACCCTGGGCTGGGACTCCTACTCTCAGCTCATCAGAGAAGGTAACCAGGACTGTCCCTCAGCAGCACACGGGAAACAGTGTGGACAGCCACCATGTGAGCACCACCAGAGTGAGCACTCCCATCACTCCATTCCCCGGGCACACACCTCTAGCTCTCACCTGCCCCATTAGGCATGCAGGGATTACTTAATCTAGAGATGAAGAAATCAAAGATCAGAGAGGGTAAAGGACTCTTCACGTGATACCTATCAAGATGGGTGACATACAGAAATTACGTTTTACTGTAACTTCCAAGGTATAGGGAAAGCTTTCCCCCAGCCCCAATGTTCCTTCTTCCCTACGCTGAGTTTCTCCACTCCAAGCAGGAAAGGGATGTTTCCCTTTAACATCTGACAGGAAAAATTCACATGGGAAAGGCAAATTCAGATTTCTGAATCTAGAAGCCAAAGCCACGGCTGCCAGCCTGGCCTCCCGTGAGTCACTTCTACCTCAGTCTGACCAAGTGATGGCAACAGCCTCTCACCAGCGTGTAACTTCACTGAGGATACACAGGGACATGAGGGGAGATAAGAATGAACTGGCCCAACCTGAGAATTAGACCCCACTGGCTGGGAAGGGACATCATCCAAGCAAAAGTAAAGGGAGCACTAGACTTAAAACCAAAGGCTCTGGTTCGGCTATGAAATCTTGTAAGAAGCCCTCTCTAAACCCATTTTCTCATCTTTAAAATAAGCACCTGGTCTGTGTACTGGTCTCATAGGCCTTTATGAAGATAAATAAGAAAGCATTTTATCACAGCTTTATAAAGAGATGGTATTATGATGCACGTAAGCTTTTTCCCTGTGGATCTCTCATTCCTCATGCCTCCTTCTCTCTGCCTTTCTTCTCTTCAAACAGCGGAACTCAGGACAGGATCAACACCATGCTGGATGCAAAGAGAGGCTCAACATTCACATACCCTAGAGTACAATCCCCAGCACCAGAAAGAAACAAGAAAGGAAGAAAATGCCAAGAGGAGACTGAAACCCTATTAAGAAAATTACTGCTGTAAGATCATCAGAAAACAGGAGCCAGGAAGACCTGATTCCCAGTTCTTTGCAGTGCCAGACCTTCTAAGGCAGGAGAAAAACGGGGTTCCATTCACTTTTCTAAGCTTTTGACATGCCCAAGGCCTGGCAGCCCAGCAGCCAGGCAGCAGAACTTCAGCATGCATATTTCCCTCATTCAGCCATTCTTCACAGGTAATCTTCCAAGGCTAATTCCAGCCTTGGATCCGGTAGGGCCACTAGCTTCCATGCTTTTTCTATCTTCTACTCCTCAGGTCTAAAAACTAGGAAGGACAAAAGGATGCAGAAGACAAAAGGGCACTGAGAGAATTCAAACTCTAAGATATCTTCTGAAAGGCCCAAGGAAAAACTAAACATTCCCTTACTTCCCCCTTGTGGCAATCTTGGCTCAGAACCATGAGAATGTGGAAGCTGGTAGAGGATCCCAACACACATAGTCCAACCAATCAAAACTTGTCTATAGTTCTAAAATAAACTGATTGACTCTAAACCTCATCCCACACATGGACATTTTGCTGTTTCCTGACAGCCCAAGTTCAGTGCTGTGTGCATCGCGACAGTGCATGTCTGTCTACAACAAAGGATGTTTTGGTCTACAAATTCCCCAGGTATGGGCCAAAGTTTGTCTTATTAATTAAATAGCAGCTAAGGCTGATTTTGCCTAAGGTAGACAGCTTCATGAAAAGCCAGCAGGGTCCAGGGAATAGGTAGCAATTACTAGAGAAATGGGAAACAAGAGCATTAGTTTGGGATGGTAGTAGACACTCGCAGAAGTGAAACTACAAGCTGAAGATGTAGGATGATGACACTCTGTGGACAGTGGCTCTCACCTTAGAATTTTTGAAGTCCTCTCAGGGCAATAAGAAAAACAAACTCAGGAAACCTCACTAAATCCCAGGTACCCGACCAGTCAATTGTCTTGCCATTTGTCTGCCACCTAGTGGCTGATAGGGATCATTACAAGCCCATCATTTTCTTTGGTCCATGGTACCATTTAAACAGCCAGGGGTACTGCTGGGTATTCACCCATTGCCAGTCTTCACAATGTTGAAAGTAGGCGGACTCCAGTTGTGTGTGATTACAGGTCCTGGAATTTGAACTCAAGGTCTGGGTGTGGCCTCTGAGCTTTTTTCCTCAAGGCTAGCAACAGCTCCAGCTTTTTATTTTTTTGGTAGTTTCACCAATTTTCCTGCCCAAGCTAGCTTCGAACCATGATCCTCAAACCTCAGCCTCCTGAGTAGCTAGGCTTACAAGTGTGGGCCACCAGCACCAAGCAGATTCTATTTTTTTAATGGAAAACAAAGGCATTCAAAAGCCACTTGGAAAGTGTCAGCAGAAAATGTGATACTAAAGTCCTCTCACATATCACTGTGGGAAGGTAAAGAAAGCCTTAAAACTAAAGGTAATTTCAAAGTTTTCTATAAATCCCTACATACTCTAAATGGTTAGTGACCAACCTAGTCAAACAGATAACAGCAGAGCTTCCTCCAGCCCCAGGATACATGATACACAAATCACCCCATTCAGTTTCCCCAACTGAAAATTGGGAGCACACACATATGTACATGCATATGCACACACGTGTGTATCTGAATGTTCACTGAAACAAAGAGCCAAAAAATGGAAACAAATTGTGTTCATCACTAATAAGCAAAATGGGATATTTCATATAATGGAGTGCTATTTAGCCATGAAAAAGAAGTGGTGGCAAGTGCTACAATATAGTGAGTCTTCAAAACATGAGGGAAACAAGCCAGACATAGAAGATCATATATTTTATCACTGTTTACATGCTATATCCCAAATGGGCAAATCTATAGTGACAGAAGGTAGATCAGGGTTTTAAGATTAGAGGAAGAGATCAGGGAGTTTATGGGTACAATGTAAAGAAAATATTTTAAAGTTTATCATGGTGATAATTTTACACACTAAAATCCACTGGCTTCTATGTATGTATGGTTTATTTACTGATGATACTGAGGCTGGAACTCAAGGCCTCACAATTTGCTAGACAGGTGCTCTATCACTTCAGCCACACCTGCAGCCAACTAGTATATATCATATAAGGAAGGTACTTCAATCATAGCTCCAGTAAAGCTAGTATACTTATCCTAGCTATCCAAAGCAAGAGGGCTGCTCTAAATGATCTCTAAAGGCCCTTCTAGCTCTTTTTAGCGAAGTAAATCGCCTAATCCTTGTGATTCCCAGCATTGCTAACTTGGCTTCAAGGGACTCAAAGCAGTGCTAAACCATCAGAGTAACTGCTCCCTCCCCACCCCCACCAAGCCCATATACTTTCCTTTTTGGGGGTTGGTTGTGAGACTTGAACTTGGGGCCTGGTGCTGTCTCTGAGCCTCTTAGTGCCCAAGATAGCACTCTAGCACTTAAGCCACAGCACCACTTCCTGTTTGTAAGTACTTTACTGGAGGTAAGAGTCTCATGGGGACTTTTCTGCTTAGGCTGGCTTCAAACCGCATTCCTCAGATCTCAGCCTCCTGAAGAGCTAGGATTACAAGTATGAGCCACCGGCACCAGGACCATCTACTCTCAAGAAATGCAAGCCCTCCCTTCGTAGACATTCACACACTCGCTGACTCCAGGTGGCAAACAAGACAGATCTCTAAGTCTAACTTCCAATAAAATGGTTATGAACAAGCTCTCCCACCACTGTTACAGGGACTCCACTTGGCAGGCCAACCCCACTTACTGAGCCAGACATTCGCACCACAGCCTCCCTCGTGAATCCAGCTCTAGGACTCTCCTATAAAGTTCTACCTGACCATCCCACTGGCTCAGTTTTCCCTCACTTTTCTGTCTTCTAAGAACTTGGTAGACACTAGGTGGCCAACAATCTGGGGAGACCACAGGGAAAGAAGAGAGAGAACTGTTCGGTGCCTACAGAGCTCCTGTTTTCCTATAATGTAGTTTAACACTAGGTTCTATTATTCACCTAGCATAAAACTGAATTTCTTTCTATAGTAACTAAGTCCTAGCTGTGTGTAGACAGTCCAGGCCGGTTCTACCAAATGAGCTTTATGTGAGTTTGAGCAAGGAGCCTTCCTGCTCCATGTGCTGCTCCGTGTGCTACATGGTAGTGATCCCTAGATCACTGGTGAGCCCTTGGTTACCCCGTAAGAATACCTAAGGCCTTTTATCAAAGCAGAATAGGAGGCTGCCATAAAGAACAAAGGCCTAATATGAAGAGGAGTGTAGTTACCAGACAGCTGTGCAGACCTAAGCAAACTGGTTCCCTTCTCAGAATTCATGCCCCCATTTAAGCGTGATGAACTCCCAGCCCTGCTACTAGCTGGGAAGCTGTGGGGACATGCTGAAAGGGAGGACAATGCTGTACAAATGGAAACTCCACTCAATTGTCACACATAGAGCACACACTTCAGTGGCAACTGGGGTCTTAGCAGAGAGACTTAAGGGGTAGTACAAGGCTGCTGGGACTACCTGGCAGACTACTGCCCTGGGCCCTGCCTAGGGAAACCGTGAAAAGTCAGTTTCTAGCAAGTGTGGGATCCAAATATATCTGTAATTGAAGTTGGCTCCCCTCAAGGTAATCCTCAACAGCTAAAGATAACAGCACTTCCTACGTGTGTGTCCACTGAATCCTCACCAAAACTCTAACAGGCATATACTGAGAAAAGGCAAACAGAAAGTCTGTGCAATTGCTAATCAGTGGGCAGGACTCCAACCTGGCCCTGCATACTAGGACCATACTCCATAATGCCTCCTGTCCAACACACAAGCCATGGAGTAGTGTCCCTGATAAGCCAGGGGACCCAGGCCTGAACCCAATAACATCATAGAAGTAGATGCTCTTCTAAGAGAAGTCCCTTCTGTCTAACTGGGGGATGCCATATGCCAAAGGTTAATAGGCATTAGTGCCATTAGTAGAAGATTCAAAAGCTAAAGTACTTTGCTAGTTAACAAAGCCAGGTCCAAATTTAGGTCCTTCTATATCAAAGTACATATACTTTTTTCTACTATTTGGTACTGTTTCCTTCAAAATTAAGAAGTTCCAGCCATGTGCCTGTGGCTCACACCTGTAACACTGGCTATTCAGCTGAGATCTGAGGATTGCTGTTCAAAGCTAGCCTGAACAGGAAAGTCTGTGAGACTCTCATCTCCAATTACCCACCAAAAACAGCCAGAAATAGAGCTGTGGCTCAAGTAGTAAATTACTGGCATTGAGCAAAAAAGTTCAAGGACAGCACCTAGACTCTGAGTTCAAGCCCCAGGACTGGCACACACAAAAAAAAGTTCCACAAAGAGCTGACAAAAAAATGACACTTGAAATGAATCACCACAGCAAAGTACTACCTACTTGATATAAATTAGAAGAAGACCAAGATACTTAAAAGAAACATGTAAAAGGACCTAGTTTCACCATGGAACATCCTACTGAAATTTCCAAAAGGAAGTAATCTGTAAACTAGAGAAATATGTTGTCTGCTACTATTACAAAGCCTCCAGGCAAAAACCAAGTCAGCCTTTACTGAACACTACAATATATAAAACACTAAAAGTTGAACCAAACTCAGAGCTAAATCACTATCAATAAAAAATCTAAATGTTGGTCAAGTGCTGGTGACTCACGCCTGCCCCCTAGCTACTCAGGAGGTGAGATGTGAGGATCATAGTTTGAAACCAGTCTAGGCAAGAAAGTCCATGAGACTCTTATCTCCAATTAACCACCCACAAACTGGAAGTGGAGCTGTGGTTCAAAGTGGTAGAGTGCCAGCCTTGAGCAAAAAAGCTCAGGAACAGCACCCAGGTTCAAGCCCTATTACCTACCCCCCTACACACCCAAGAAAAAGTAAATACTGGGCAGAGGATGTGACACAGTGGTAGAATAAATGCTTAGTATGCATGAGGCCCCACATTCAATCCCTAGCACCCACAACCAAGAAAAATAAAATCTAAATTCATCAAGAAAATCACTAAGCAAATAATCACAAAATTCATCAAGACTCAACAGACAGTAGTCCATGCCTATAATCCTAGCAATGCAGAAGGCTGAGATCTGAGAATCATGGTTTGAAGCCAGCCCAGGCAGGTAAGCCCATGACATTTTTATCTCCCATTAGCCAGGAAAAAGCCAAAAGTGGAGGTATGACTCGAGTGGTTAAGCTGCTGAGTGCAAGGCCTAGTTGTAGCACAACAATCTAGTTTGTATAAATTTCTTTTAAAATACCTGTCAATGACTTGCAAGAACTTCCTAGGAGCTATAAGAAACTAGAGTGGACCCTGGACTGGTGGCATTCAATCTCTTGGTAGTCCCAGAGGAACCCATGGGCTCACAAAGCTCATATTTGCTTGGGACAAGAATGCAATGGTGAAGAGAAACTTTCAGGCCTGCATCAACTGTTACAGCTGTTTCATAGTAGCTGGTTTCTATTACGGGATTCTATGTCAGGTTTTGTTTAATCAAATGAGGCACAAATCATTGGGGAAACTAAGGCCCAATAAAATCTTGGTGCCTCCACTAGACTTGGATCTAGAGCTCTTTCTAGCAGTGTTATTACTACCATAAGAAAAAATAAAGAGAGAAGACCAAACATCTTAATACAAGCAAAAAAAAGCAGAAACAAAGTTTAGCAAATCCCATCATATTTACAGATCTCATGGCCCATCGGGGACTAAGGGAAGAGTGGTCTCAGGATGAACTGGCATCCAAAGCGAAGAGATTTAAGAGCAGCAGAGGATACAAGTGCAAAGCCAGTACTCTGTGAAGTCATTCTCACAAGATGTCAGTGAGGAAGCCACAAGTGCTGCCACCCTGGACACGCTGCCAAAGGAGGCTCTAACTCTCCAATACCTCTGTATCTAAACATGAATTCTAGTCCTCACGGACAGAGGAAGAAAAGGCTCCAAGTCCCTTAGGACCTCATTAGACCAGAGCACCAGATGCTTCACATAGGGATGAGAAGCTGGCAGCAGGCTTCCATGGTGTGTCTAGAACTCTAGACACAGTTCTTACCTTATCAGAATTGTCCAGTGATAGCTGCAAGGGCCTTACCCTACTCTTGGCAATGAGCTGAGGGACACTCACTCATCTAGCAACCTACATCCTAGAAACCAACAGGATTCCCTAATCTTGGTTTGACCTAAGCCAGCTATGATAATGAAAGTGAGAACACCTACTACTCTATCCATCCACCCTAAATGTGGGGCAAGCCAATGGGAGAGTCAGGTTTTAGAGCTGGCTTCCATTCCCCAATCGTGGATACTCATCCAGGCCTCGCCTGCACACCAAACAAATGGCTCTGCCAATTCACTGGGCTGCTCTAATGAAAACAAGGGCAGCTGGGCACTGACTCTAGGTGCAGACTCCAAATTCCAATCCTAGTTCCCTCATTTGTCTCTGAAGCCTTGAACAAATTACTTAACTCACCTGGAAAATGGGGACTGCTGTATGGACTGGTTCACACAAAGGCTTAGGAGCCCAGAATAAACTTTTGTTGTTGTTGCTGTTCACTTTGTTTTTGGTGGTACTGGGGCTTAACTCAGGGCTTATTGTTTGCTAGGAAGGTGTTAGTTGCCAGATCAGCCATTTCTCTTATCCTTTCTGCTTTACTTCTCAGATAGGGCATCACTTCGTCCAGGTCTTCCTGAATCATGATCCTCCTCTTCATGCTTCTAATGTAGCAGAGATGGAAACACACACACCACCACACTCAAACAACTTATTGTTGAGATGGGGAGGGGTCTCGCTAACTTTTTGCCCAGACTTGCCTCCCATTACAACGTTCCCAATCTTGGCCTCAAGTAGTTTAGATTACAGGTGTGAGCCACAAAGCCTGGTCTATTTTTTAAAAGATCAAATAACAACAAAGACACCTCCTTAAGATATTCTAAATGCTGTTTGTGGTGCTGGGGATCAAACTCAGGACCTTGAACATGTCAGGAATGTGCTCTGCGATTGAACTATATCCCCAGACTTTTCAATGAAGGATGTGTTATTTTCTAATGATACAATTGATTCTAAAGCTCCTTCACCAAACACTGCTACTCATTTATCCTTGCACATGAAACCTTTTTGAGTGCTTTTATTTTCTTGGCAACTGGAAAGTGCTCAAGCTATAACTTCAGGCTTTATAATTAGCCACATTTTTTTTTGTTTCCATACAATGACCAAGCCCATTACCCCTATCCTCATGTAATGGTGGTGTGTGAATGTATCTGTATGTTAGGCACTGCTGGAGGAAGAACCAAGGGCCCAGTGCTTGCTAAGCACTCTACCACTGAGCTACAATTCCAGACCTAAAATGTCACCTTTTTAAGAAGCCTTATTCTGATTTCTCATCTCCCCATCCCTAAATAAATGCATAGTTAGCCATGTGTGTGTGTTCAGAAACTTCCTCCTTATTAAACTACATTGATCTAGGTTGTTATCCAACAAAGGATCTGGGAACAAGGGAAAGCACACAATTGGCCTGATTTCCAGAAGTATCTTGTATCCTCAGAAGATAAAAGTAATTCCAAAGGGGAAGCATTTGGAGCTTTTTACAATGTACTGTGCACAGAAAGTACTTCTATTAAATTGGTTCTTCTTAAAGGAAGCTGTAAACTATGTTGAGCTGTAACATTCTAGTTCTCAAAAACACTGAATCTGGCTAGAACACTTCCCAGCCACGCTACCATTCAGTGATAGAATGCTTGGCCTTGCATGCATGAGGCCCTGGTTCGATTCCTTAGCACCACATGAACAGAAAAAGCTGGAAGTGGTGCTGTGGCTCAAGTGGTAGAGCACTAGCCTTGAGCTGAAGAGCTGAGGGACAGTGCCCAGACCCAGAGTTCAAGCCCCACAACTGATCAAAAACAAACAAACAAACAAAAAAAAAACACTAAATCTACACTCCTGAAATGAACTAAAGAATACACAAAATCTCTTACAAACACCTAAGAGCACATCACAATGTCAGAACTTCTTCACATATAACCTAGTCTTTCCATTGCAATGTAAATATGATGCTAAATCTTATATGCTAATGCTGCATAGCGTTGTTGTTTATTTTTTAAAAATCTCAGACATATGATATGTTACCATGATTCCTAATTCAGTGATGTAGCAGCTCTGTGGACAGTCACAGACATTTTCAAGATTATAAAGCTAATAAGTAGAATCAAGGCAATTACTTCCCTGGGGCAAATGCTACCTTAGATTTTAAATTTCCATTGTCTGTGAATCTCTAGACTAACTCTTAACATTTCCTGAATAACCCAGTGGTCTCCCTGGTCCACCAAGGTATGGGCTCAATCTCTGTTTCTTTCTGCCATTGACCTAGACCCTGTAAGGTGTCCACATTTAAACAGAGTGCACCTTGGATAGAATCACCAAAGTTCTAACTTAAAATTCATCACTAGGCCAGGTTGGTGGGACATGCCTGTAAATCCCACACACTCTAAAAGCAGAGCTAGAAGTTCTCAGTTTGAGGCCAATCTGAGCAGACTAGCCTGGGCAGAAATTTAGCCAGATCCTATCTCAATAACAAATAGATGTGGTGCCACACAACTATGGTCCCAGCTACTCAGGGGATAGAGGTAAAAAGGATCATGGTCTAAGGCTGATCCCAACAAAAATTTAAGACCACACCAGGAATGAAGCGTCCCTCAAATAATGGACCACCTGCTAAGCAAAACTGAGGCCAGAATTCAATCCCTAGTACAATTTCTTTTAAATCACAATCAGATGGAGATAATCTTAATTATCCAAGAAGCTCATAGGCTATGTCACTAAGAAAAAAAAAAAAACCCACAAAGGAGTCAAGTTAAAATTAGCTCTTTTAAAATAAGATCTAGAAGTGGCGCTGTAGCTCAAGTGGTAGAGCGCTTGCCTTGAGTTGAAGAGCTGAGGGACAACTCCCAGGCCCAGAGTTCAAGCCCCACGACCGACAAAAAAAAAAAACAAAAAAACTATATAGAGCACACTAAAATAAGATCTAGGCACCAATGGCTCATTCCTGTAATCCTAGCTACTCAGGAGGCAGAGATCTAAGGATCACAGTTCAAAACCAGGTTATACAGGAAAGTCCATGAGACTATTTTCTCCAATTAACCACCAAAAGCCAGAAGTAGAACTGTGGCTCAAGTGGTAGAGCACTAGCCTTGAGCAAAAGAGAGCTCAGGAATAGTGCCCAAGCCCTGAGTTCAAGCCTCAGGCTCAACATAAAAACTTTTAAATAAATAGCCTAGTATTGATCAGGTTTTCCATCTTCATAAGCTATGTTCCAAAGTCCATAATCAAACAATAAGAAAATGTGGTTCAAGCCAGGCGCTGGTGGCTCACGCCTGTAATCCTATCTACTCAGGAGGCTGAGATCTGAGGATCGCGGTTCAAAGCCAGACCGGGCAGGAAAGACCGTGAGACTCCTATCTCCAATAAACCACTAGAAAACCGGAAGTGGCACTGTAGCTCAAGTGGTAGAGTGCTCGCCTTGAGCTGAAGAGCTGAGGGACAGCGTGCAGGCCCAGAGTTCAAGCCCCACGACCGACAAAAAAAAAAAAAAAATGTGGTTCAAGGCTAAAGTTTAATAATACCAAGTATGAAGCCGAGCGCCGGTGGCTCACGCCTGTAATCCTAGCTACTCAGGAGGCTGAGATTTGAGGATCGCGGTTCAAAGCCAGCCCGGGCAGGAGAGACCGTGA
>NW_012267222.1:15373261-15381235 GCF_000151885.1 Dipodomys ordii
CCCAGGCCCAGAGTTCAAGCCCCACAACTGCCAAAAAAAAAAAAAAAATAATAATACCAAGTATGTTTTTGTTTTGTGCTCGTACTGGGGCTTGAACTGAACCTCACATTCTCGCTTGGCTTCTTCATTCAAGACTAGCCAGGTGCCGGTGGCTCATGCCTGTAATCCTAGCTACTCAGGAGGCTGAGATCTGAGGATCATGGTTCAAAGCCAGCCAGGGCAGAGAAGTCTATGAGACTCTTATCTCCAATAAACCACTCAGAAAACTGTAAGTGTGCTGTGGCTCAAGTGGTAGAGCGCTAGCCTGAGCTGAAGAGCTGAGGGACAGTGCTCAGGCCGAGTTCAAGCCCCATGACCACCAAAAAAAAAGAAAAATAAACAAAGACTCGAACTCTGCCATTTGAGCCACACTTCCACTTCCAGCTTTTTGCTTAATTGGAATTAAGAGACTCACTATATTTTCTGCCCAACCTGGCTTCAAACTCCCATCTTCAGATCTCAGCTTCTTGGGGTTACAGGTGTGAGCCACCAGCAACACTATTTGTAAACCCCCTCAGGCATACACTCTCCAGTTCTTGCCTCTGAGAAGACTGGCCATGTGAACACACCAGTTTACAACTATACCACAAATCAAGACATAGAAACTAAACTATTCAATCAAATGCTAATTCATCATTAGCAGGCTAATCAACAGAAGCAGCAGCTACATGTTTAATCATTCAGACTTAAAAATCAATCTAAAATTACATATCCACTGAAGAAACGAACCATAAAAAAATTAAATAATTGGCTGGGAAATGTGGCTCAATGATAGAGTACTTGCCCAGCATGGTATGAAGCCCGGGCTCGATTTCTCAGCACCACATAAACAGAAAAAAGCCTGAAGTGGTGCTGTGGCTCAAGTGGTAGAGCACTAGTCTTGAGCCAAAGAAGCTCAGAGACAGAATCCAGGCCCTGAGTTCAAGCCCCATGACAGGGAAAAAAAATTAAATAAATGCCTAACACCCTGCCCAAAACTGACAGAAAAGGACTCCCTCTCCATGCACAGTCAAACAATCTGTAGCAAAGAAACAAAGTAGCCCTGTGTTTAGGTTAGTAAGAGACTTCATTTCCCAGAAGACTAATTTACTGTTGGAATTGATTCAATTTAACATTCATTTTTAGCACTAACTTACACGACTTGGAATCTGATCCTGTTTACTTTTCTGGATGAATTAAAATATACCTGAGTAGAAAAGACACCTATCTCTAAGGAAACTTATATAGTACACTTGTCTTGAAGTTATTTGGGAAATAAAGCTTTCTTCTATATTCTAGCTTTGCCATGAAACCTTAGCCGACCCCAGCAGTTCACAATCCTGCACTCTCAAATGCTGCCTAAGTAATTCTAATATTTAGGAGTCTAACCAACTATCTCAGTGCCCGATACCAGGAAGATTACACAGTGCCCTTTGTAAACCAGCTTTCTGATTGAGGAGTCAAGAACTGGACATTGGCTTAGAACTACAAATTTTGGAAACCTAAGTTCTCAAAAGTAATGCTTCAGAATTGCTCTAAAACTCATGTCAGCTATAAAAGAAGTCTGAAGACATCATCCAGTGCCATAGTTCTCAAGCCTAATATCACATTTAAAACAGGTGGTGGGCCTTAAAGAAGTGATATGCTGCCAAATTACTTGCTTAGTTTGTTTTGTGGAACTGGGGGTTGAATTTAGGGTCCCAGCACACACTCAATTTTTCCTCAGCCCCCTCCCTCAAAATAACTTTTATTAAAAGTTAAGTAAAGCTGGGAGCCGGTGGCTCATGCCTGTAATCCTACTCAGGAAGCTGAGATCTGAGGATCAGAGTTCAAAGCCAGCCCAGGCAGGAAAGTCCATGAGATTCTTTTTTTTTTTTTTTTTGGGGGGGGGGTCCGGTCGTGGGCCTGAACTCTGGGCCTGGGCACTGTCCCTCACGCTCTACCACTTGAGCCACAGCACCACTTCCGGCTTTTTCTGTTTATGTGGTGCTGAGGAATCGAACCCAGGGCCTCATGCATACAAGGCAAGCACTCTACCACTGAGCCACCTTCCCAGCCCTCCATAAGATTCTTATCTCCAATAAACCACTCGAAAACTGTGGCTGTGGCTCAAACGGTAGAGAGCTTGCCTTGAGCTGAATAGCGCAAGGACAACACCCAAGCCCAGAGTTCAAGCCCCACAACTGACAAAAAAAAAAAAAAAAGGGGGGGGTTAAGTGAAGCTAGGCACCAGTGGCTCACAGCTTAATCCTAAACTACTGAGGAGGGTGAGATCTGACGATCATGGTTCAAAGCCAGCCCCAGGAGGAAAGTCCATGAGACTCTTTTCTTTTCTCCAAATAACCACGAGAAAATGTAAGTGGCACTGTGACTCAAAGTGGTATTGCACTAGCCTTGAGCAAAAGAGCTCAGGAACAGTGCCTAGGCCCTGAATTCAAGCCCTACAACCAACCAAAAAAAAAGTTAAGTGATACCCAGACATCCCATATACAAACACTGACTAAAACTAACCCCAAGTTTTATCTTCCTATCTAAAAATTATGTTCCCTAGGCAACATTCAGACAAACTTTTTGAAAGTATAAGAGTTCTATCACAAGTGTGTACAATGGTCTGCAAACACAGTTATCCAAAGTTCTACCTGAGAAACTTTTAAAAACCTGGTCGGGTGTGGTGGTGTACACTTGTAATCTCAGTACTTGAGAGGCTGAAGTAAGATGATGTAGTTTAGGATATGGCTCAAGTGGTAGAGCACCAGCCTTGCAAGCATGGAGACCTGAGGTCAAACCCCAATAATGCCTTGAAGAGGAGGTGGAAGAGGAAGAAGAGAAGAAAGAAAAGGAGGAAGAAGAAGTAGAGGAAAATGGGGAGGAGAAGGAGGAAGAAGAACAGGGGGAGGGGGAGGAGGAATAGGCCGCAGCAGCACTGCAAATTTCAGCACTGTAAAGCAGTGGCCAATTATGCTGAAGTCTCCTGATATCAACCTCAGAGACTGAGACTCAGAGAATTCCACAGTACAATATCCTACCTGGTGACTGACAGCTGTTTACAGCTCGTTCAATAGAATGCAACTAATTATGGTGCTGTACTCTAGTTCAGTAACTAAGAAGATGCCATGCTTAGCTTTGTCTTAAAAATCCACCATTTTGCCAGGTAGTGGCAGCTAGGTAATCCTAGCTACACAGCAGGCTGAGATCTGAGGTTCTCAGTTTGAAACCAACTTAGGCAGCAAAGTCTATGAAACTTTATCTCCAATTAAACACCAGAAAACCAAAGTGGAGCTGTGACTCAAGAGGTAGAGTGCTAGCCTTGAGCAAAAAAGCTCAGGGACAGTGCCTAGGCCTTGAGTTCAAACCCCACAACTAACCCAAACAAAAACAACAAAAAACTTGAATTGGAACTGTAGCTAAAATGGTAGAGTACTAGCCTTGAGCAAAAGTGCTCAGGGACAGCACCTGAGCCCTGAGTTCACACCCTACGGACCAGCACAAAGGAAAAAAGAAATCATTCTACTTCAGAAAAAGAATGTAATGAATGACCCAAAGTCTACAACTATGACATTGCATTAATTTTAGGGCTTCTCTTACATTTTGGCCTCAATAATCTGAAAAGTAATTTTAAACCCCCCATGCATCCTTTGTTAGATATATTTCACATTTCTCTGCAACACAGGGCTTTAATGGGTCACTGGATGGATGTAGCACCTGTAATAGGCAAGTATCTACTTTCACAAAAGCTTAACAGTTCTGTCAAAAAGATAGTTGTGCTATTCAAATACCTGAAAGAAACGGAACAAGTGTGAAGAGAAAAAAAGAAAAATCCTAGAAGAGGTACATACAGCAGGAAAGCTTTGGAGACCAGAACAGAGCACCAAAGTGCAAACCTAGGCCAAGTTAGACAGCACCACACACCAGAAAGGGGAAGTCAGGGACATGGACACAGTGTTTCCACCATACACGTGTGCAGTCCACCATACACGTGTGCAGTAACAGCCAAATCGCCCAATTTCCTCACTTTACCTCACCAAGTGCAAAATTAAGGGGCTACAACAGAAGCTATTCCATGATTACAGCCTGAGGACTATAGGCGTGCAAGTGGGCCCTGCCCAGTTGTTCTTCTGAGATTATTTTAAACCCCAATTGCTAAGTATGATGTGGAATAACTCACCTCCACAAACTGTGCAAATGTGCATTAAACAAGAACACTACATCTAAGGCAATAGTACTAACCTAGTCAAAGTAGTTGTGCATTTACTGTGATAATCATAGCAAAAGACAGCCAAATGTTCTTTTTAAAAAAACCTGGAATATCACTATAACATGTAAATGTCTCTGAATGCTTTCCTAACTGGTACAATGGTTTCATGGGCTCCAGTGCCCAGATGCCCACTAGGGGCTTCAGTGACCATCTATAATGTAGCACGTGGGCCTAAAATACAATGGAAAGAGTCCCCAGTGGAATATTTAAATGGAAGTCCTTACCTCTATGCATGCTTACATCCGCACTGCTTGAAACTGTTAACTTTCTCCAATGTCTCCAATGCCCAGTACAGAAGGTGCTCAATAACTGACAACTGAGTATATGTCACTCACTGTAGGTACACACAGCAAGCCTTTGGCTCTCTTAGAGCACTTCAAAGTAAGATGAGACAACACAGTAATTCAAGGAGTAGCTATCAAAATCATAAGAAAAAGAAAATTCCTTCTAGAAGTCAGGAGAATCTACTTTACTCTCTGCTATATCTTTAGTACCATAAATGCTTAAAAATATTTAACATTATTAGCTGGGAACCAGTGGCTCATGCCTATACTCCTAGCTACTCAGGAGACTGAGATCTGAGCATCTCAGTTCAAAGTACATCTGTAAGGCTTTTATCTCCAATTAAGCACCAAAAAAGCCAGAGCTGTGGCTCGATTGGTAGAACACTAGCCTTGAGCAAGAAAGCTCAGACAGTGCCCAAACCCTGAGTTCAAGCTCCAGGTACAAAGGAAGAAAAAAATTTATTAAAATTACCAAGTGACTATAAAAATGACTGAATGGGGGCTGGGAAGGTGGCTCAGTGGTAGAGCACTTGCCTTGCATGCTCAAGGCCCTGGGTTCGATTCCTCAGCACCACATAAGCAAAAAAGAAAAAAGCCAGAAGTGGCACTGTGGCTCAAGTGGTAGAGCACTAGCCTTGAGCTGAAAAGCTGAGGGATAGCACCCCAGAGTTCAGGCCCCATGACTGGACCCAAAAAAAAAAAAAAAAAAAAAAAAGACTGAATGGCACTAAGACTTACACCTATAATTCTTGCCTTTTGATATCCTCTGGGCAATTCAATATGAGAAATTTTCGATATGCTTGATATTTTCCTCCCATGCTTTTCAGACAGCTGCTGCTTCCTGCAGGGAAGCTCCAGAAACACAGGTCCACCAGGCACCAGTGGCTCATGCCTGTAATTTTAGCTACTCAGGAGGCTGAGACCTGAGGATCACAGTTCAAAGCCAGCCCAGGCAGGAAAGCCCATGAGACTCTTATCACCAATAAAACACCAGAAAACCGGAAGTGGCACTATGGCTCAAGTGCTCGAGCAATCACCATGAGTTGAAGAGCTGAGGGACAGCGCACAGGCCCAGAGTTCAAGCCCCACAACCAACCAAAACAAAAACAGGTCCCCAATGAGCCCAATCTGAAGCCCAAAGGCATACCTAACTAATCAGAAGTGAGAAAAATAAATGCTTAATGTAGTTAAGGTACTCTCCATATGGTTTCTAATGTATTGTTATTAGAACAATAGCTAATAAGATGAAGCTTAAAAAAAAAATAGTGGAGGCACTATGGAAGACTCAAGGCAATACTTAAAAGTATTCAAATGGGCCTTAAAATAGGATGGTTTAGTGAAATCTTCTATATAATTATATCACTATGTTCCAAAGTTGGGTGACTTCAGGATAAGACTTACAGAGAACAAGGAAAGCTCAAATAGGGGTGGCTAAAAGTCACTTTCCTCATATAATCAATCAGAAACACTCTCATCAGCTCTTCCTGAATGATAGTAAGCTGCTACTTCAGGTGGGATGCTAAGGCTTTTGCCCACTGTTACATGACAAATTTCCACCAAGAACTAAGTTTCTTTCAATCCTTCTTGAGTAGGGCTGTTGTATTCTGAGTTTCTTAGCACCTAGAACCCAAATAGCCACCAAAAATCAGGAAAAAAGTGCTATTTTATCCATTCTATGAAAATAACAATTATACCATCAATTCAATGATGAGATTATTTAGAGAAAAAAATGCTCCAACTTCAAATGTACACAAATTGAAGGTACTGATTATATGAAAACATGAGAAAAACACCTTAAAATCAAGGAAATACTACATTTTTTTCCTTGTACTATCTTTTCCTTGTACTTGAAACAAATACACTCCTCAAATGGCAAAGTACTCTAAGACTGAAGCCTTAAGCAAGGTACCAGAGGCTCACTCACTAGTTACTCACTCCTAGGTACTCAGATTTGAGATCTGCCAACCTGGATAGAAAGTCTATCAAGACTCTTATCTCCAATTAATTATCGAAAAGATGGAGCTAGAGGAGTGGATCAAGTGGCAAAGCCCCTTTTGAGTATAAAAAAGCAAAGGGAGGGCTCAGATGCCGAGTTCAAGCCTCTGTACCAACATGCCCACGCACAAGCACACGCAAGCGCGCGCGCACACACACACACACACACACACACACACGGCTTTAATAAATTAACAGTGCCTACTTCGAAGATCTTCATGTAAAACACATTTTAGAGCAGTAGTTAAATACTAATACTGTACTCAGCTAAGTTTTGTATTATTTTTCCCAATCCTGGGACTTGAATTCAGGGCCTGGGCACTGTCCCTGAGCCTCTCTGTGCTCAAGGCTAGCACTCTACCACTTGAGCCACACCACCACTTCCAGCTTTTTCTATTTATGTGGTACTGAGGAATCAAACCCAGGGCTTCATGTATGCTAGGCAAGCACTCTACCACTAAGCTACATTCCTAGCCCAGTACTATAAATTTGCTCACCACAAGCCAAGTATCATCACACTATCTGGACAGTATCTGTCATCTGCTAAGCCAAGACTATAAATAAACTTGCTCAATGGGGGGGGGGGGGGACGCGCAAACAAATAGAAAATCATGTTGCCATCATCAATTTGCTACCTACCTGTTTTTCAGATAAGTAGAAGTCAAATTAAAAGTATTTCAGTAGAAAATGTTACCTTCAACCAATCCCCTTGTCACCCTTGTTCTTCTGTGTATACCTAATTACCGAATAAACCCATGAGCTTGGGCTGGGAAGGTAGCTCAATGGTAGAGCGCTTGCCTTGCATGAATGAGGCCCTGGGTTCGATTCCTCAGTACCACATAAGCAAAAAGAAAGTGGCCCTGTGGCTCAAGTGGTAGAGTGCTAGCCTTGAGCTGAAGAGCTGAGGGACAGAGTCCAGGCCCAGAGTTCAGGCCCCATGACCAGACCCCTAAAAAAATAAAAACAAAAGCATGAGCTGTTTTATTTGACTTCCGCCATCTGAAAGTCATGTACTCATCCAATGACTATTTTTTAGAACCAAATTTTGGCTCTACTCTTAAGACAGCAAAATAATCAAGGGCCCATAATGTCACTTTACTATAAGTTGGTATATATGTATCTCTGCTCTCAGGATAACATAACATGACCCAGGTACCTCTCCCTAGTATGGTCAACAAAGAATAAAATACACTGTTTCAAACTTTGTGAAGCTTGAGCCAGGAGCTGGTGGCTGATGCCTGCAATCCTAGCTACTCTGGAAGCTGAAATCTGAGATCTCAGTTCAAAGCCAGCCTGGCAGAAAAGTCTGTGAGACTTTTCCTTCCATCAAACTACCAAAAAAGCCAGAAGAGTTTGGAAAGCAGTCTGGAGGGTCCTTAGAAAGCTAAAGATTGACCTCCCTTACGACCCAGTCATACCACT
>NW_012267222.1:15393135-15399581 GCF_000151885.1 Dipodomys ordii
ACTCTGGGCCTGGGCACTGTCCCTCAGCTCTTCAGCTCAAGGCTAGCACTCTACCACTTGAGCCACAGCACCACTTCCGGCTTTTTCTTTTTGCTTATGTGGTGCTGAGGAATCGAACCCAGGGCCTTGAGCATGCAAGGCAAGCGCTCTACCACTAAGCCACCTTCCCAGCCCCAGGAAGCTGAGATCTTAAGAGTCCTGGTTTAAAGCTAGCCTGGAAAGGAAAGTCTTTTATCTCCAGTCAACAAAAAAAAGCTAGAAGTGGAGCTACGGCTCAAGTGGTAGAATGCAAGCCTTGAGCAAAAGAACTCAGGGACAGCACACAGACACACGTGCGCGCGCGTGCACACACACACACACACACACACACCACACACACACACACCACACACACACACACACACAGACACACACACACGAATAGAGAATAAGCATGACTGGGAACTATAGCAGAAATAGGCAACACAGCTTTCTTTGATGTAAAAGTCTCAAATACTGACTCATCCTCTGCCTCTGTGAATTACCCCAGAAAAATCGGCGAGAGGAAAAAATATCTAAAAGAAAATTCAAAGCCGGAAGCCAGTGGCTCACACCTGTAATCCTAGCTACTCAGGAGGCTGAGATCTGAGCATGGAAGTTCAAAGCCAGCCTGGGCAACTGGGAAACTCCCCATGAGAATTATCTCCAATAAACCTCCAGAAAACCAGAAATGGCACTGTGACTCAAGTGATAAAACACTCAATTTGACCTGAAGAGCTCAGGGACAGTACCCAGGGCAAGAGTTCAAGCCCCTCAACCGACCAAAATGAAAAAAAAGAAAAGAATACTCAAGGGAGCAGCACTGACCTGTCATCTGGTCACCTGTCTCAAGCATCACCCAGTAAAACTGCCAAAAATAAAGGACCTGTAGCTACCTCTGTCTCTGAGCTCCAGGTGGAGCACCCATGACATACAACCCCCCTTCATATCAACACCAGAAATGGTTTTCACATGGACCTGCATTTGACAATTGTGCTTTGAGGGATGAATCTGCAGTTCCTAAAACTCATCTGATCCCCTACAGAGACATTTCCTTGTGTTGGTATCAGTTTCCTCTGAGTTCTCTGAACACTGCAGCTTCTTTAATCTTTCCATAGGCATTGTGTGACATGTATATAGTTAATGTGTGAAAGACTGAATTATGATCTGAGGGCTAATATTAGTAAAGACTGGACCAAAAATCCTGCATTACCAATGGCTTATGCCTATCAAGTGAATTCAGTAGAATTTGGCAAATTAAAGCCAATGAAACTGAAAAAATAAAATAAACTTAAGTCTCTGGGCTGGGTGGGGGTAGAGGGATAATTCATATCCTTACTTTTTGTTGAACTCTGGGCCTAGGTACTATCCCTGAGCTCTTCAGCTCAAGGAGAGTGTTCTGCCACTTTGAGCCAAAGCTCCATTTCTGGTTTTCTGGTGGTTTATTAGACTGGGCTGGCTTTGAACCGTGATCCTCAGATCTCAGCCTCCTGAGTTGCTGGCACTCGGTTATCCTTACTTTTTAAGTATCTACAAACATGTGAACCTCTTACATAAGGGTTTTGCTTTTGGCTTTGCCTATGTCAAATCATTCAGTAAAGTACAACATGGGAACTTATCAACATGAGAGCTTTAGAAAAGAACAGTGGTTTCCATAAAGAGAGACCTCTGGCAAAATAATCTACAATGTGAAGCTGATCATATTCTTCCTGAGCAGCTTTAAGTATTGCTGACCACTGTAAGAAATAATGTCCATATCCCAATGTTCCTAGAAATACTCAGCCACATGGAACCATTCCTTCCACACAACTCTTACCTGTGTAAGTGCAGAACACTCCACATACTTGACAGCCTTCAGATCACGTGCCAACTTTTCAGCAGTCTCTGGAGTAATAGGCTTCTGTTTGTTCTTGGCAAGTTTCTCAATAGTGGAAGGGTCATCTCTAAGATCAATTTGGGTCCCAACAAGCAGGAAAGGAGTCTTTGGACAGTGGTGAGTAATCTCAGGCACCCACTACAAGGAAAGGTATTTAAAACACACCTGTGTTAATAATGTACAAAGTTCTAAAGCGCTACTTACAACAGGCCAAAAGAAATTCTATGACTACCTTTTATAGAGGAAGAGTATCTAACCAATTTACCTTTTCTTTCACATTTTCAAATGAAGACGGAGAAACCACTGAAAAACAGACTAGAAATACATCCGTTTGTGGATAACTCAGTGGTCGTAATCTGTCATAATCTTCTTGCCCTAAGAAATGAAGTTAGAGAGAAAAATCATCAATTGCATCTTACTATCTTCATAGCATTAAAATGAAGTCAGCTGACAGATTAAGCAGCTTAACAGCACACTGAACATTAGCCATAGAACAGTATCTCTAATAAAATGGCTTAGGTCCAGGAATGCAGCTTAGTGGAAGACTGTTTGCCTAGCATGCATGAAGCCCTGGGGTTCAATTCCTCAGTGACACATAAACAGAAAAGGCCACAAGTGACCCTGTGGCTCAAGTGGTGGAGCACTAGCCTTGAGCAAAAGAAGCTCAGGGATAGTGCCCAGGCCCTGAGATCAAGCCCTAGGATTTGGGAGGGTGGGGAGGGGCAAGGGAAGGGAATGTGGCTTATGTATTATTTGGACAATATTTTCTCTCAGATAATTTTACTTATGTCAAGAAAATTGTTGTTCAGCCAGTGGCTTATGCCTGTAATCCTAGCTATTCAGAAGGCTGAGATCTGAAAATTGAGGTTCGAAGCCACCCCAGGCAGGAAAGCCCCAGAGACTGTTATCTCTAATTAACTACCAAAATGGCCGGAAGTAAGCCCAGGCCCTGAGTTGAAGCCCCAGGACTGGCCAAAAAGAAAAAAAAAAGCTGGAAGTAGAGCTGTGGCTCAAGTGTTTAAAGCACTAACCTCAAGCAAAAAAGCTCAAAGACATGGCCCAGGCCCCAAGCTGAAGCCCTAGGACTGGCACATATACACAAAAAAAGTTTTGCTACTACATCTGGGCTCACATCTGTACTAAATAAAAACAAATACCTACAAATTAAATGTCAGATGCCAGTGGCTCACACCTGTAATCCTAGTGAGATCTGAGGATCAAGGTTTAAAGCCAAGCCAGGCAGGGAAGTCCATGAAACTCTCATCTCCAATTAAAACATCAAAACACTGGAAGTGAAGCTGTGGCTCAAGTGATAGAATGCTAGCCTTGAGCAAAAAATCTTAAGGATAGCATTTAGGCCCTGAGTTCAAGCCCCAGGACTGGCACTCAAAAAAAAAATAAATCCAAGCAATTCAAAAAGAACTGAATAACAAAATTCCAAGAGATATTTGTATACCAATGCTCATAACTATTTACAATAGCTAAACCATGAAAGCAAGTCATATATAGCAATCATAAGATGAGAATGAAGTATCCATCAACTTACAAATGGATAAACAAATTCTGCTGTATTCATGGAATACTGCTCAGCAATAAAAAAAAAAAAAAACTGTTGACACATCTAGCAAAGTTGGATCTTGCAAACATTATGGTATTTAAAAACAGTCAAACATAAAATATTCAGATGCAGTCCTATAACCAGTAGATCTGTAATTGTCTGGGGGCAGGCCATGGTCAATCCTAGAACCAACAGATCTGTAATTGTCTGGGGACAGGTCATGGGAGGAAAGGATTGACTGCAAAAAAGGCACAAAAAACATTTAGGATTATAAAATACGATATCTATCTTGATTATTGTGAAGGAATTAATCAAATTTAATACTTGACAGGAATGAACTTTACTGTATTATTCATCAGTACAACTTTTTAAAGTATCAATTAAAAATGCCAAGACTTACAAAAATGAGCTTTACAATTTGAAAATTTTTAAGTTAATTTCAACCACAAGTAGCCATTCATACATTGTTCTTTTCTGCATACAGATTGCCTCCAGAGGACAGATATAGAAGGGGTGGAGGGGGTCTCTCAACTATTATTTTCTCTTTTTAGGTTTCTTCTAGCATACTATCTAGGATATATAAAGCTATGGTTCAATTCTCAATAAGGTCCGAACCTGTGCTCGTAATAACAGCACTCAACCACTTGAGCCATACCTCTAAGTTTTTTTGTTTTTTGTTTTTATTCTGGTCTTAGGGCTTAAAACTCAGGTCCTGGGTGGTGTTGTCTTTTAGCTTTTGTGCACAAGGCTAGCATTCAACCACTATGAGCCACAACTCTACCTCCAGCTATTTGAGGTAGCTACTGGAAATCAGAATCCTTTGTACAACTACTTTATTTTTTGATTCTTTTTTTTATTTTTTTTTCTTGTACAACTAATAAGACAGGCACCAATGTTTTGAGCCTATACCCTAGTTACTCAGGAGTCTGAGATCTGATTCAAAGCCAGCAGCAGAAGACTCATCTCCAATTAACTACCAAAAGAAGCTGGAAGTGGAGGTATGGTTCAAGTAGTAAAGCACTAGCCTTGAGCACAAAAGCTTAGGGACAGTGCCCTGGCCCTGAGTTCAAGCCCCAGAACCAGCACTTCCCCCCCACTCATCTGCAAAAAAAAAAAGATAATACAAATATAATTTAAATTTTAAGAAAGGTAAGAGATTTGCTAATATGCTATTTTCCCAAGATGACCAAAAGGACATACCACCAGCAGCAGCTACTACAGTTAAAAATCAGAACATTATAAAAGAAATTTAAGTTTTTACCTGCAGTATCAAAAAGTCCAAGAGTATATGGCTCTCCACCAATCATAACCGTGACTGCATAGTTGTCAAAAACCTAAAAATTTTAAAAATTTAAAAGATACTTTGTTAATATGTAAAGGGCTACAGTAGCTCAGAAAGGGATGAGGCAATTCCTAAGCAATTATTGCCATCTTTCTTATACAGTCAAAACATCGAACTAAGCCCTTTGGTGAGTTGAATGGTTGCTGGGAAGAGGGACAGAGGATTTGTCCTGGGATGTATGCTCTATCACAGCAGCCTAGATAAAGAGCCATACAAGTATTAGAGGTATCACAATAGTGAGTCCTCAAGCTACAGATAATGATACTTAGGTATGAAATTTCTGTGTCAATGTTCAATCTGTATTTCTTCATAGATTTTCCTTTTAATCTAGAATTAAAATCTCCTAGATTCATGATAATCTTGTTTTTCCTTACAGGGTCCCAGAAAGAACCTTGTTACAAACAACCCCATGTGAGACAAATAAAGCAATCCAGGAAAGTGTCCAAGAAAAGGCTCACAGATTATTTGTTAAGAATTCCAAGAATAACATTTGTATTGGGCTTGGAAGTGTTACTCAGTAGTAGAGCACTTGCCTGGCATATGCAAAACTTGGGCTTGTTTTCCAGCACAAAATAATAAATTCATGTAGAGAAGAAACCACATGATCTCTAAGGCATCTTCTCTGACCAACTGTTTTATTTATAATTAGATCATAAAACACTTAACAAACTCAATATATGCTACTATTGGTTATACTAAGTTTATTTGTGAAAGTGGGAGATGAGAGTGCTAGTGGAAAAGACTCATCACACTAATTCATGGATTCCTTTGAATCACTTTGGAATCAAAAAGCAATGTCTTTAGATACAACTGTAGTTTTGTCCATTTGCAATTAATTTTTTTAATAATTGAGACTTTTTTTTAAAGAACAGTGTTTTCTACCATGGAAAAGTGTACTGCATTTGAAGATCAGTCTTGCTTATTAACCTTTTAGCTAGCTACTTCTAATTTCTGGCTCATGTTTTTATGCCTTGCAAAGAAAGATGGAAACAGGGTAAAAAGGAAATGATAGTTAAAAGTCAGTACTTGTTAACAAGAACCATAGGAGAAAAGGAAAAAGAAGAGGAGGAGGAGGAGGAGGAGGAGGAGAGGGGGAGGGTGCTTTTAAGGTCTCAAACTACATGTTTTCTTTTTTCTTTTTTTTTTGGACTGATCCTAGGCACTGTCCCTGAGCTTTCTGTGCTCAAGGCTAGCACACTCTACCACTTGAGCCACAACTCAGCTCCACCCTTATGTGGTTAACTGGGGATAGAAGTCTCATGGACCTTCCTGCCTGGGCTGGCTCCCAACCACGACCCTCAGATCTCAGCCTCCTGAGTAGTTAGGGTTACAGGTTTGACCCAAAAGTGCCCAGCTACAAGTTAATTTCTTAAGTCATGCTCAAGAAAATAGACTCAAAAACAGCCTTCATTTACAACCTACATTTTACATGTATATTACCCTACATTTACAACTATATTATAGGACTGGACAGAGAAGCAGAAAAATCTCAAAGCGGGACTGTGAAGGTGGCTCAGTGGTAGAGTGCTTGCCTTGCATGCATGAGGCCCTGGGTTTGATTCCTCAATACCACATAAGCAGAAAAGGCTGGAGGTGGCGCTATGGCTCAAGTGGTAGAGTACTACTCTAGAGCTGAAGAGCTGAGGACAGTG
>NW_012267222.1:15399631-15404951 GCF_000151885.1 Dipodomys ordii
GGAGGGGCTAACAATGTTCAAGAGGAAGTGTACTCATTACCTCACTCATGTAACTGTAACCCTCTGTATAGTATCTTTACAAAAAAAAAAAAAGCCAGAAGAGGAGCTGTGCTAGCCTAGAGCAAAAGAAGCTCAGGGACAGCACCCAGGCAGGCCCTTGAGCTCAAGCCCAGGACTTGGGGGGGGGGGGGGAGGGGACACCTAGTTAAGCTTAGATCTGTATCTTTGTTGGCCAATCCCAAGGAACTCCACTTAGTTCTAGCACAGTATGGAATCATACCAAACATTATTCCCCATAGGGAAGCTATACTTAATTATCTTAAAGTTCTAAGACTCTCATACAGATCTGTAAAATGTCCTCAGGTAAATATATCCTTCTTGCCACCTAAATGAAACAATTCAAGTCTGGCAGAGTGGCTCAAGTGGCAGAGTACCTACTTAGCAAGAAAGAGAGAGGCCCTGAGTTCAAACTACAGTAGTGCCCCCCCCCCAAAAAAGATTCAGATTCACAAAACAGGGATCTAGAATCTGAGTCTTAATAGTTTGGGACAATCACCTAGAAGTGGCTGCACTCTAATTAAAATCAAGTTTGAGGACATTAATGCAGACAATTGAGAAACTAGCTGCCTTCCAACTAAACTGTGCACTAGAGTATACTGATTTCCTTCCAAAACCATGAGCAACAAGCAGTGAGGACATTTTTGCACCAAGAACCATTATGGCCTAAGTATATAAAGGAAGGAGTTTTAGAGCTGCAGACAACACTTAGGGCAGAAAACATAAACCTGAACATTAAGAGAGATAAACATTTCAAACTACTTAGGGCAGAAAACATAAACCTGAACATTAAGAGAGAAAAACATTTCAAACTTATTGCCAGAAAAGAAGTAACACTTCATAAATTCTTATCCCAAAATTTGTTAGCATGCCTGTAATCCTAGCTACTCAGGAAGCTGAGATGTTAGGATCGCAGTTCAAAGCCAGTCTGGGCAGGAAGTCCATGAGACTCTTATCTCCAACTAACCACCAGAAAACTGGAAGTGGCGCTGTGACTCAAAGTGGTAGGGTGCTAGCTTTGGGCAAAAAAGCTCAGGGACAGTGCTCAGGCCCCTGAGTTCAAGCCCCATGACCAACCAAAAACAAAAAAGTTAGAAATTGATGTTATGTAATAAGTCAAGTTCCCACTCCTAAATATCTGAAAAGTAAGAGGCGGAGGGAAAAAAACAACCCTCAGGCTGGCTTGTGAAGGGTTTTGTTTGTTTAATACATCTGAAAAGAACGCATATACAAAGAATTGAGACATGAGAAAGCAATGGTTCAATACTAATGAATCTACAAGAATTAGGATTTAAGGAACGTGGAAAAGATTACCTAAACATTTTTAAAAATTGGAAACTGCAACTGAAATAGTCTGATAAAATCCCTATTAACACTTATAATAAAAGAGTCTTAATAAGACTCTTTGCCATTTTAATTAAACCGGAGAGCTTCAGCAGGTTGCTCAAGGGTTCCTTATATGCAAGACAGAAAAAAGGGATTCCCCTGACTGGTCCCCATGTTGGTTAAGTGTTGCCCTTCTACCGGCCCCAGCTTCTCAAGAAGCAGGCCTGGCAGCCTCATCACCAGAAAGGATGCCAGTCATCCCACAGACATCAGTTTCCCAGCACCCCTCTCAGAGTTTCTCTGTGGGCCAATCTTCAGCTGGCTTCTAGGAAGACCACACACTACTGACTTGCAAATCTATGCTAGTACATAAGACAATGACTGACAAGAAAAAAAAAAAATATGTATGAAGTCAATCAATTTGGTGTGTTTCAAAAGGTGCAATACTTTTCTTCACTTATGAGGTAAAAGAAGTTAGAAATCTCTTCCCCCTCAAAAAAAAAAAAAAAAGCAAATGGCAAACAAATTTCCTTGGAAGTCACAGTCACATATAGAGTGCATCCTAGAAAAGAGGAGGGCAAGACGGCTTCCACCCACTTCCATGAGCTTCAAACACTGGATCTACTCAAGGGTGGAGAAAAAAAGGCAACTTTCAAAAAGGAGTATGTTACTAAATGAGGCATTTACTATACTCCTTCCTAAGAGCACCAGATGGGGAACACATTTTCTATGCTAGATCTAGGAAGTGGAATGTGGAAATAATCCGTCTTCCTCCCCGAAGAGCTGTCCACTGGTTAATTTCTTTTTTTAAAAAATACTAAAAAATGAACCCCACACACAACCCCCCCCCCAAAAAAAAGTCTAAAATGTCCCAGATTACTGTCTAAAATGGAACCAGGGAGCAGCTTCAACAATTCAAAGTTAGTCTGTTACAGTCATCACAAGCATGCCTTGCTTTTAAACAAACAAAAAAGGTTTTTTTTAAACAACAAAAACTAGTACTGATCACTTTCTGACAATACACAATTATCAAAATTAACTAGTAGTTGGAAGGCGAAGGGGGGCATACCTACGGGCCTTGTCTCACATGAGTGCATGTGGGTAGGTGCAGGGCATTTGTCATTATTGCAGAAACAAATTTTAATTTTTAATTTTAGTTTGATTTAAACATTGCTTTTAGTATGATGCCGACACCAGCTGTGCAGAAAGGGCTCTGAAGAGATGTTCATAGCAGCACACACCTGCGGCTCTTCTTCGGTTCTGGAGGCTCCAAGGCAGCCAATATTGCTTCATCAAACACATTCTTTAGGCCTTTCTGAAAGGGGTAGAAAGAAGAAATGGGCAGTCTGATTTTCAATATAATACAGCGAGTTCAAGCTTAAGACAGTCAAACCCCCAAGAGTGGGCAAAGGAACATTAAAAACAACCCTAAATCTTAACCTAATAATCTCACATCACCAAGTTACCGGAATAATTCAGCAATGCAGGAGTAGATATTCATGAGTGAGCCAGTGGTCCTTTGAGATAGCTTTTTGTAAACCAATGTATGTCACAAGAAGCAAATAAGCACAGTGTCACTTATTCATTTATACGAGTTTTGTGATGTGTTGCTGAAACTTTTTACATAGAAATAAGGGAAGCAGCTCTGCATTCAAATGAAACGGCTGGATGTCACACAGGACAGAGAGGATGCCAGGACAGAGGCATCTATATTATATGGAAGGCACAGGCAGAGACAGCATGGATATGGCAACTGCAAGAGATTCACTTTCAACTCCTTATATCCCAACTGAGCCAAGGAATTCTTGGAAGCAAAGAAGTAGGTACCTGATACATAATAAAGTTAGAATCAGAAAGTGCAACAGGAATAAAGCTTCATCAGGCATTTATACAAACAATTGTATACTTTTAATTTCAAAATTTAAAGGTGACCACAATTGTATGTTTCCCTCACAACAATAAAATCAGAAGCAGGAAAGTATAAAGATGGCAACTTTACATTTCAACATTACAAACCTTAAGTCAGCTGTTAAAAGGATGCTATTCTTAGAAGATAATAACAAAGAATTCATAAAGCAGTAAGCAGATACATCATTATCTTCCCCACCCCAGACTGACAAATACTCCACTACAGCACAAAACGGCCAAAGCAATAGCAACACAAAGTTTCACTGCACAAAGGAAAACCAGAAAAGAATCCTCCCTTCCCCATTACACTCTAATAGCAAGTCACCCTTTTTTTCATAGTTTATCATGCAATTACAATTAACAATTCATCATGAGTAAAATGATGTTTGTGTTACTTTCTCCATCTAGAACTAATTATCTAGTATTAAAACTTTTCTTGTTTTCTCCCAGTAGACATTTTTAGTAACAAGCCATGTTCCCTTTTGCAATAGTAATCCAAACCAAAAAGCTCTGAGCATCAGGCAACTCAAGCAGCAAAAAGTTAAACAAGTCCAACTTGACTATCGATCACAAAAAAATATTCCGTAAGATATTGCATTAATTGACCAAAAACTAATACAGAGGTTGTTCTAAGGTGGTGAGTAAAAAGACGCAGAGGCTTGCAAACAGGATGGTTTTATTCCTTTGTTTTTAAATGATCTTTCTACAGTGGTGGGACAGGAAGCAGCAGCAAAGAGGGAAAGGAGAAAACAGTTTAGAATATACAGCACTTCCTTTTGGGTTGAGTTTCCGGAGGCTCGAGGGCAGCTAGGATAGCCTCATCAAACACATTCTTCAGACCTCTCTACAAGACAGAGGGGAGGAGAGAGAATAGCAGCCAGGTTAGAGGATTAGAAGACTAGCAGATACAACAGCAGTCCGGGTTAAGTGAGCTGAATTCACAGAAGCAATGTTTTTTAAGAAAATTAAATGCCAAGATGCTAGAATAGTCAATTCAAGAGTATCATCATCTCAAAAGAAGGTTAACTGAGCAAGCAGTTTTTAAGAAAATGTAATATGTTGACTTCTACAATAATCACAAACTGACATTAGCACGGAAAAACTTTAATAATAATGCCAGGAGAGGAAAATTGGGTATGTACAGTTAAAACACATGATGGACAATTAAGTCTTTCGAGTTCTCGATATTTCTACAGATAAGAAGGAAATAGATTTATTATCATTTCAGGCTTGTGTGAATTCAGCCCCTGAATAACTGAAGGACACAAATAGCAGACTAAGAGGCATGCCACATGTTTCTCGGTTCAGTGACATATCTGGATGGGATTAATCAGCATTTCAGAGTAGAGCAATTTCCCAAACAAAAAGGTTCAGACATTTAGGACTGTTTACTGTGCAACAGTAGCAACTGGGGAGGAATTTAAAGAAGGGACTCTAGAAACAGCATACACTTCAGTTATTCAGCAATGTTATTAGAGCCAGTATCCACCACCCAAGTCATACAAAAACAAAGAATGGGGTCCTAGAATGGGTTTTTAGCAAGCAGTCCAATGCTTTAAGATGTCTGCATGGGTATCAGAGCATAAAGCATGGAGTGAGAACAAAGAAAATTGTCACATCTACAGGTATTAAGATGGAGAAATGCACTTACACCTCAGCCAGAAACTCCAAGGTGACTGTGACTCTGTAGCAGTAGTACCTTGGGCCCAGGTCTATAGACTCACCTAAACCTGAAGCCACAGGTTTACCAACCAAACAGGTTTCACATGTTTTTTATGTAACAATGTGATCACAAGTAAAAATGTACTCGAAGTCCCAGAACATAATTCCAACAATTAAGTGCCAACCACAAACTACCCCAGGTGTTGTTCACTCTTCATACCTTACTCCATCTGTGGCATCCCAGAGGAATGGGAGGTACCCACCATTCCATTAGATACTAGATAGATAGATAGATAGATAGATAGATAGATAGATAGATAGATAGATAGATAGATAGATAGATAGATAGATAGATAGATAGATAGAT
>NW_012267222.1:15422072-15423420 GCF_000151885.1 Dipodomys ordii
AGGAAGGGGAAAAGGAAGGGGAAAAGGAAGGGGAAAAGGAAGGGGAAAAGGAAGGGGAAAGGGAAGGGGAAAGGGAAGGGGAAAAGGAAGGGGAAAGGGAAGGGGAAAGGGAAGGGGAAAGGGAAGGGGAAAGGGAAGGAAAGGAGAAAAATCTCAAAGCAACAGTGGAGGCATCTATATAGTTCAAGCTACGCTGGAGAATAAAGTAGGAGGATCACTTAACCCCAGAGTTGAAGGCCAGCCTAAGCAACTTAGTGAGAATTCATTTCAAAAAATGAACAAATACCAAAATTCAACTTAAAATAAAAGAAGAAAGAAAAAGAATCAGAAAAGTTATGGCTCACTCCAGGTTTTTATGCTAGTATTTGATTACTTAACTGTCAAAACCAAGTTGGTCTTAAAGGCAATCCTCATAGGAGATAAATAATATGTATCATCCTTCACAGCTCTAAATTTCTATCCTTCTACAAATGAAAACTTTCAATTCGTGGATGAGCACAAATACGCATTTCACACCAATTCCATTCCCATAATAATTTAAATAGGTACTATGAATAGATTACTCACTTCACTGTCATTTATCTGACTTATCAGGCTCATTTAAAAAAACATATTCTAAGCTAGGCACCAGTGGCTCATGCCTGTAATCCTACCTACTTAGAAGGCTGAGGTCTGAGGATCACAGTTCAAAGCCAACGCAGGCACAAAAGTCTGTGAGATTCAGAAAACTGGAAGTAGCACTGTGGCTCAAGTAGTAGAGTGCTAGCCTTGACCTGCAGAGCTAAGGGACAGTGTCCAGGCCCAGAGTTCAAGCCCCATGACGCACCAAAAAAAAAAAAAAAAAAGTATTCTAGCCAGGCATCACTGGCTCAATGCCTGTATCCCAGCTGCTTAGGAGGCTGAGACTTGAGGATCATGATTCAAAGCCAGCCCAGGCAGAAAAGTCTGTAAGACTTTTACGTCCAATTAACCAGCAAAAAGCTAGAAGTGGAGTCAGTCACTGGTGGTTCATGCTTGAATTCCTAGCTACTCAGGAGGCTCGGATCTGCCAGAAGGAAAAGGCCATGAGACTCATCTCTAACTACCAAAAAAGCAGGAAATGGACCTGTGGCTCAAGTAGTAGTGTACTACTAGCAAAGAAAGAAAGGAAAGGAAGGAAGGAAGGAAGGAAGGAAAGAGAGAGAAAGAAAGAGAAAGAGAGAGAAAAAGAGAGAAAGAAAGAGAGAAAGGAAGGAAGAAAGAAAGACAAAGACAGAAAGAAGGAAAGAAAGAGAGAAAGAAAGAGAAAGAGAAAGAAAGAAGGAAGGAAAGGGAAGGGAAGGGGAGGGAAGGAAAGAGGAAGGAAGGA
>NW_012267222.1:15424785-15425337 GCF_000151885.1 Dipodomys ordii
CAGTGGTAGAGCACTAGCCTTGAGCTGAAGAGCTGAGGGACAGTGCCCAGGCCCAGAGTTCAGGCCCCATGACCGGCAAAAAAAAAAAAAAAAAAAGGATAACATTCAAAGCCAGTCAGGGCAGAATAGTTCACATGATTATCTTAAATTAACCAGTTTTTTAAAACAAAAAACAAAAAAAAACTCGTTTGGAGTTATGGCTCAAATGATAGAGCATGAACCCTGAGCAAAAAAGGTAAGAGATGCTGTGAGTTCAAGTCCCAGAACACCACAACATAAAATAAACCTCACACTCACTGTTCCCAGTCCTCAGTCTAAGTTGCCATCAAATCCTAGAGTTCCAGTCATATCACTTAGAAAGAAAAGTCCACATGAGAAAAGAATGCCTCCAAAAACACAAGAATAAGATGGGTACTGGTGGCTCACACTGTAATCCTAGCTCCTCAGGAAGCTGAGATCTTTTTTTTTTTTTGGGTCCGGTTGTGGGGCCTGAACTCTGGGCCTGGGCACTGTCCCTCAGCTCTTCAGCTCAAGGCTAGCACTCTACCACTT
>NW_012267222.1:15436737-15448323 GCF_000151885.1 Dipodomys ordii
AAGGAAGGAAGGAAGGAAGGAAGGAAGGAAGGAAGGAAGGAAGGAAGGAAGGAAAAAGCAAGCAAGCAAGCAAGCAGGACTGGCACTGAAAAAAAAAAAATCGGAAGTGAAGCTGTGCTCAAGTTGTAATACAACACCAGCCTTGAATGAAAAACATCAGGAAGACAGTGCCAGGTCCTGAGTTCAAGCCCTAGTACTGGGCATGCATGCATGCATACATACATACATACATGCATAACCTACACACATGCACATAACACACATAAAATATAATGGAGTAATTTTAATACTAAAGTACAAGATCTACATAACAGCCTAAGTCCCTTGCAACTTCAAAAACCTCTATAAATCTTCTTCCTGTATTCCTGAAGCTAACTCATCACTCTTACCCTGCAACACTAAAGATGGGTACTTCCAACTGAACATAATTACCAAATATTTAGTCTATGTTCACCTGCTTGATAAAACTCCTACATCTCTCTGGGGTAACCTAAAGTATTCATACACTTCCTTCTCACTTCCAAAGAGGATTAGTCCCACATTTATCAAGTTACAAACCCTACAATGACTCGGTCTCTTCAGACCATCCCAACTACTCTCAGTACTGAAAGGACATGTTATGCATTGTTCATAATTCCACTGGGTTGATCAAGGGGTAAGACTCCCAAAGGCTGTGTTTTGATTACAAAATAGGTCTTCTCTTCGCTGTCCCTAGGTCCTTGTTTGGAGCTCCTTTACGGTTACAGGGAACAGCTCCATTAAGTAAATGGAGACACACCACTTTCTCTGAAGTTACAAAACACCTTCATCCCAGGAGGCACCAGAGGGGAAAAAATTCTTGAATTCTAAGATGTACAGCATACTTCTTCAAACTGAAAACAGCATTTTTTTTTTTTTTTGGTTGGTCGTGGAGCTTGAACTCTGGGCCTGGGCCCTGTCCCTCTGCTCTTCAGCTCAGGCTAGTGCTCTACCACTTGAGCCACAGTGCCACTTCTGGCTTTTTCTGTTTATATAGGGCTGAGTAATCAAACCCAGGGCCTCATGAATGCAAGGCAAGCACTCTACTACTGAAGCACCTTCCCAGCCCAACAGCATTCTTCAGAATCTTATCTACTGGAGTTTTGACTTCCAGCACCTCTTGCAAATCCTTGTATCACCCTTTTCCACTGATTCTCAGCTGTTAAAGTGAATATAATTTGTCCATAAATGGTCAAGATCTTTAAACATAGGAAACAAAGACAAAGAGAAAATTTTCAATACACACAGAGAAAGTTTTCAAAGGTTATCAAATGCTACATTCACTAATAGAGGGGAAGCATTTATACTTACAGTTGGTACATATTCAGATGGAAACTTATTTGTTGTATAAGATATCAGGAGACATGTTTTACCAACAGCACCATCGCCCACAACTACACACTTAATTGTCTGCATGGCAGAAATAGTTTTGTATCCACTTTAAATAATTCAAAGTTGATGATGACCTACAAAAGAAGATTTAAGATACTTATTTTATGTATGTGGAGATATACATACCCATATATGTAGTTTTTCTCCTTTAACTAGCAAAAGGTTTCATTAACAGCATATAATAGAATTAGAAATGACTACTATGGCTGAAAGGGTCTAAAAGGAGAAAGTCTGATACTCAAAGTCACAATAACAAGGTCAAATTTCTAAGTCTCTGATTCCTGGTTGTTTCAACTTCTAAAAAGCCCAAAGTGGGGCAGTATATTTCTTTGTACAACAAAAGCATATGCAGCTTGGCAAGTAATATTGTGAAACCTTTCCTTCATATGTACACACATACACACACATATATGTGCACCTGTATGTGAAACATCACAAATCAAGAGCTGCTTTACTTAGAGCTTCAGGAATATGGTCTATAAACAAGCAAAGCACATTTCTACCACCCCATTCCAAATATGAGTAACCTGAGAAACTCGCCTCAACAGCTGTTGGAACATCAAGTTACCTAGTTCTCTAGGTCAATATTCATGAATATTGAGGATACCTTGAAATAATTATTGGCCTTTTTCTTTTGATAGCACTGGGGTTTGAACTCAGGGCCATGCTTTCTAGGCCTACCATTTGGTAGATTGTCTATCATATGAATCCCATAATCAGCCTTTTTAGTTATCTTTCGGATATAGTCTCAGGGCTCAGACTTTTTACCCATAACAGCTTACAACCACAATCCTCCTACCTATGCCTTACACAGGGCTAGGACTAGAAATATGTATGACCCTGACTTATTTGTTGGGATAAGGTCTCATTAACTTTTTGCCTGAACTGGCTTTGAACTGTAATAAGACCGCCTGCTCCTGAGTAGCTAAATTTACCAGTGTGAATTACTGTGTCCAACCCATCAGCAGCCATTTCCCTCAAAACTTTGAGCCAGGCACCAGTGGCTCACACCTGTAATCTTAGCCACTCAGGAAGCTGAAATCTGAAGATTGTGGTTCAAAGCCAGGCCAGCCAAGAAAGCCCACGAGTCTTCTCTCCAATAAACTACTCAGAAAAAGCCAGAAATAACTGTGGTTCAAGTGACAGAGTAGTAAGTAGCCTTGAGCACAAAGAGGCTCAGGGACAGTGCCCAAGCCTTGAGTTCAAAGGAGGGGGGAAGCAAGAAGGAAGGGAAGGAGTGAGGAAGGGAGGAAGGAAGAGGGGGAGGAGGGGAGGGAGGGAGGGAGGGAGGGAGGGAAATTAGGGTAAAAAGAATCTTAGAGAGCCAGGCGCCGGTAGCTCATGCCTGTAATCCTAGCTACTCAGAAGGCTGAGATCTGAGGATCAAGGTTTGAAGACAGCCCTGTCAAGAAAGTCCAGGAGACTCTTATCCCCAATAAACCACCAGAAAACTGGAAGTGGTGCTGTGGCTCAAGTGGTAGAGCACTAGCCTTGCGCTGAAGAGCTGAAGGAGAGTGCCCAAGCCCAGAGTTTAAGCCCCATGGCCGACAAAAAAAAAAATCTTAGATTCAATTATACTTCAAAAGTGTGTGTGTGTGTGTGTGTGTGCGCGCGCACGCACACACACACACACACCTGTATCCAGATGCCTTCCTAAATGGGATTCAATTTCTTGGTGCCCAGAGCTGCCATTTTAAGACACAAAATTAGAGCTACCTAATTCACCTAAATATAGATAATAGGTAGGCTGCCATGCCTATGTGTTCTTACAGTCTTCGTAACATTTAATCATAATTTATAAATGTCTTCCAACAACTCTGTATTCAAACCTCTGCAACTCACAGAACGCTGTATGCAATCTATTCCATCTTACATAATACTTCTTTTGCACTTAGCACAAAGACTGGTACCACTTTGTGAACTGTTAAATGAACACAAAAATTGTATCATAATTGCTAATGCCTAGCAAGGCAGCCCTGAGTTCAAACCTCAGTAGTCAGGGGCAGGAGTTCAAACCTCAGGAGTCAGGGGCATAACAAAAGAATGTGAAACTACATAAGGGATTAGTTAGGGATGGGTAATCGGAGGAACTATATATACTCTCACATTACTCATCAAAACTATCTGGATTAGGAATGGTGATTTAGCTCAATGGGAGAGTTCTTGTCTAGTACAGACATACTGTTTGATCCCCAGTAACAACAACAAAATTCCTTTAGCTGGGCCCTGGCGGCTCATACCTGTAATCCTAGCTACTAGGAAGGCTGAGATCTGAGGATCTTGGTTCAAAGTCAAGTCTGAGATTCTTATCTCCAATTAACCACCAGAAAACCAGAAGTGGCGCTGTGGCTCAAAGTAGTAGAGTGCTAGCTTGAACAGAGAAGCTCAGAGACAGCACCTATATGAAGGCTCCTAAGGTGGTAGAATGGAAATTTTAACCCAAGTCATCCAACTCTCAAGTCTACTCTTAAATCTTTCATCACACTTCCTCTACATAAGAAATGGCATTAATAAAAACAAGTATAATCACTGCATTAAACTGGCAACTACAGGCCCAAGAGAGTTGCCAGCAACCAAAAGCCGAAGTCAAGGGGGGAAAAAGGAAGTAAAAAGTAGGAGTTAAGTTCACTTCCTGTTTCTTCACCTTGCAGAAAACTGCTGAATATTATTGGAAGGGAAGCAAGAAGACAGAATTACTAAGAGTTTGCTCTTCCCTTTTCTATTTCTCTACAAATCTTCCCCTTTTTGGGGGGTGAGGGGTGTCAGTAATGGGGCTTTTGAACTCAGGGCTTGAACACTGTCCCTGAGCTCTTTTGATCAAGGCTAGAGCTCTACCACTAAGAGCCACAGCTCTTCTTCCAGTTTTCTGGTAGCTAAATGGAGATAAGAGTCTCATAGACCTTCCTGCCTAGGCTGGCTTTGAAGTATGATGCCCAGATCTCAGCCTCCAGGATTACATAAACCTGGCACCCAGCAAGCCTTCCATTTTTTAGGCTTTCTAACCTGACGCTCAACCATTTGTTGGAAACTGATTGTGGGTACCTTGCTAGATTTTGGAGTCTCACTGGCTATAACAATATGCCACTTTAATCTTCATGTGACTCCATCTTCCCTTGTCTAAATATGAAGACTGCAATATGTAACCTTCATAAAGGACTAATTTTTTTTTTTGGTCGGTCATGGGGCTTGAACTCTGGGCCTGGGTGCTGTCCTTCAGCTCTTCAGCTCAAGGCTAACACCTCTATCACTTGAGCCACTTCCCGCTTTTTCTGCTTATGTGGTGCTAAGGAATCAAACCCAGGACATCATGCATCAAGGCAAACACTCTACCACTAAGCTACCTTCCCAGCCCTAGATTTATTATTTATTATATATAAAATGCTAATTTCAGCAACTTACAGGAAACTTAAGTCAGAATATTAGTGTATCCAATGTTCCCTTCCAGTTAAAATAATATGGAACTGCTAAAGCATGAAAACTGTCATTACACCACCCAGAATGGTGGAGCAAAGTTATTTCACACCCGTAAGCAAATATTACACCTCTCTAATTGTAATCTTCATTTGCATCACTTAGAATTAGGATTGGGCAATTTACATCATGAAAAGATGATTCTGCCAGCCATAAGGGAAAAGAGCTATGAAATATCATGTATCTATCTTTCACCTTCTTTCCCAGTAATCTACCTCTATGAGACAGCAAAACTAATCCTAGTATCTTCTAAATTCCTATACCAGTCCTGGGGCTTGAATTCAGGTGCTGTCTTTGTGCTTCTGTGCTCAAGATTAGCACTCTACCACTTAAGCTACAGCTTCACTTCTGGCTTTTTTTGGTAGTTTACTAGAGATTAAAAATCTCACAGGCTAGCCAGTCCACTAGTGGCTCAAACCTATAATCCTGGCTGCTCAGGAGACTGAAATATGAGGATTACAGTTCAAAGCCAGCCTGGGCAGGAAAGTTCGTGAGACCCTTATCTCCAATTAACCACCAGAAACCCAGAAGTAGAACTGTGGCTGAAAGTGGTAGAGTGCTATCTTTGAGCAGAAAAACTCAGGGAGACTATTAAAAAACAAAGTCTCACAGGCTTTTGCCCTTCAAACAGCAATCCTCAGGCTACTCAGCCTTCTGAGTAACTAGGATTACAGCCATGAGCTACTAGTGCCCAGCTAACATTTTAGAGATCCAATTACCCTTTAACAATTTCAAAGTTAAAGTCCATGAAGTTGTATGACCTAGATCTAAAGAGCCTATTTGAACTCTGTTTAATATCCTTATTATTGGCTGGCTCCCAACTAAATTCTACCAGAAACAACCCCTGGGAAAAGAGTTTGTACTGAGAAAGGGGAGGATCTCAGCTACAGATGTGCTATGATTCTCAAGCCCCAAGGTTCATTTCAGGCAAGTGTAGCAAGTGTATAAAAAGATATTAGATTAAGTATTTGCTAACAAATGTGTCTTCCAAAAAATTGTATTTTCCTATTATTACACCCCTTACGAAATTATGTTAAGAATTACTTTAGTAATGTGTTAAAGTACAATAAAAGGGCAAGTGTGTATCTTTGTAATTCACTATGTCTTCTGTCCCCAGTTTCTAGCACAGGGCTCAAAAAAAAAAAAAAACTAGAAATTACTGAAAGTCTGTCTCAGTATTTACAACAATAATCACACCTGAATTTACACTAATAAGCTTAGGAGGGGCTATCTGCAAGGAAATGTGGCAGGTCACCAGAATAAGTGATTGGAGGACTGTAACTTTCAAGCTCATCCACCAAAGCCCCAAGGAGGAAAAAGGAAGAATGAAGATGGAGTTGAAGAAAACTGACCAAGGCGATCAGGAAAGCTTGTGGTTTGGTGAACTACTGAGGTGCTCGAAGGTCACACTTAGCATGAGAGCTCTCTCACCCTATAACTCTATTCTTCATAACAGAGCGCTTGCATAGCATGCCTGAAAGCCCTGGGTTCAATTCCTCAGCACCACATACACCAAAAAAGCCAGAAATGGCACTGTGGCTCAAGTGGTAGAGTGCTAGTTGAGCAAAAGAAGCTCAGGGACAGTGCCCAGGCTCTGAGTTGAAGCCCCAGGACTGGCAAATAAATAAATAAATATATTCTGATTCTGTGTGCTGTTCTAACCAAATACTGAACAATAAAACCCTCCAGCTGGTCAGAGATGGGGCAATATTGACCCCCATCTCTAGCTAGTGCTTTAAGTAAAGACAGTCTTGTGAAACTGAATCCTTTAATTTGTAGTTCTTAGGTTTTAATTAACAGAAATGGTCACATTTCTAACCCTACTCAGGAGGCTGCGATCTGAGGATCTTGGTTTGAAGCCATACTAGGCAGGACTCTTATCCCTGCGACGCACCCCCCCACCTCCACAAAAAAAAAAAAAAAAAAAACTACCAAAAAAGCCAAAAGTGGAACTGTGGCTCAAGTTGTAGGGTGCTAGCCCTGAGAAAAAAAGCTCAGGGACAGTGGCCAAGCCCTAAGAGGTCAAGCCCCAGGACCATCATCCAAAAAAAGGCAGGGGAAGCTGGGAAGGTGGCTCAGTGGTAGAGCGCTTGCCTTGCATGCATGAGGCCCTGGGTTTGATTCCTCAGCACACATAAGCAGAAAAAAAAAAAAGCCATAAGTGGCACTATGGCTCAAGTGGTAGAGTGCTAACCTTGAGCTGAAGAGCTGAGGGACAGTGCCCAGGCCCACAGTTCAGGCCCACGGACCCAAAAAAAAAAAAGGTATACAGAGGGAAACACATTATTTTCATAATTTGTCCCTAAAGCAACTCATTTTCATCCTTAGGATAAAACAGGACTAAAACTAGTGAATAATGTCTCAATTGTATGCCTTTTTTTTTTAAACCAATCCAACAGAACTAGACTCACTACAGGATGAAATAGAAAAAAACAAAAACAAAAAAACAGGGGCCAGGTATGTTGCCCCCACCTACTTGGGAAGCAGAGAGGTAAATCGATCACAGTCCTAGGCTTTCCCCAACAAAAGCTTGAGAACTTATCTGAAAAACTAAAAGAAAAGGACTAGGGTAGGAGCCTATCAAGTGCAAGGGCCTGACTTCCATCCCTACTACTGTTAAACACTAATTAATTAACTTAAAGGATCAGTAATATATTTCTCTTGTTAACCAAGGGTTAACTCAGGCCTTGCAGCATTCTAGCTCTCCTTGCATGCTCACTGCTGGTACTTCTACTACTTGAGCCACTCCCCTGCTGATATTTTGCTGGAGTGTCACAGACTATTCTGTCCAGGCTGGCTTCAAACCTTGATCATGCAGGTCTCAGCCTCTTAAATAGCTAGGAATATAAGCATAACTCTTTTGTAAAAGCAGTGCCCAGCTTCCACTCATTTTTGAGACTCATCTATATAAACCTTTGCTATAAGCCACACTAGTAAAATATAGCCAAAATCTCTATCAACTGGCTGACCCAGAGGTAGAGATTTTTTGTTTTTTTGTTTTAATTTTTATTTTTTTCATTGTGAAAATACTGTACAGGGGTTACAATTACATGGGCAAGATAATGAGTACATTTCTTATCAAGCATTGCAGCCTCCTCCTCAGAGGTAGAGTTTAATCATCATCATGATCATCATCATCACCTGTCCACCTAATTAGTTTCATTTTTTTCTTTATGTGTTGTAGTTCTGGGGATCTTGCCCATAGCTGATACACAGCCATATCCTCCACTTTGTGGAGGAAAAAAGTTCATGTCCTCTTGGGCAACAAACCTAGTAGGTACATAGACAATAATTACCACCTCCATAGTCTTCCTTCATGATAGCACTGACAATGGATATCCTTATACATAATGTTTCCCATTCTGGCCTTCTAATTAAGGAATGGCTTCTGGGCATGTACCTAAGGAGGCAGAAGCAAAAAGCTCTCAAGTTACAGGCAGGCTTGTGTAACATAGAAAGTCTAAGGCCAGTCTGGACTACACAGTGAGACCCTGTCTCAAAACACCAAAAAGCAAACAAACAAATGGAGGAAGAATGGCAACATAATTCTTAGTTACATTCATACATACAAAATCCATCCCTCTTAAGTTTCATATAAAAACCCAGAAAACAAAAAGAGTATTTAGCTTCTTCCAGATCCCATATATGAGTTTACCACAGCTCTGAGGTCTAGACACTCTAGGGGGAATTGTACTGAAATAGTTAAGACTAACATCTATCCATCTTAACCAGACAATCCAATTAGCTGTTAGCCTAATGCCACTTAAATTACCCAATAAGATTTAGTACTTAGTCAAAGTCTCTCCTCTATACACATTATCTCTGAAAAATTTGGATTTCTGGCCTTACAACTCAGCCTACTTCTGCTCAACTTTCCACCCCAAAATGTTACCTCTCTACGGATTCCCTAACTATGATAGCTGTCAATAATACCACAAGCAGGGCACTAGTAGCTCATGCCTGTAAGACTAGCTATTTAGGAGGCTGAGATTTGAAAATTTTAGTTGAAAGCTAACTATGAGACTCTTTCCTCCAGTTAACCACCAAAAAGCTGGAAATGGAGCTATAGATAAATGGTAGAGCACTAATATTGAACAAAAAGGCTCAGAGACAGTACTTAAGACACTGAGTTCAAGCCCCAGAACCAACACACACACACACACACACACACACTTTCTTGACCTAATACTGTGGTCTGAATGTTTCTCTCCAAAATTCATGGTGAAATCCTAATCCCAGCAGTAATGACATTAGAATGTGAAGTCTTAATAGGTGGATAACCATTTATGTAATTAATATGAAGCCATCCCCCACCATAAAACAAATCTGCAAGCACTTTGAACATCTCATCTCAGCTTCCAGAACTATGAGAAATAAATTTCTGTAAAGGAGAATGATAGAAGGGTATGACTGATTGGGATACATTTACACACATGTTAAAATATCACAATGAACCTCTCTCCTTGTACATTAATGCAAATTTGTTGTTCTAATCCATAATGTTTTGCTATTAGCAGCCCAAATCTATTGACGATAGCTACCAAGACAAGGCTATTGTTGGTTCTCACAAGTATCTCATTTAGGTCTCTATGCTCTAGCTATACAGGTCTCTTTATGTCTTCAAATATGCCAGGCCCTGTCCTGCCTTCAGGTCTTTAACAATACTTGTCAGGTACAATGTACATACCAATACTGTTTGTTAGGTACACACAATGAAATCCTAGCTACTCAGGAGGCTGAAATGTGAGGACCAAGATTTGAAGCCAGGACAGGAAAATCCATGAAGACTCTTATCTCCAATTAACCACCAAAAAAGCCCAAAGTGGAGCTGAGGCTCAAGTGGTGGAGCGCTAGCCTTGAGTTAAAAATCTAGCCACAGCGCCACTTCCGGCTTTTTTTCTGTTTGCTAATGCAGTGCTGAGGAATCAAACCCAGGGCCTCGAGCATGCAAGGCAAGCGCTCTACCACTGAGCCACCTTTCCAGCCCCTTTTCTCATTGCTTTTAAAGTGACTGATTTGTCATCCATTCAGATCTCAGCTCCAATCATGGTGTCCTCAGAAAGTACTCTCCTGACAACACAATCCTGAGTACTAGCTACCTCCTCCCTTACACTTATCATATTACCCTGGTTATGACCTCCTTTTATGGCCCTAACCTATAATTGTACCATTTGTAATTGTGCAGTAAATGAGACAGTAAAATAAAATGAGGAAATCTCCAATGAGTCCATAAAGGCAAGAACCCTGATATATGATCAGAAAAGTGTTCACTATCCATGAATAGGTATTCACTCACTGAGTGAATCACACAACAGTTGTGCTTTTCTTGTTTTGAGACAGGAGCTCTCTATAGAGCCTAAACTAGTCTCAAATTCACAATCCTCCTGCTTCAGCCTCTGGATTACTGGGATTATGGGCATGTGCCACCACAACAAGCTGTCATGCTAATTTTATTTATATGTGCTTGCATAGTTTCTAACTGATTTTATGCCCTGAAAGGGGGGAGGGGTGGCCCACTGGGAATGTGGTTTAGTGGTACAATGCTTGCCTAGCATGTATGAAGCCCTGGGTTCGATTCCTCACTACCACATAAAGTGGCACTGTGGGTCAAGTGGTAGAGCACTAACCTTGAGCACAGACAGGCTCAGGGACAGTGCCCAGACCCTAAGTTTAAGCCCCAGGACTGGGGGAAAAACAAATGGACCATTTTTTTTTAATCTCCTCCCAAGATGCCTAATATAATAGTGAGCCATACATTAAGGGAAAGAAAAAGGAGTTGGGGACATGGCTCAACTGCTAAGGAACCAGCCTTAAGCAGCAAAAGCTAAGCAAAAGTGTACAGCCCTGAGTACAAGTCCCAGTACTGGCACAAACAAAAAGGGGGGAGGAGGCTGGGAATGTGGCTTAGTGGTACATGCATGCATGAAGCCCTGGGTTCGATTCCTCACTACTACATAAACAGAAAAGGCTGTAAGTGGCACTGTAACTCAAGTAGTAGAGTGCTAACATTGAGCACAGAGCGGCTCAGGGACAGTGCCCAGGCCATAAGTTTAAGCCCCAGGACTGGCAAAAAAAAAAAAGTTAGTGACTTTTTTTTTTGTCGGTCATGAAGTTGAACTCTGGGCCTGGGTGCTCTCCCTAAGCTCTTCAGCTCAAGGCTAGGGCTCTACCACTTGAGCCACTGCGCCACTTCCGGTTTTCTGAGTGTTTTATTGGAGATAAGAGTCTCATGGAGGTCTGGGAAGGTAGCTCAGTGGTAGAGCACTTGCCTTACATGCATGAGGCCCTGGGTTCAATTCCTCAGCACCACATAAGCAAAAAGAAGAAAGCCGGAAGTGGCGCTGTGGCTCAAGTGGTAGAGCGCGCTAGCCTTGAGCTGAAGAGCTGAGGGACAGCGCCCAGGCCCAGAGTTCAGGTCCCACGACCGGACCAAAAAAAAAAAAAGAGTCTCATGGACTTTCCTGCCTGGGCAGGCTTTGAACTGTGATCTTCAAATCTCAGCCCCGAGTACCTAGGATTACACGTGTGGGCTACCGGTGCACAACCAAAGTTAATGACTTTTAAAATGATTTAGTTGTGGGCTGGGAAGGTGGCTCAGTGGTAGAGTGCTTGCCTTGCATGCATGAGGCCCTGGGTTTGATTCCTCAGCACCACATAAGCAAAAAGAAAAAAGCCGCAAGTGGTGCTGTGGCTCAAGTGGTAGAG
>NW_012267222.1:15449445-15464022 GCF_000151885.1 Dipodomys ordii
CCAGAGTTCAAGCCCCACAACCGACAAAAAAAAAAAAAAGAAGCTCAGGGACAGTGCCCAGGCCCTGAGTTCAAGCTCCAGGACTGGCAAAAAAAAAAAAAGATAAATGAGCCAATGCATATAAAGCAACTAGTATACTTATTTGTTGTTGTTTTTTTCTTATGTGGTGCTGAGGAATCGAACCCAGGGCCTCAAGCATGCAAGGCAAGCACTCTACCACTGAGCCAACTTCCCAGCCCGCAACTAGTATACTTAATTGACACCTGTTATGTCCAATTAAAACTCGGAGAAACCAAAATTAGCCCTATGACAAAGACCTGTAACTACTGCTGTTAAATAGAAGCATCTAAACACTATAAAATATAAGAGGAAACTCAGAGCCAGGTGCCAGTGGCTCACTCATACCTGTAATCCCAGCTACTCACTGAGGATGGCAGTTCAAAGCCAGCCAAGAGCAGGAAAGTCTGTGACTCTTATTGCCAAAAAAAAACAGAAATAGCACTGTGAGTCAAGTGATAGAGCACTAGCCTTAGGCACAGAGACTTAGGGACAGCGCCCAGGCCCTGAGTTCAAGCCCCAGACAAAAAAATAAAATAAAAAAGGAACTCTGAAATATCCCTGCTTCTACTTGACATCAACACTTTCAGAAATACTCTGAACTTACAAAGCAGTTTAAATATCACATGTGCCTTGGCTACAGAGAGGAGGAACATTACCTAAAGGTTGTAACTCACTTCTATTTGAAGAAGAGATAAAACATTAATCACTATAAACAACAGGAGGATACTTAAATACATATTATAGCAATAAAGTAGATAAGATAGGAAGCTGGCCTTGAAAGGCTTTCAAGACATTTCAGTAATCAACTGCCAAAAAGTACTATAATGCTCATCCTACATCACTGTGTTAGTGTTTCTAAGCAGAACAGGTTAACACTTGTAAGTGCAGTCATCTCTGATTACTACAAATTTACACTATACAAATGCCATAGGTGTTCAGGAGTAATAAATATGAAAGAATAAATCTCTACTCAGATGACTATCAGGAAAAAGGCTGCCAAGTAAGAGAAACAACAACAAAGGAAAGAATTTGAATCACAGACTCCAAAATCTAGGCAAATAAACATTAACATGGATGAGGAACAGAAAGGTACAACTTCTTTCATGTCCATGAACAATAGATTTTTGTTGTTTTTTAGGAATAGCAATATTGTACTTGTATTCCAAGGTAGACTGTCAAAACTATCCCTAATAAAGTTTAAAAAAAAAAAACAGCTAGAAACAGTAATAGGGCCTGGTAGAGTGGCTCAGTGGTAGAGCGCTTGCCTTGTATGCATGAGGCCCTGGGTTGGATTCCTCAGCACCACATAAGCAGAAAAAGCCCGAAGTAGCCCTGTGGCTCAAGTGGTAGAACACTAGCCTGGAGCTGAAGAGCTGAGGACAGTGCCTAGACCCAGAGTTCAAGCCCCAGGACCAACAAAAAAAAGAAAGTACTATAATAATCCAAGACAAAATGAAGGTCTACACTGGGGTAGGCACATGGAAATGGAGACAAAACAAGTGATCACACTGAAGGTGGAGGGCCTGTGTAAGGAAGAGTAAATTCGGAGGAAGTTTTATAGTCTGGAAAATTAGAAGAGAGGTTTGTATCTTAAACTGAAGAAATTAGAAGAATCTTAATTAAGAACAGGCCTGATTCTTGTTTTGTTTTGTTTTTTTGTCAGTCATGGGGCTTGAACTCTGAGCCTGGATGCTATCCCTCAGCTCTTCAGCTCAAGGCTAGTGTTCTACCACTTAAGGCATGCACCACTTTCAGTTTTCTAGAGGTTAATTGGAGGTAAGAGTCTCTGGGACTTTCCTGCCCGGGCTGGAACTAGAATCCTCAGATCTCAGCCTCCTGAGTAGCTAGAATTACAGGAGTAAGCCACAAGCACCCAACTCAGGCCCAATTCTTAGCTACACAAAATAAGCTTTTTAGAATCTGCACAAAACAAATTAGTCAAGCCGAACAATGGTGGCTCTCGCCTGTAATCCTAGCTACTCAGGAGGCTGAGATTTGAAGATCTCGGTTCAAAGCCAGCTCGGGCAAAAAAAGTCCATGAGACTCTTATCTCCAATAAACCACTAGAAAACTGGAAGTGGCACTGTTGCTCAAGTGGTAGAGCACTCGCCTTGAGCCGAAGAATGCAGGGACAGCGCCCAAGCCCAGAGTTCAAGCCCCAGGGCCAACAAAAAAAAAGAAATCAAGTGTCAACCTAAATTATAAATGCTGTACACAAAGCACATATTTTAAACATAAAATAAAACACTACATTACTTAGGAAATAATGTAAAATGAAAACAAACTGATAACCCTCTGAAAAATTACCAGATGTTGTGCCAACTACAAAACAAGCCATGATATATACAGAGACTTCCTTGAATTGTATCTGCTAAAACAAAATTACCCACATGCAGAATCTTACAGTTTGTCTTATAAAATACAAGCCATTTTTAAGGGACTATCAAATTCTGAATCAAAGCAATGTATATATTTTGTTAATGGACTAAACTTCTATAGAAGCATTCAAATATATTCTCCAAGAAATCAATCCACAGTAGTTAGGGATGTAGTTCAATAATAAGTGTTTGTTCAACATGCATGAGGGCCTGGACTCAACCACCAGCACTGGGAAAAGAAAAAGGAAAGGTAAAAAAGTCAGGTATGGTGGCTCATGCCACTAATCCCATAAACTTGAGAGGCAGCCATAGGAGGTTCAAAAGCTGGGCACCAGTGGCTCACGCCTGTAATCCCTAGCTACTCAGGAGGCTGAGATCTGAGGATCGAAGTTCAAAGCCAGACTAGGCAGGAATATCTGTGAGACTTTTATCTCTAATTAACCACTAAAGCACTAGAGTGGCACTGTGGCTCAAGTGGTAAGAGTGCTAGCCCTGAGCAAAACAAGCTCAAGGACAGTGCCCAGGCCCTGAGTTCAAGCCCCAGAACTGGCAAAAAAAAAAAAAAAAATCCATTCAATACACAGAACAGTAATCTAAGAGACTACTTAGAAAGAGAAGAAATAAGTGGGGGGGGGGGGAGTATCACTGAGAAGGGATTGGACTAACAAGGAGGGTGAGAAAAATGAATATGGTCAAAGTATATTATCTGAATGTATGCAAACAGAATAAAACCTGTTAAAATTTTGGGAGGAAGAGCAGAAAGGGGGAAAGGAAAGTATTAGAGTATGTCATCAGACAAGTGGAGGTGTGGCTCCAGTGGTAGAACATCAGCCTTGAGTGAAAAAGCTGAGTAAGTGCATAAGGCCATGAGTTTAAGGCCTGGTGTGAGCACAAAAAGCAGAAAGGGAAAAAAAAAAAAGGTTTGGTGTCAGGCAAAAATAAACTTACAAATTATACATTTCTCTCTCTGAGCAGACAATCTTCACTTAATTGCACTAATAGCATATCTGTAATGCCGAGCTGCAGGACAAGTCTTAACAGAGATCTATACTCTTCAATGCAGCACTTGCCTACCACGTACTGTAGGAAAAGGCTGAGGAAAAGCCAGGACCTGCTCAGGAGGTGAAGAATGAGATGGCGGAGGGGCAAGTTACCTTCAGACAACTGTCTTGCTCCCAGGAAAGAGAAACACGCAAAGCTTATATCTAGATTCTGGGATGGTAAAGAGTTGGAAAGCTGAAAAGTGCAAAACACATTATAGCTCAGCTCCCTTTGAAAGTTTTTTTTGTTATTGTTGTTTCTGATGGTGCTGTAGATCGAACCAGACAGGCCTTTCATACGCTGAGCAAGCACTCTACCTATAAACTGTATCAACTGTATCACCAGCCCCAAAATAAGCTTTATAATCTTCAACATATTGTCACATTTTTACATTGAATTAATCTTTGACCAATAATCAAAACAGTAATAGATTTAAAGAAATAAGGCAGAAAGTCCGTGAGACTCTTATCTCCAATAAACCACTAGAAAACCGGAAGTGGCTCTGCGGCTCAAGCGGTAGAACGCTCGCCTTGAGCTGAAGAGCTGAGGGACAGCGCCCAGGCCCAGTTCAAGCCCCATGACCGACAAAAAGAAAAAGAAATAAGCCATAATCTTACTCAGGAGGCTGAAATCTAAGAATCATGGTTCAAAACCTGCCCAACAGGAAATCAGTAAAAGTTTTAATTCCCTCTAGTTAGCCAGCAAAAAAGCCAAAAGTGGAGCATTAGCCTTTAGCACTAGCTTTGAGAGAGAAAGCTTAAGGGACAGCACTGCAGGTCCTGAGTTCAAGCCCCAGCAAAAAAGGAGGAAGAGAAAGAAGAGGAGGAGAGGGGGGAGGGGGAGGGAAGGAACGAGGAGGGAGGAGGAAGAAGAGGAGGAAGCAGCAGCAGCTGCGGAGGCGGCAAAGGCGAAGGCGAAGGCGGCAGCGGCGGCAGCAGCCGGCAGCAGCCGGCAGCAGCCAGCAGCAGCAGCAGCAGCAGCAGCAGCAGCAGCGGCAGCGGCCACCACCACCAGGTGCGGGTGGTTCACACCATAATCCTAGCTACTGAGAAGGCTGAGATCTGAGGATCACGGTTCAAAGCCAGCCCAGGCAGAAAAGCCTGTGTAACTCTTATCTCCAATAAACCACTAGAAAACCAGAAGTGGCACTGTGGCTCAAGTGGTAGAACGCTTGCCTTGAGCTGAAGAGCGCAGGGACAGCGCCCAAGCCCAGAGTTCAAGCCCCAGGACTGACAAAAAAAAAAAAGAAGACAGGCCGAGCCGGTGGTTCACACCTGTAATCCTGGCTACTCAGGAAGCTGAGATCTGAGGATCACAGTTCAAAGCCAGCCCGGGCAGGAAAGTCTATGTGAAGACTCCAATAAACCACTAGAAAACCGGAAGTGGTGCAGTGACTCAAGTGGTAGAGAGCTTGCCTTGAGCTGAAGAGCCCAGGAACAGCTCCCAAGTCCAGAGTTCAAGCCCCACAACTGACCAAAGAAAAAAAAAAGGAAGTGGCACTGTGGCTCAAGCAGTAGAGCGCTTGCCTTGAGCTGAAGAGCTGGGGGATAGCACCCCAGCCCAGAGTTCAAGCCCCACAGTCAACAACAACAACAAAAAAAGACAGTCCCACATAAGAGTTAACTCCAATCTTGGTATACAAAGTTATGCCTTTCCCCAGCTCATTTCTCTCAAATAACTAGTAATACTGAAATAATACACAAAATTATTTTTCTGTTTATGGTTTTGACTTAGAAACAAAGACAACCTTTAGGAACTGTATACCTTCATTGTCATATACTACATGCAAATAGGAGTGATGGGTACCAGTGTGCCCTGAAAGATGGGATCTGAGTTTTTCAGCATGGAAGAAGGGGATTTGGGTCAGTATGTATGACAAGGAAGAAAAAGCAAAATCACACAAAGAATTTATAGCTGTGCACCAGTAGCTCATGCCTATAATCCTAGCTACTATGGAGGCTGAGATCTGAGGACCATGGTCCAAGTTGGTCAAAGCAGGGAAGTCTGTGAGACTCATCTCCAATTAACTAACAAAAAGCTGGAACTAGCCTTGAGAAAAAAAATCTAAGGAACAGAACCCAGGTCCTCAGTTTAAGCTCCAGGACTGGGGCACTCGCTCCTCCTTCCCCCTTTTTTCTTCCCCCCCACCCCCTCAGGCTAGAGGTATACTTTGGTGGTACAGACTAGAATGTGACAGGTCTTGGGTTTGACTTCCAGCATGGCAAAAAATAAAACTGTTTATTATAAACTCTACAATAAAATCTAGAACAAGTACTTACATGACAGAGATGGTTTGATTCCTCTTTAGAAAGTTTTAAAACTTAGCTCTTGGGGGCTGGGAAGGTGGCTCAGTGGTAGACTGCTTGCCTTGCGTGCATGAGGCCCTGGGTTCAATTCCTCAGCACCACATAAGCAGAAAAAGCCAGAAGTGGTACTGTGGCTCAAGTGGTAGAGTGCTGATGAAGAGTTGAGGGACAGCTCCCAGGCCCAGAGTTCAGCCCCCATGACTGATACCCCCCCCCAAACAAAAAAACTTAGCTCTTCTCAGTCAGCATTTAGCTAGTGAACCAGTGTAGTAATAGCCACTGGAACCAGAGATAAGTCATCATTCTTCAAGCAATTTCATTCTCTTAATCTTCCCACTCTTCATCTGTTTTGAAAAAGATTTAAAAATAAACCAAAAATACTACAAATAGTGTGAAATCGCCAACCAACACAGCAAATGGATTATAGCTGAGATCTTGCTTGTGCTTTCTTCTACTACATGTATCCTCTTCTCATATCCCTCAACACTAACACAGTATTCTTTGATTCTACCTCCACTTCTTCTGGTTTCATCTGTTCTTCATTGAATTGCTCTCACATAACTCTTCTCTTTCCACAAAGAATAACAAATAATGATAATGAACATGGCTTTGTATCCAACAATAGACAGCTTCAGATTGCCACTTAGGCTAGAGAATGGGCATTAGTGTGCCTGAGACATTATCTTCCCATTCTCCTAGAGTCAAGGGTCCATACAGCCTCTACCCAATCAACACCAGCCTCTCCTTGTACCCCAGGGTGACAGATAGTATTTTTCAGTGAGTGCTTGGTTTAGAGAAGTTGAAAATCATTACTTTATAGCACTTACTGTAAGTAGTAGTGATGATAAAATTCTAATACACATAGACTCTCTCTCTCTTTACATATATATATATATATATATGGAACTTACTGCAAGAAGATAATAATGATAAAATTCTAATACATGTAACAGTTCAAGGAAAAAGGGCAAGTCAGGCATGGTGATGTATACCTGTAATCCCTGCACCCAGAGGGCTAAAGCAGAAGGATCTTGAGTTCAAGGACTGCCTGGACTATATAAAGAGGGAGAGCTGGCCACGGAAGCTCATGTTTGTAAACTCAGATATCCAAGGCAGAGATCAAGAGAATTATAATGCAAGGCCACCCCAGGAAGAAAAAGTTAACTGAAATCCTATAACAAAGAAAAAAAGATAGGCATGGTGGCTCATACCCGTCAACCCAGCTACAAGAGATATAAATAGAAGGATCAAAGTACGGGCCAATCAGGGTAAAAAATCACAAGACTCTATCTGAAAAATAACTAAAGCCAAAAGGGTGGGGCATGGCCCAAGTGACAGAGTGCTTGCTTAAGCAAGCATGAAGATCTCAGTTCAAATCCCATTATCACTACAAAAAAAAAAAAAACGGCGAAAAGGAGAGGGCAGGAGTTTAATCCTTGAGAAATAGAATTTTCTTTTCAAGACAGCAGCTTTAAAAGACTAGCTTTTAATCAACATTTTCCCTCAAGACTGAAGATATAGTTTACATTAGTAATGAAACCAAAAACAACTTTTTACACTGGACCAGCTTAACAACAACTCTGTGTTTCATCTAAATTTTCACAACCAATATGAAGTCTCCTGATATACAGTATTGTCACTGTTCACAGCAATTAACTTTCTATAAAATGACATTTACATTCAAACAGATAATTCATATACTCCACTAGAATGTGATTATGTATTACTAAGTGGTTGGTAGCACTTTAAGAATTTATACCCTAGAACACTCAGTGCAGGCACCAGTGGCTCACACCTATAATCCTAGCTACTCAAAAGGCTAAAAAACAGAAGAATCAAGGTTGAAAGCCAGCCTGGGCATGAAAGTCCTTAAGATTCCATTTCCAATTAACCAGCAAAAAGCAAGATTGAAGGCCACAAGCAAGAAAACCAAGCAAGAACACTAAGTCTGACTTCAAAGTCTGGTCTCTCAAACCTTTCTTCAAAAAGAAAAACCCTGATAAAGTTCCTGATAATGAACACAGAATGAGGTGAAACTATAATTCCTTTAAAATCCAAACAGACTTTAGATTCATTTGCAGATTATTATTCTTAAAATAAATTGTGATATACCACTCAAAAGAAACCAAGCTATATTTCAGTAAGGAATAAACAAGGGCTAGGAGCCAGTGACTCACACTTGTAATCCTAGCTACTCAAGATGCTGAGATCTGAGAACTGAGGTTTGAAACTAGCCTGGTCTACCATACAGACTCTTATCTCCAAATAACCACCAAAAAAGACAAAAGGGGGGTTGTGACTCAAGTGACAGAACTGAAGCCTTGAACAAAAAAGAAAAAAAGGGGGGGGGGGGCGGGGCAGCATCCAAACTCTGAGTTCAAGCCCAAGACTGGCACTTAAGGGGAGGAAAATAAAGGCACAATGCCTACGTACCGCTTAATATATAAAATAATATTTATCAAAATAAACTCCAGGAAATGGAAACAAGAGGGTTTTTTTAATTTTATTTTTCTCGTTTGTTCCTTATCTGTCTTTGGGAGGGCAAGGTGTGGGGGGGGGGGGAGGAGTGGTAATAGAAATGGAGGGACAGGCTGGGCACCGGTGGCTCAAGCCTATAATCATAGCTATTCAGGAGACTGAGATCTGAGGATCATAGTTTAAAGCCGGAAAGTCTGTGAGACTCTTATCTCCAATAAACCACTCAGAAAACCGGAAGTGGTGCTGTGGCTCAAATGATAGAGTGCTAGCCTTTAGCTGAAGAGCTGGACATCGTTCAGGCCCAGAGTTCAAGTCCCATGACCAACCAAAAAAAAAAAGTAAAAAAAGAAAAGAAATGGAGGGACAAATTGAACAAATGCAGCAGTGGTACTCAGAAGACACTGTGTTGAAATGAACTATACAACTTGTGGGCAGGGACAAGAGGGAAAAACTGGGAGAGAATGAAGGAAGGGTGACTCTGTCCACAGAGAAATGTCCTTTTACCTGACTTATGAAACAGTAATCTCTCCTGACTTATGAAACAGTAACCTCTCTGTATTTCACCTTTATAATAATAATTTAATAATTTTTTTTTAAAAAATAGCATTGTTGGGGCTGGGAAGGTGGCTACATGGTAGAGTGCTTGCCTCGCATGCATGATGCCCTGGGTTTGATTCCTCAGTACCATATAAGCAGAAAAAGCCAGAGTGGTGCTATGGCTCAAGTTGTAGAGCACTAGCCTTGAGCTGAAGAGCTGAGGGACAGTGCCCAGGCCCAGGGTTCAGGCCCCACGACCGAAAAAAATTAATAAATAACATTGTTAGCCGGGTGCTGGTGGCTCATGCCTATAATCCTAGCTATTCAGGAAGCTAAGATCTGAGGGTTGCCATTCAAAGCCAGCCCAGGCAGGAAAGTCCGAGACTCTTATCTCCGATAAACCACCAGAAAACCGGAAGGGGCACTGTGGCTCAAGTGGTAAAGCCCTAGCCTTGAGCTGAAGAGATGAGGGACAGAGCCTAGGCCCAAAGTTCAAGCCCCATGACTGACAAAAAAATAAAAATAATAACATGAGGAGGGCTGGGAAGGCGGCTCAGTGGTGGAGCGTTTGCCTTGCATGCATGAGGCCCTGGGTTCAATTCCTCAGCACCACATAAGCAAAAAGAAAAAAGCCGGAAGTGGCACTGTGGCTCAAGTGGTAGAGTGCTAGCCTTGGGCTGAAGAGCTGAGGGACAGCGCCCAGGCCCAGAGTTCAGGCCCCACGACCGGACCCAAAAAATAAATAAATAAATAACATGAGGAACTTGGAAAAATACTAATTCTAGTTCAGTAAGACTGGGACAGAGCCTGAAATTTCTAATGCACTCCCAGGTAATACCTATGCTGCTGGTTCCAAAAATACACATACTGCCTAACTGGTGTCCACACTTTTGTGGGGTTTTGCTTTGTTTTCTATGTGTGTGCCAGTAATAAGGCTTGAACTCAGGGTCTCATGCTCTTGCTTAGCTCTTCTGCCTCAAGGCTGGCACTCTACCACTTCAGCCATATCTTCACTTATAGTTCTTTGCTGGTTACTTGGAGAATAGTCTCACAGTCTTTTCTGCCTTGGCTGACTTCAAACCATCCTCAGATCTCAGCCTCTTGAGTAATTAGGGTTACAGGTAAGAGCCACTTGGTGACTCCTTTGCTTTCATGATACTGGTAGAAGGCAGAATGTAAAGGAGACAACCCCTACCATTTAAATTTTTTTTATGAATCATAAGATTGGTTTTTCAGGAGAAGTGGTTACTAAAATGTTTATCCATGGTTTAAACATAACTTCTCAAAGGTAAGTGGTGTCTCTAAGAGGTTTGTAACAGAGCAAACACCTATGCCAGACAATATAGCTAAGTACTTAACCTATGTCAACTGACTTAAATGTTCTACACTGTGAGGTAGGCACTACTGCTTAGCCTTATTCTACAGGAGCTAAAGTGAAATCACAAAGACAGTGCCAGTGTTAGAACTCAGGCAGTCTCGCTTCAGAGAGGAAACGATGTAGTTCTACACTTTTATTCACTATAATAACACTGTATCTCTCAAGATAACAATTAAAAGAGAAAATAGAAATAGCTTACTTTTGAGAATATGATGTAAGTGCTAAAGCACAAGGTGTTAAAGATGAGCCAAGCACTGGTGGCTCATGCCTATAATCCTAGCTACTCAAGAAGTTGAGCTCTGAGGATTGTTGTTTGAAGCCAGCCCAGGTAGGAAAGTCCATGAGACACATCTCCAATTAACCACCAGAATACTGGATGTGAAGCTGGGGCTCAAAGTGGTAGAAGGCCAGTCTTGAGCAAAAGCGCTCAGTGACAGTGCCCAGGCCCTGAGTTCAAGCCCCACAACTGACAATAAAAAAAAAAAAATCAAGGTGAGTAATAGCCTAAATCAGAGATTCTCTTCTGGTGACATAGCACCACACATTACAAATAATAGTTTATGGCAAGTACTGGATTAAAACATTTTTCTAAGACTGGGACAGGGACATTGATGAAGCCCCAGACTCTGAGTTCAAACCTTAGTACTGACTTTTTTTTTTTTTTGGAGGCCTGGGGCTTGAACTCAGGGCCTGAGCACTGTCTCTGAGCTTCTTTTGCTTAAGGCTAGCACTCTACCACTTAAGCCACCGCACCACTTCTGGCTTTTTCTGTTTATGTAGTAGTACTGAGGAATTGAACCCAGGGCTTCATGCATGCTAGGGAAGCACTCTACCACTGAGCTACATCAACAGCCCCCAAAAAAATTTTTAATAAAACGTAAGAAAGAACAGGATTCTGATGATAAAACATTTGGTTTCACTTCAGGGAATAACCAATTTGAGAGCAATGTCCTAGCGGTGATCAGTGAAGAGTTCTGACATCTGGGGCTTACAACTGCACTAACAGACACAGCTGAAATGGCACTAATGAAAATTGCTTTAGTGAAACTACTCTGGACTAAAGAAATGAGTAAAAGTAGAAACTCTTAAGAGACAAAGTATAATGTGATCAAGAATTTGATACTGTAGAAGGAAGGAAGGGCCAAAAATATGCTACTGGTAAATAAAGGAAGATAATAGCATTAAGTCTGAGTACTTTTTAGGAGAGAAAGCTTGTCAGCAGAAGATTTTCTAAGTACAGAAAATTGTCCAGAGAGGCACCTGCAGAAGTCACTGGACCAAACAGATGGACAAGGTCAAGCAAGAGGAGATTGGTAATCATCATTTCAAAGAGTCCAAATACAGATATGGCTGATCAAGCACCAAAGTTGCCTCAAGAAACACAGCACAGGCTGGGAATGTGGCTTAGTGGTAGGATGCTTGCCAAGCATGCATGAAGCCCTGGGTTCCATTCCTCAGTACCACATAAACAGAAAAAACTAGAAGTGACACTGTGGCTCAAGTGGTAGAGTACTAGCTTGAGCATAAAGAAGCTCAGGGATAGTGCCCAGGCCCTGAGCCCCAGGACTTGGGGGGAAGGAGGGAGAAACAAGCATGAAGGCTTATGTGATATACACAGAAGGAAAATGTTAAAACTTCAAACATCAAATATTCAAATATTTGACAAATATTTATTAGGGCCTACAATTTGTTTGGCAGTATCCTAGGTGTTAGGAGTAAAGGGGTGACCATGCCAGACCAAAGGTCTGGCTTCCTGGAACTTACATTCTAATAGGGGAAACTTACAACAAATATTTTACAAATAGAACACTGTAAAGGCATTATCCTCAAAGCTTAGACTGGATGGAGCACTTTAACACAGGAATATATAGAGCTATTTATGAGAGACAAGTAAACACAATTTAACTTTCCCTGTCCTTCAGAAAAAGTCCTGCAGCCTAAAGTGATTAAATTGTTCAGAGAGAGGGGTGGGGGGGAAGAGGAGAAGAGAGGAGAGGGAAGGGGAAGGGAATGGAGGACAGGGGAGGGAAGGAGAGGGGAGGGGAGGAGAGAAGAGAAGAGGAAGAGAAGAGAGGGAAGAAGGGAGGGAGAGAGAGGGAGGGAAGGGGGAGGGAGGAAAGGCAGGACAGGAAGGCAGAAAGGAGGGAGGAAGGAAGGAAGGCAGGCTCTACAACATTAGAGAAATATATTTCTTTTTCTTCTCTTCTCACTAAGCACCCAGGCTGGTCTGTAACTAACTGTCCTCCTGCCTCAGGCTGCTGAATGTGCTGGGATTACAGCCATGAGCCACTGTGCCTAGCTCAAATATATCTAAAAATAAAAGTACAAGCCGGGCACCAGTGGCTCACACTTATAAGTCTACAGACTCAGGAAGCTAAGATCTGAGGATTGCAGTTCAGAGCTAGCCAGGGCAAGAAAGTCTATTAGAAACTCTTATCTCCAATTAACCACCAAAAAGCTGGAAATGGAGGGGTGTTAGTGGTACACTACTAGACTTGAGCAAAAAAAAAAGCTCAGGGACAGCACCCATCCCCTAAATTCCAGCCCTAGGAATGAGGCTTAAATAAATGCACAATTTAACTTCTACTTTAAAAAAAAATGTTTATACTATTTCTAAGAGAAGCAAAGTAAATTATACTTCAAAGTTTTCCAGCTATTGGGGCAAAAAAAAATTGTATTAATAGACCTTTTTGTTGTTTTTTGTCAGTCCTGGGACTTGAACTCAGCCTAGTCACTGTCCCTGAGCTTCTTTTGCTCTACCACTTGAGTCATAGCACCACTTGTGACTTTTTCTGTTTAGGTGGTACTGAGGAGTCATACCAGTGCATGCTAGGGAAGCACTCTACCACTAAGCCATATTCCCAGTCCCATCATTGCACCTATCTTAAAAATAACTAGCAAAGCTTTTCTGACAGACCATGAAAAAAAATCTTGAGATTAGCAAAAACTTAGAGTTGGTCCTAGTGGATCTCACTGGTCATTAAAATGATTTACTACTCTACGCTATAACACCTGGCCTGGATTCCTAATATCAAATTTTCTAAGTACAAATATCTTTCCTAACATTAAAAGGTTTTAAGAGCTTTAACAGAGGATGTACTTGGAGATTTTGAAGAAATTACTGGAAAAGAGCTCATTGTAATACCAATCTCTTATTTTCTGTCTGAAGTCTAAACGCTGTAAGTTCAAGCTATTGTATTTTAAAAGATGCAAATTGGAGTATGTAGAAACTCTTAAATATGGATGACAAAAAAATGTCAGTATATAAGTAACCCAAATTTACATTCCTAAAATAAGATACCACATTAAGACTAAAAAATTTGTTTCACAAGATTCAGGATCCACCCCTATCCAATAGTCTGTAACACCTAAACTTTACAGAAGACGAATTTGAATCTACCACTCACGTTAGCTATCTCTACAAAATGAGCAACAGTAGGATAATGCCTGTCCCAATATGAGCCATCTTTATGACAGTACATCCATTATATACAACTGGATCTCATCTGGTTTAGTGTTAGTATCTTTGTATGCTACTAGACCCTAGTCAAAGAGATACAGAATTTTGGATGCACCAAGCATTCTAAGAAACAAAAATTGTGATTTCAAAAGCCTAAAAATATTGTTTTCGGTTAAAAATATCAAAGTAGATTTTAATGACAAACCGAAAAGAATATTTTAGGATGCAACTCTTAACTAGCAAAGAATAAGCAGAAAAATAACACAGCTTTGCCACAGAGAACTTGAGTCAACTTAGGCAGACCGTTTTCATCAAGTAAGCCATAGAGGAAAAGTCAATCAGGGAACGTCATTTTGGATCAAAACATTGCTCTCACAAATAAGTTCCTTCTGTCAAGGTAGACCTTTCAACTGAATGCCTACGTGAGGCCCTTGCACAAACCTAACCCTGAGATGTTAGACTTTTCTGTATTGGCGATGCATGTGAGGCAGTCACTAACACAGCAGGTGACATTTCAAAAAAAAAAAAAATCATCTCTGCAAGCGACGTGATGGGAAGCTGGCAAGCAGAGACCCACGAAGCCGGCGAGCCGCAGTCTTAATTTGCTAAGTCTCTGACTTGTAGGAGTTAAAACTCTCCCCCCCTTACACTGCTATGACGTAATGCTCCACACTCCATGTCTCTTGGACTTAAAGGGGAGGGGGGAAAAAAAAGAAAAAAGAAAGCGAACAAAGAAAATTTCCTCCTAGTAAGAGGAATTAAACTAGGGCCTCGCCGTGGCCTCCGGAGGGAGGGTCGAGAACTCCCCGCCTGGGAACCGCAGCCGGTAGGCCGGAGCAGGGTTTGGAGGGAGATGCGGGTGGCAGCACCGGGAAGTCGACTCCGGGCGGGGATCGGGAGCCCGGAGCCGCGGGGCGCAGGCGCCCTCCGGGCCGAGGG
>NW_012267222.1:15464401-15468036 GCF_000151885.1 Dipodomys ordii
GCCCGCCTCGGGCTTCTCAGAACCCGGACCGGCGCGAGCCCAGCCGCGGTCAGACGCGAGCTCCGAGTGTCCTCCGCCCGCCTCGGTGCTCTCAAGCCCCGGGACTGCGGAGACGAGAGCGCCTTCGAGGACCAAGACAAGCAGGGGACCGCGCGGCGGGAACGCAACGGCGAGGATAGCCGCTCCCGCGGGGAGCCTCGGGCCCCGCACTCACCTCAGCTTCTCCGCCGGGGCGTTGGCAGCACTGCGCGGGGTCTCCTCGCCTGCCGGACAGGGGCACGCACCTGACGTCAGCACGCAAGAGACGCACGGTTGGGCGCCCGCGGAAGTAGGAGGGACCATGAGAAAGACAGGACTGGGACTGGGCGGAGGTTAGTTCTGGCTCCGCCCACCCACCGCGCACGCGCTAGACTGCAAGTTTTGCACTCTCGGGTTTGCGCTCAGCCCCAGCTTCCCCCGGCTCCTTTTGTAATTGACTCTGAATCAGGATATGCACCGAACCGTCACGAACGTTTATTTATTTATTTTTATTATCTTAACTAGTTATACAAAGGAGTTACAGTTTAACAAAGCAGTCTATGAATACTGTGCATCTTGGTCAATGTCACCGTTTTCAACATTCTCATCTATCCTTCCCAACCTATCCTTTCCCTCGCTTTTCTTAGGATTTTGTAGGCTATACATTGAATTCTTGACTGCATTCTCTTTCCTTCTCCTCATTAGTCTGCCCATCTACCCTTAACTCCCACCAGTTTCCTGTGGGGTTTTTTTGCTTGTTTTTTGCCAGTCCTTGGGTTTGAACTCAGGGGCCTGGGTAACACTCTACCACTTGAGCCACAGCGCTACTTTGGGCTTTTTCTGTCTATGTGGTGATGAGGAATCCAAACCCAGGGCTTCATGCGTGGAAGGCAAACACTCCACCACTAAGCCACATTCCCAGCCCCTGGTGTTTATTTTGAACTTTGACTTGCCTTTCTAAAGAATTGTATGATTTGTGTTCTCCCTTGAATTTGATATTACCCATTGGATTTACTGTTTATTGTTTTATTTTGGTTCCTTGTGAAGGAAAAGTATCATTGGGGAACTTGTTTGGGGAGAGGGTTTGTTTTTTGTTTTTGCTTTTGTTTTTGTTTTGCCAATCCTAGGGCTTGAACTCAGGGCCTAGGCACTGACCCTGAGCTTCTAGTGCCCAAGGCTAGCACTCTACCACTTGACCACAGCACCACTTCTGGCTTTTCCTGTTTATGTGGTACTGAGAAATCAAACCCAGGGCTTCATATATGCTAGGCAAGCACTCTACCACTAAGCCACATTCCCAGCCCTGGAAGTTTTATTTTGTTGTTGCTTGTTTGTTTGTTGTTGCTTCTCAAAAACAAGTCAATCCTGACTGAGGAGGTCACACTGCAAGAGTATGCCCTGTTTTCAGGTGGTGGGCCCAAGAGCTAAATACCACTCTTCTCATCTCAGCACCCCTGACCACACAGATTTTCTTTGGAATTATAGACTTCATTTCCACCACCAGGTCTTGTTTTGATGGTCTGAACCTTTCATTGTTGCCTCCCAGCCCTCAAATATCACTGCCTTCCCACAATATGCTAACGTCTAAATTCACAACACCTGCTTATTAGCTCTTCCATGTTAGTGTGCTACTGCGCTTCAGAGAATAGGGATCTTCCCTGTCTTAATCTCTGTTTTCTAATGTCAGAGAAAAGTAGCTTATCTTAAATCAGTTCACTTATGTATGGAAATATGGCTCAGTGGTGTGGAGCCCAGAGTTCAGATCCCAATAATACGAAAAAATTACAATAGTTTACTTATGGATTACTGCCACTCTTTATGTGTGAGGCTTAACTTTTCACTCAAGGCAGGTACTGGACCATTTGAGCCACAGCTCCACTTCTGGCATTTTGCTTCTTAATTGGCAAGAAGAGTCAAATGGCGTTTTCTGCCTCAGCTAGCTTTGAACCACAATCCTCAGATCTCAGCCTCCTGAGAAGCTAGCCCCAGCTGTGAGACAAGGAGAGTTCATGGTCCAGAGTTCAGCCTCAAAGCAGAGGGGCAGGGAGAAGGTAAAAGTGCAAGGCCTTGAGCTCAAGCCCCAGTGCCACCACAAAAATAAAGTTGCTTTTTTTGCCAAACCACTTTTTCTTTTCTTTTTAGAGTATTTTTCAGAGAGGATCAGCCTTAGATCACTATCCTTATATTTATGTCCACTACAAATACAAGTATGCACCACCACCAGGTCTGTTGAAATGAGGTCAAGCTAACTCTTTGCCTGGGCTAGCCTCAAACCCATGTCAACCTCACAAATAGCTGGAATTACATGCATGCACCACCATACCTGACTAACTACATTTTTGAGTGTTTACTAAGGGCAGGGTGCTACAGTAACTAATTTAGTATTGCCACCTTCTTACTTAAGAATTATTACTCTCTCTCTTTGGCTGGGAATTTGGCTTAGTGGTAGAGTGATCACCAAGCATGCATGAAGTTTTGGGTTCAATTCCTCCATACCACATAAACAGAAAAGGCCACAAGTGGTGCTATAGCTCGAGTGGTAGACTGCCAGCCTTGAGCAACAGCTCAAGACCCAGGACTCAAGATCAAGCCCCAGGACTGCCAAAAAAAAAAAAAAAACTATTACTTCATTTTATAGTTGCTTAGAGGTATTAAGGGACTGGTCTGAGGCCACCAAGCCAGATAGTAGCAAAGCTGGGACTTATACTCAGGAAACTGGCTATAGTTGTCCACTACAATATCATACTACCTAGTAAGTTTATTTAAAAGAAACCATGAGAAATGAGAAATGTTTAAGAGAATCAGTCCTAGTGCTACCCTTAATGAACTGTAAACATTTTGTGCACATTTTTCCAGACTTTTTCCTATGGAGATATACATTTAGATAGAAAAAATAAGGCTATAATCTACTTTTCTCTCTTAGTGGTCTGGTGTGGTATGTCAAGCCTGTAATCCTAGTTATGAAAGGCAGAGATTGTAGGATCATGGTTTGAGGCTAGCCTAACAAATAGCTGGTCAGTGGTGTGTTTCTTTCATCCCCAGAAACATCAGAAAACTGCAAAAGGAGGATCTCATAAAGCAAAATTCTGCCATGCCTATTCTGTTGCTGAACCTGTGGAAAGATTCCCAGTTTCAGAAGGACATGGGGCAAGTTCACCAAGAGGGGGGAAAACAAAAAGACAACCTTACTCCCAGAGTGATTTTGGGGGGCCATTTACCTAAAGCGCTTTATGAAAATCAGATTCTGGTTTATTTGGCACTATTACAAGATTCAAACTACCCAGAAGTAAAAGGACTGGAAGTAGCAGAGGCTATGCGTTTGGTAGAATTCAACTACCTTTGTGGTGGTAAAATTCTAGTGTGTCATTTTATGCCACCAGAAAAAGTAAGTGGAGAACTTTTTGAAGAATGGAATGTTCTATTTTGTTATCCCACATATCCAGCAGTGAAGTGCTATAATCAGGACAGGAATTTTGTACAAAAGATACAGATGAAGATGCAATTTAAAAGGAAAGAAAACTGGGCTGGGAAGGTGGCTCAGTGGTAGAGCACTTGCCTTGCATGCATGAGGCCCTGGGTTCGATTCCTCAGCACCACATAAGCAAAAAGAAAAAAGC
>NW_012267222.1:15469652-15476993 GCF_000151885.1 Dipodomys ordii
ATGCAAGGCAAGCACTCTACCACTGAGCCACCTTCCCAGCCCAAATATGTTTATTTTAAAGTAAATAGTAGCCGGGTACTAGTGGCTTACGCCTGTAATCCTAGCTACTCAGAAGGCTGAGATTTGAGGATCACAGTTCAAAGCCAGCCCAGGCAAGAAAGTCCATGAGACTCTCATCTCCAGTAAACCACCAGAACAAAAGGAAGTGGTGCTGTGGCTCAAGTGGTAGAGTGCTCGCCTTGAGCTGAAGAGCTGGACAGTGCCCAAGCCCAGAGTTCAAGCTCCATAATTGACAAAAAATAAAATAATAATAAAATAAAATAATAAAAATAATAATAAAATTAAATAACCAATGAGGAAAGAGGCTGGAGGCATAGCTCATGTGGTAGAGCACCTGCCTAGCAAGAAAAAACTCCTGAGCTCAATCCCAAGTATCAAAAGGGGGAGGGGGAAAGAAACTTCCATTGTGAACATCTTTCCCAGCCAAACAAAATATCATTGACAAAGGCTGCATTCTGTTGTGTGGGCCTACAATATTTATCCAATCTCCCACTGTTGGAATTTAGGTTGTTTTGGCTATAATAAATTTCTTATCTATGCTGGGGATGGATCGCAGGACCTTTAGCAGGCTAGGCAAGGATTCTACCACTGAGTTACAGCAAAGATTACAATAAATGTTTGACTCTGGGGAAAATGCAGAAACTTAGTGTCTTCAATCTGAGTAAAAAATGCTAGCTATCTCCCTCGCAATGACCTTTCCTTCCTCCCTTCTTACAATTCCATGAGTGTCCCCACACAATGTTTGCCCTTTCCTCCAGCAGCAGTATCTAGATGGGGTGCCACCCAACTGTTTGGCCTTTCCTGCCTTTATTCAGAGGACAAGGACTCACTTAGCACTTTGTCTGCTATGTGAGGTGGCAGTCAGAAGGTCACTCCCTGACCTTTCCCAGCCCTGAAGTGGACTCCATCTACCCTGTCCTTGACTGCCAGCCCAGCCTCTAGCCTTCCAGTGCCCTGTCCCCACTGTCCCTTGTCTACAGCTGCCTTATATTAGCAGATGGGACAGCCCCTAGGTCATCTGCTCCCTTTCACCTGCAGTCCCTTCCCAGGGTCTACTCCTTCTCCCCCAGTAATATCACTTCATTTTCTCCCAGAACATCTTCTGTCCCCTCTCTCAACTCAACTAGCTCTGGGAGAGATAATCCTATCCCATTTGTAAGAATGGACAGGTAAGCTGGGTGCCTGGAGCTCACACCTATAATCCTACCCACTCAGGAGGCTGAGCTCTGAAGATCATGGTGTTTGAGGCCATCCTGGACAGAAGAGTTCATGAAACTCTCCAATTAAGCACAATAGGCAGAAGTGGAGCTGTGGCTCAAGGAGTAAAGCACCAGCCTTGGGGTGGGGGAGTGGAAACCTGGCCAGGCACTGATGGCTCACACTTGTAATCCTAGCTACTCAGGAGGCTGAGATCTGAGGATCAAAGTTCAAAAGCCAGTCCAGGCCAGGCATTGGTAGCTCATGACTGTAATCCTAGCTACTCAGGAGGCTGAGGATCATGGTTCAAAGCCAGCCTGGGCAGGAAAGTCCATGAGACTCTTATCTCCAATAAACCACCAGAAAACCAGAAGTGGCACTATGGTTCAAATGGTAGAGCACCTGCCTTGGGCTGAAGAGCTTAGGGACAGTGCCCAAGCCCAGAGTTCAAGCCCCACAACCAACAACAACAAAAAAAGCCAGTCCAAGCAAATCCATAAGACTCTTATCTGCAATTAAGCACCAGAAAACCAGAAGTGGCTCTGTGGCTTAAAATAGTGCTAGCCTTGAGTGTAAAAGTTCAGGGACAATGCCCAAGCCCTGAGGAGTTCAAGCCCCACAACGGACAGAAAAAAAAAAGGAACTCTGCTTTAATGCATTTCAGCTATTGTGGCTTTCATCTTTCTACATCTCATCTGCAACTGGGCCATTCCCCTTCCCAAAACCCCTTGGTATTTTATCCTATGTCTTCATTTCACCAGGCATCCCAAGTTCTCTGTGATAGTACCACATGCCATTCCAAAGTTATTCTACTTTCCCAGAACCAACAGGATGTAAGTAGATAAAAAAGATAAGGTGTTGGCTCACAGTTAGAGTCTGGCAAGTCCCAAGGATCTGCCGGATGAGTCAGAGAGCTGGAGATCCAGGAGACTCAATGGCACAGTCCACGTTCAAGTTCTCAAGACCAGAGAACTAGGGAAGAGGGTGTCTCCATTTTAGACCAAAGGACAGTAGGTCAGAGTCAGTGTTCATTTTGAGACTAAGACAAATTTTCTTCTTACTTGAGGCATGAGGCATGCTCGGCTTTTTTTAATTTTTTTTTATTTTTTTAGGTCCTGGGGCTTGAAGTCAGGGCCTGGGCTCTGTCCCTGAGCGGCTCTGTGCTCTAGGCTAGCATTCTACCACTTGAGCCACAGCGCCACTTCTGGCTTTTTCTGTGTATGTGGTACTGAGGAATTGAACCCAGGGTTTTATGCATGCTAGGCAAGCTCTCTACCATTAAGCCACCTTCCCAGCCCCCAGTCAGCCCTTTTGATGTTTTTTTTTGCTCAGGTTCTGGGCTCTTCCCTGAGCTTTTTTGCTCAAGGCTAACAGTTTACCACTGAGCCACAGCTCCACTTCCTTTTTTTTTTTTTTTTTAAAGCTCCTTGTAGCTAAGAGTCCCATGGAGTTTCCTGCCTGGGCTGGTAATACTCAGATCTCAGTCTTCCGAGTAGCTAAGATTACAGGCATGGGCCACAAAAGGGCTGTGCCAGCCCTTTTGTTCCTTTTAAGAGGGCCTTCAACCGATTAGATGACGCCCACCCACATAGGGATCTGTTTTACTCAGACTATTGAATCAAATGCTAATCTTATCCAGAAACACCCTCACAAGCACTCCCAATTTAATGTTGGACCAAACTGCTCCACATAAGTCGATATAAAATTAACCATCACACCTTCCATCACATGTCTTATGTCTGGCTAGACTGAATTACTTGTAGCATACATATGGCTACCATGACTTTTTACCTCTGGTCCCTGCTCAGAGAACTCCCCTTGCCAGAAATCCCTTTCCTGCCCATCTTATTTGTCAAGTCCCCGTTTCTTCTCAGCTTGGACCACACCTTTTATCAGCATCCTGTGTCTTTATCCTGATCTCTACCTGTGTGGATTTGGTGACTCCTTATTCTTGTCTCTTCCAAGGACTGGCCTGAGCCTCCACTGCTCAGCCCTCCCTCCCAATCCCAGACAACCAGTCTTTCCTCTGATGCTTTGTATTTAAAGCATGCTGTACTGAACTCACTTGAATCTAGGCTAGGTCACTGGGCGGCAAACAGGCAGGGATGTCATCTTACTCATCTTGTACCTTTTCACCTAAGTTCCTGGCACACCACTGGCCTTGACCTCAAAAATGTCTGGTAAATGAGGCTGGAGGTACAGCTCAATAGTAGAGTGCTTGTTTAGCATGCATTAGGTCCTGGGTTCAACCCACCTCACATCACACACACAAATAAAATAAAAATAAAATAAAAGCTTTTAATGTTCATGAATGAAATAATACCCTCCTTCCACAAAGCCAGCTCTGCATCACACAGCCAAAAGTGGCCCTTGCCTTTTCCAAACTCCCAGAGTACTTACTGCTGGGAGCTCTTGCCTGGCCTGCTCTTCTTGAATCTACCCAGCCTTCCCTGGCCCACTATTGGCTCCCAGGGACAGCCTTAGCATGGGATGGGAGATATCTGTGTCCCTCACAGACATAGATCCTTCTTTTGTTTTGTTTGTGCCAGTCCTGGGGCTTGAACTCAGGACCTGGGCGCTGCCCCTGAACTTCTTTTACTCAAGACTAATATTCTACCACTTGAGCCGTAGCTGGACTGCTGGGGGTTTTGTTTTTGTGGGGTTTTTTTTGTTGTTGTTGGTCGTGGGGCTTGAACTCTGGGCCTGGGCGCTGTCCCTCAGCTCTTCAGCTCAAGGCGAGCGCTCTACCTCTTGAGCTACAGCGCCACTTCCGGTTTTCTGGTGGTTTATTGGAGATAGGAGTCTCACTGTCTTTCCTGCCTGGGCTGGCTTTGAACCACAATCCTCAGATCTCAGCCTCCTGAGTAGCTAGGATTACAGGCGTGAGCCACCAGCGCCCGGCTTGTGGGTTTTTTTTTAATTTGGTGGAAATAAGAGTTTTATAGACTTTCCTATCCAGACTGGCTTCAAACAGGACAATCAGAACCTAGCCTCCTGAGTAGCTAGGATTACAGGTGTGAAACACTAGTGCCCAGCTTGATATTTGAATCTTAGAATACTAACCACTAACTACTGGCTAAATAGGAGCAACGTTGGCTGCATTTGGTACCAAATACCAAATACCAAATCCAGCTGTATCTCTCTCCTCCTGGACCTGCCAGGTTGGCTAAGGAAGATGCTCTATGTAAAAGGGACTCTCCCTTGCACTACACACTCAGGATCTACAGGAGAAAATCTTGCAATGTGTCTCACAGGCAGCAGAACTACAAAGAAGCGGGCTGGGAGGTTAGCCCAGTGCAAGGCCCTGGGTTCATTCCTCAGCCCTGGAAAAAAAAAAAAGAACTACAAAGAAGCAAAGTGATTACCATAAGAACCCAGCTTCTCCCTTCCTCTAAGGGGCGACATCCTGAAAAGGCTGGGAATGAACCACTGGCAGCCATCCCACATTGGTGATCATTAGGTGAGTGTCTGCTTCATAATCACTCATCTCATTGTATCTTTGCTTATGTGCTTCTCTCACATGTAATGTTTCACTAAAATAAAGGTTAGAAATAATGAGAAAGTCAGTGAAACTCTTAACTCCAATTAACCACTGAACAGCCAGAAGGTGAGGTCTGGCTCAAGTGATGAGAAAGTCAATCAAAAGGCCCAGAATTCACACACACACACACACACACACACGCACGCACACACGCACGCACGCACACACACTAAGCTAAGGGGGAGGGGAGTCTCATTTTTGTTACCAAAAAGCTGCTGCTGTTTGTTTTCAGATAATTCACATTCTGGTCACCCCAGGCTTTTCACAATTCCATCCTTGCCAGGAGTCTCATCCAGATGTGCTCTCAGCCACCCTTTCAGGGCTGCTAGTACAAAGCCACTGCCTGCACCTGCCGCAGCCCCCTCCTCCACTTGTGCCCACATTTATGCTTATCCTGAGACCTGGATGCCTGTGGGAATCAGAGAAAGGAGAAGAACCTGTTTTCTGCCTACCTTGCTCTAACTGGCCCAGGCTTGCCCTCCTGCATCTCAGCCACACATCTGTGTTGGAGGTAATCTCTGTCACTGGAGACTTGCTCATAAGATGGGACAAAGGAGAGAAAGAAGTCAGAAAAACAATGGAACACCTCTATCCTCATCCTGTAGGATTTAATTAGAATCCACAGGCATGTGGTACAATGATGAAGTTTTTGTTTGTTTGAGGTTTTGTTTTTTTGGGGGGGGAGCCTTGGGCTCTTATGTGGCTTTCCTGCTCACAGCTGGTGTTCTACCACTTGAGCCATGCCTCCAGTCTGGCATTCTGCTGGTTAGTTGACTCCTTTAGTGGCTTCTCCTGGCCTTGGGATGAAATCCAAACCTATAGCATACAAAGCCAACCCTCAGCAGCTGGCCTTTGTCCATCTCTCCAACCTTATCTGGACCTTGAACTCACTCACTAGGCTCCAGTCAAGCTGCTTTCTGGTTGTCCTCCAACATAATGATCTTGTTTTGCAGCCTCAGTGTCTTTGCATGCCATTCTCTCTACGCAAGCCTGCTCCTTACCACATGCTGGTCTTGGCTGAAATGCCACCTTTTCTTTCTTTCTTTTCTTTTTTCTTTTTTTTTTTTTTTTGGCAGTCCTGGGGCTTGAACTCAGGGCCTGGGCACTGTCCCTGAGATTCTTTTGCTCAAGGCTAGCACTCCACTACTTCAGCTGTAGCACCACTTCTGGCTTTTTCTGTTTATGTGGTACTGAGGCATTGAACTCATGGCTCATGTATGCTAGGCAAGTATTCTACCACTAAACCACATTCCCAGCCCAAATGCCACCTTTTCAAGAAGATCCTCCCCACTTATTTTTTTAAATAGTACCCACTCTCCCCCATCACCCTGCACTGCCTTATTGCCTTCATTGTACTTACCATTATTTCAAATTATCTTGCTTCATTTTCTTACTATCCTCTCACTAAAGTCAATTCAAGCTGGGTGCTGGGTGCTCACTTTGTAATCCAAGCTACTTAAGAGGATGGAAGTTTGAGGCCAATGCAGACAAAAAGTTCCTGAGACCCAGTGCTCAACTGAGAGCTGGGCTCAGTGGTGCATGTCTCTCATCTCAGCTACAACCGGAAGCCTAAAATAGGCAGATCACAGCCCAGGCAGTACCCAGGCAGGAAGTGAGACCCTATCTCAAAAATAACCATGGAGTCTTTAGTTCCTATTTCCTACATGGGGAGCAGGGAATGTTTATTGTTTTTTCTATTTTCCTCCACTCTTACCCTGTTAAAAATAAATTCTTAGCCAGGCAGTGGTGGCTCATGCCTATAATCCTTGCTACTTAGGAAACTAAGAACTAATGATCATAGTTTGAAGCCAGTGGGGAAGGAAAGTCCATGAGCAAAAAGCTCAGCAATAGTGCCCATGCCCTGAGTTCAAGCCCTAGGACCAGCGCACGCGCACACACACACACACACACACACACGCTAAAACTTTAAATAAAATAACTTGTGCAAGAAAGGGCTCAAGGTGTGGCTCAGTGGTACAGTGCCTGTCTGGCAAGCATGAGGTCCTGAGTTCAAGAGCTTCCTTGATCACTGCAAGTTCCATGCAAGAATACAATGCATGGGGCTGTGAAGGTGGCTCAGTGGTAGAGTGCTTGCCTTGCATGCATGAGGCCCTGGGTTCGATTCCTCAGCACCACATAAGCAAAAAGAAAAAAGCCGGAAGTGGCCTGTGGCTCAAGTGGTAGAGCACTACCCTTGAGCTAAAGAGCTGAGGGACAGCGCCCAGGCCCCAGAGTTCAGGCCCCATCACCGGACCCAAAAAAAAAACAAACAAGCTCCATGGCCAACAAAGCAAACAATCAAACAAAAAGACTACAATGCATACTGAATAAATATCAGCTGAAGAAATTCAATGAAATGAAGGTACAATCTCTAAAGAATTGAGACTGCTTAGTAGGGCAAAGTATTTAAAAGAAGTGCCTGACAGGGTCATTTGAGAATGTGGGGGAATTAGAAAACCAGGGTGTTCACTGTAGTTATAGCAAGCATTCATTAAGTTCTTCCGGTGTCATAGGCTCTCTCCTAAGTACTTAATATGTATTAG
>NW_012267222.1:15477583-15494439 GCF_000151885.1 Dipodomys ordii
CTCAGTGGTAGAGCGCCTGCCTTGCATGCATGAGGCCCTGGGTTTGATTCCTCAGCACCACATAAGCAAAAAGAAAAAAGCCAGAAGTTGCGCTGTGGCTCAAGTGGTAGAGTGCTAGCCTTGAGCTGAAGAGCTGAGGGACAGCGCCCAGGCCCAGAGTTCAGGTCCCATGACCGGACCCAAAAAAACAAAACAAAAAAATCAGGCAGGGAGGAAGTAGTGCTGTGGCTCAAGTGGTAGAGCGCTCTTCAGCTCAAGGCGAGCCCTTGAGCCTTGAGCTGAAGAGCACAGGGACAGCACCCAGGCCCAGAGTTCAAGCCCCACAACCGACCAAAAAAGAAATCTCCTATGCTCAAAAAAAAAAAAAAAAATCAGGCATGGAGAATTTGTTTACTAGTGCAGCTAGAAGGTAGGAGGTAGGCCTCAAACCAAGAGCTGACCTGGGAACCTATGTCCTACTGAATTAGGGTCCAGCTGGGCCAAGAAGGGCATTGCAAGGTTCTGGAAGAGAGAACTGGTGTGTTCAGGTGCACTAGCATGGCAAACAGGATGTTCAGGGCTGGTAAACCTCACAGATGGAATGTGGAGAATGAAGAGCCAGACACAAAAAGATTCTATTTGCAGCCGGGTGCAGGTGGCTCATGCCTGTAATCCTAGCTACTCAGGAGGCTGAGATCTGAGGATCACAGTTCAAAGCCAGCCCAGGCTGGAAAGACTATGAAACTCCTATCTCCAATAAACCACCAGAAAACCGGAAGTGGCATTGTAGCTCAAGCGGTAGAACGCTCGCCTTGAGCTGAAGAGCTGAGGGACAGAGCTCAGGCCCAGAGTTCAAGCCCCACGACCGACAAAAAAAAAAAAAAGATAGATCCCATTTGGTTCAAAACAGGCAACACTGTTCTAGGATCATAAAATCCATACAGTGGTTCTCTTTCAGGAGATTCATGATTGGGAGAGGCATGAGGAAGGCCTCTAGAGGTTCCCAGGCTGGCTGTGGGCTCAAGGGATCTTCCTGTCTCAGCCTTCCAAGTAGCTAGGACTACAGGTATATGCCACTATGCCCAGCTGAATAGATTATGCTCTGATATAGAAGGTAGATATACAGAGATGTCCACTTCTGACAAATTCATCTAACTCTGTTAAGATTTATGTATTCTTTACAGGATGCAGGCTATATTTAAAACTTGCAAAATTCAAGATCTTTATGGCAGCAGTAATGGGAAGGAAGGAAGGAAGGAAGACAGGAAGGAAGAGAGGGAGGGAGGGAGGGAAGGGTAGAAATGTGGCTTACTAGAAGAGTGTTTGCCTAGCATGCATGAAGCCCTGGGTTTGATTCCTCAGTACCAAATAAACAGAAGAGGCCAGAAGTGGTGCTGCGGTTCAAGTGATAGTTCTAGCATTGAGCTAAAAGAAAACTTGGGGACAGTGTCCAGGCCCTGGGTTCAAACCCCTGGACTAGGGGGAAAAAAAGAGAAGAAAAGAACCCCGTGTGTGTGTGTGTGTGTGTGTGTGTGTGGTGTGTGTGTGTGTGTGTGTGTGTGTGTGTGTGTGTGTGTGTGTGGCGCACTTCTTAACAAGTCAGAATGCTTCAGAATCTTAATAATGAGATTTGATGATCATAGAAGAGCAGCCAGGAGAGGGAGAAGAAGGAGAAGCAGGAAGATAAAAATAGGATTTGACATGTAGAAACCGGGAAAGAGAAGATGTGTCTGAGACTCTCAGAAGAAAAGAACAAAGAAATAGCTGAGAAATCCTTACTGAATCCTCAAGCAGGCAGATTCAGATACCTCAGTTATTACAGAGATTCACAGGGCTATAATAACCTTATCTGGGAAAGAGGAAGGGACAAGACAGACTAGGAACTGAAGCTGAGAGGTAGCAGGACTTATCTGAGACCCATACCTCCTGAGGAGGGGAAGTGATGGCAACTAGAAACTTCCCATTTGTGCTTCTGAGGCAGGGCTCCAAAACCCTGAGCCTTGGTCTCCTCCACTAGGGGTGGAGTGTGGGCTCAGAGGAAGTGAGGAGGAGGAGCTGGCCGTTTTGGCTGGCTAGTGGCTTCCTGCCCAAGACCCACCCTGCTTCAAGATCACCCACCTGGACTTTCCAAGTGGTAGCTAAGCATGAAGAGTCCCTGAGCTTTCAAGCAGGACAAGCCGAGGGAAGTTTACCTCTCCCCACTGCAGAGTCAGTGCTGCTGAGAGGAGGAAGCCCCGCCCCTTCTGTCAGTTTTATTTTTACCTATATCCTCCCCCTTCCACAGGAAGCTAATCTCACCCCTTGCTGATTCCTCTAGGTAACTTCAAGAGTCATCTATGAACTGAAGTTTGTCTTCACTTGAAGGAAATGCCTCAAATCAGGAAACACCCAGTCTCACAAAAGCCAAACCATTTTTTTTTTTTTTTTTGTCAGTCATGGGGCTTGAACTCCAGAGTTCAGCCTGGGCGCTGTCCCTCACCTCTGCAGCTCAAGGCAAGAACTCTACCACTTGAGCCACAGCACCACTTCTGGTTTTCTGGTGGTTAATTGAAGATAAGAGTCTCTCAGACTTTCCTGCCTGGGCTGGCTTTGAACTGTGATCCTCAGATCTCAGCCTCCTGAGTAGCTGGGATTATAGGTATGAGCCACGGCGGGCATGCAGCCCCAAACCATTTCTTGTATAGGTGCTGGCTTAGATGCCAAGAACAGAGAGAGCTCCTGTCTAGAAAGTTCACAGTTGGCCAGGGCACTCAAGCTAGGACATGTCCACAGCATCCTATTTAACAACCATCTATGGTACCTTTTGTATACAAGAGACTTGCTGAAGGAACAGGAATTGGCAGGGGACTCAAGGGAAGGTGTTACAGGAACATATAGGGGAAGGGGCTACACCTGTTGTTCAAGGTTACAGATCAGGGCTGGGGAGGTGGCTCAGTGATAGAGTGCTTGCCTTGGATGTATGAGGCCCTGGGTTCAATTCCTCAGCACCACATAAGCAGAAAAAGCCAGAAGTGGCACTGTGGCTCAAGTGGTAGAGTGCTAGCCTTGAGCTGAATTGCTGAGGGACAGTGCCTAGGCCCAGAGTTCAGGCCCCATGACTGAAAAAAAAAAAAGGTTACCGATCAAGAAAAATCTTCCTGAAGGTGACCATGTCTATCCAGGTCAAAAGAATGAAGAATGAGCACTGGGTTGTAGTTCTGTGGTAGAGCACTTGCCTAGTATATGAGAGGCCCTGTAGAAGGAAGAGAGGAATGGGAGAAGGAAAGGAAGAAAGGGAGAGGGAGAGAAGGGTGAAGGAAAGAGGGAAGAAAGAAAAGGAACCCACGGTACCAGCTACTTGGGAGCTGGGTCAGGACTAGCTGGATCAACATAGTGACATCAGAAGGGGGGGGGAGAGAGGGAGGGAATAATAGAAGGAGGGGGGAACAACAGGAAAGGGAAAAAAGAAGAATGAGTAGGAGTAGGCTGGCAAAGACTGGGGGTTGCCAAGGGAAAGGACATTCTGGGGCACAGGAAATGTCCAGCGAATGCCTGGCAGTGGGTGGGAAGAAAATGTTGAGTAAAATAGTGAAGTCATTGTCAAGTGCCTGTACTCTGCTGCCCTGGGGAACTGAGCATGTGTCCTGCTCCTGGGAAGGCCAGCTGTACTTGGGTTCTGCAGCCACCATCCTGAGGAGAGTTCATGTTCCATGGCCCCCTCATCCCTGGAGCTGGTCTCCTCTCCAGCAGCAAGCACCTGACATCTACTCACTGGCCAAGGAGTAGCTGCCCAACAGATGACATATTTTTTTCCCATGGCACCAGCTAGCTGCTGGAACTCTCAGATTACCTGTGCTCCCAACCTTTTCACCAGCGACCAACTAGCAAGAAGTCTTCAATCAGCTGAGACACCGTGGGTAGAGCGGGCTGGCTGCACAGACAGCACAATGACCCACCTCTGGAAATGGAACCTATTGTGGGTGATTCCTTGACTCCTGGACCCCTTGAAGCACTGGAGCTGCTTGGCTCTGACAGTGAGGCAGTTTGATCTGTGACAAGGGCATGGGACTAGGGCCAGATGAACTGGAAAGGGACCTCAGCTTCTTCACTTACTGGATTTGTGTGGGGGTGAGGACTCTCATCTATAAATTCACTTCCTTGCAAAGAGCTGATACCACAGAGTTGACAGAGACAGCTCTGGGTTCAGGAGGCTGAGCCCTGCTTGTCACTCATGTCTCCAATCCTCACCTGTGCTTCAGAGGTTTCACTCCAGGTGAAAATCAATGACTCCACCTGTTTTATTTTTTCTAGCGGTAGTGAGGACCAAGCCCAAAAACTTGTATACTAGGCAAGCTCTCTGCCACTGATCTACATCCCTGCCCTGTCTTTTTTTTTTGTCATGGAGCTGTCCCTCAGCTCTTCAGCTCAAGGCTAGCTCTCTATCACTTGAGCCACAGTACCACTTCCAGTTTTCTGAGTGGTTTATTGGAGTTACCTGCCTGGGGTAGCTTTGAACTATGATCCTCAGACCTCAGCCTCCTGATTAGCTAGGATTACAAGCATGAGCCACCTGCACCCGGTTTATTTTTTGGCCAGTCCTGGGGCTTGAACTTAGGGCCTGGGCACTGTCCTTGAGCTTCTTTTGCTCTGGGTTAGCACGCTACCATTTGAGCCACTGTGCCACTTCCAGTTTTTTCTGTTATGTGGTACTGAGGAATGGAACCCAGGGTTTCATGCATGCTAGGCAAACATTCTACCACTAAGCCACATTCCCAGCCCCTTTCTTAATTTTTATTTTGAAAAAGGGTCTATCTAAGTTTCCCAGATGGCCTCGGATATGAGCCTTCTGTTTCAGCTTCCTGAGTGCTGGGACTACAGATGTGCCCTACTGTGCCTGGCTTGACCTTATACTTGTTCTGGAAAACTACATAAGCATACTGAAAAAAAAAAGTTCAATTAAAAAATCTGTGTTGATAGCCAAAGGCCTGTAAGATTACCAGGCAATGAAGAAATACATACTATAAGCCATGTATAAGACGTACCTTGTATAATAAAACTGTATGATCTTCTAAAAAGACATAAGAAACCATTAACAGGCCAATAATGTGAAAGGGGTTGGAACCACGGCTCTACTGCCTAGAAAACACAAGACCTATGCAAGGCTAGTGGTTCATACCTGCAATCCTAGCAACTCAGGAGCTGAGATCAGAGGATTGTGGTTCAAAGCCAGCCTAGATGAGAAAGTCCATGAAACTCTTATCTCCAATTAACCACCAGAAAACTGGAAGTGGGGCTGGGAATGTGTCTTAAGTGGTAAAATGCTTGCCTACCATGCATGCAGCCTTGGGTTCAATTCCTCAGTACCACATAAACAGAAAAAGCTAGAAGTAGCATGGTGGCTCAAGTGGTAGAGTGCTAGCCTTGAGCAAAAGAAACTCATGGGGGCTGGGAAGGTGGCTCATTGGTAGAGCGTTTGCCTTGCATGCATGAGGCCCTGGGTTCAATCCCTCTGTACCACATAAGCAGAAAAAGCTGGAAGTGGTGCAGGTGCGCAAGTGGTAGAGTGCTAGCCTTGAGCTGAAGAGCTGAGGGACAGAAACCAGGCCCAGAGTTCAAGCCCTATGACTGACCAAAAAAAAAAAAAGAAAGAAAGAAAGAAAAGAAAAAAAGCTGGGTGCTGGTGGCCTGTAATCCTAGCTACTCAGGAGAATGAGATCTGAGGATCATGGTTCAAAGCCAGCCCGGGCAGGAAAGACCGTGAGACTCCTATCTCCAATAAACCACCAGAAAAAGGGAAGTGGCACTGTAGCTCAAGTGGTAGAGCACTCATCTTGAGCTGAAGAGCTGAGGGACAGCGCCCAGGCCCTGAGTTCAAGCCCTAGGACTGGAAAGGAATGAAGGAAAGAAAGGAAGAAAGAAAGAAAAGAAAGAAGGAAGGAAGACAAAGAAAAAAGGAAATAGAGAGAATGAGAAAGAAGGAAAGAAAGAGAAAAACTGGAAGTGGAGCTGTGGCTCAAGTTGGTAGAATGCTAGCCTTGGGCAAAAAAGCTTAGGGAAAGTACCTCGGCCCTGAGTTCAAGCCTTAAAACCAACAACAAAAATGTCAACAGGTGGGGCTGGGAATGTGGCTTAGTGGTAGAGCGTTTGCCTTGCATGCTTGAGGCCCTGGGTTCGATTCCTCAGCACCACATAAGCAAAAAAAAAAAAGCCAGAAGTGGCGCTGTGGCTCAAGTGGTAGAGCGCTAGCCTTGAGTTGAAGAGCTGAGGGGCAGTGCTCAGAGTTCAGGCCCATGACTGGACCCAAAATAAAACAAAACAAAATGTCAACAGGTGCTGAGGATATAGCTCAATGGTAGAGCCCTTGAATAACACGTGTGAGGCCCTGGGTTCTACCCTCATGGAAGGATGGGAAGAAGAGAGAAAGAGAGAGAGGGAAAAATGTTCTAGGAGCTCTGGACAGTGGGATTATGGGCCACGTTTTTCTTTTTTTTTTCATGTATTCCCTGTGTCAATAAATCTAAGTTTTTAAATTTTGTTTTGTTTTGGTGCTGGTCCTAGGGCTTGAACTCAAGAGCCTGAGCGCTGTCCCTGAACTTTTTTGCTCAAGGGTAGGGCTCTACCACTTTGAGCCACAATGTCACTTCAGTTTTCTGGTGGCTAACTGGAGGTAAGAATCTCACAGACTTTCCTGCCTCAGGTAGCTTCTAGCCACTGGTACCCAGCTGAAAACCTTTTTGGGTAGCATTTCTAATAGGTTATTAGCATCTGGCTAGTAGAGGCTACGGATGCTGATAAACAAAACACCATCCTCCACACAGAATAAGTCCCCACAATAAAACAGCATCTGACTCTTCGAGCTTGAGGAATGAATGCAGGTTCCCCAAATTCAGGAAACTCACTGTGGCATCCCTGAAGTAACACTGCACACCTGTAAACTCAGTTTTCACTTGCATCACTGCAGCAGGTGAGCAACCAATGCAGGCAAGTAAATTCCTGATCACCAGGACTCTCCGACTCCTACAGACCAATAGGAGTATCTCAGAATGCCAAGAACAACCTGGAGTCTTGGAAATATTCTGACCTGATCTGGGACACTAATTCTTTTGCCAAGGTTCAATCTACCATTCAAATCAAGAGCAAAAGGTTTACCCTAGAGATGATAAAAAGGCCCGTGTTCACCTGTGTTCACCAGAGCCAGAACATGCCCTGGTACTCCCACACCTCTGCCCAAGGCAGGCCTATCTCTTCTAATCTACTAAATGCCATTCAAATGTTACTTCCTCAATTTGTTTGTATTCTTTCCTCTTTGTTTTTATTGTTTATTTAAATATAGGAATTTTTTTCCTACTGATATTTTTTAAATCGAATACCAAAAGGAAGAAACACTAGTTTTACTCCATCATTTCTTTGTTTGTTTTTTGTTTTTTTGGTCCGGTTGTGGGGCCTGAACTCTGGGCCTGGGCGCTGTCCTTCAGCTCTTCAGCTCAAGGCTAGCACTCTACCACTTGAGCCACAGCACCACTTCTGGCTTTTTACTTTTTGCTTATGTGGTGCTGAGGAATCGAACCCAGGGCCTCATGCATGCAAGGCAAGTGCTCTACCACTGAGCCAACTTCCCAGCCCCTCCATCATTTCTAATAGTATTTCTGAATGTTTCTTCTCAGAAATTCCATATTTCCTCGTTTTTCTGCCTGTGTTCTAGCCCCTAGAAGAGTCCTGAAGGCACAGGAATTCCTGAACAAACACCAGCACAACAAGGGTGAATCCTATCAGTGAGCTAAGAAGCTCCACAGTAGAGGCCAACTGTGAACTGGCACCTAGCAGGTTATAGGAGTGAGATTTACAAGCCGTGGGCACACAGGCTCCTGCTCAGGACTGGGAGGTGCGGGGGCAGTGGCTGCTGTTTACTTTGTGTGTCATAACCAGTGCCAGACTGTGTTTCAGCCAGGAGAGCAAGGCTGCCCAGTATATTGGGCTGGGCTGAGCTGGGCAGGGCAGGGCAGGGCAGCATAGGGTAGGGCAGGGCAGGGCAAAACAGTGTCAGCCAGCTCTGGGCATGTGCTGTCTCCAGAAGACAAGCAAAACAAAGGGGGTGGGAATGGAGAAAGCAGTTCTAAATGTTGTTTACCTCTTGTGACCTTGATTTACCCCTTTCTCAGTTTTGTCCCACTTAAATCCTGGTCTGTTTCCTGGCTCAGCTACAGTTCTCATCTCCAGCTTGCACTGACTCCTGAGCATTATCTCTCCTTTCTTTAAGGCTACTAAAAACTACACTGATCAATCACCATAAGACATTGCTTATGAAGACCAAACTTTAATAGGTCAGGGACTTCCTAGTGAGCTGCTGGTGGGGTCATACAAGCTTCCATCCATGTCCCTGAACAGAATCCTAATTTTGAAAGTGAAAACTGATTGCCTCACTGAATACATAAAAACAGTATGGCTAAAGCTTATAACAAAGTACCAAAAAGGAGGCACTGTAGCAGAAGAAAAACAAGCTCTTGGGAGGAGGGCGGCAGGCACAGACCAAGGGTTCTGAGCAAAGAGACTCCTGAAGTTCACGGAAGGAAAGCTGCCTCAGCCAAAAAGACGTTGGGCCACGACAGCAGGATTCTTATTTCAGTCAGTCAAAGGCAAGCTCAGAGGAGACGGAGGTTCAGGTTTCCCATGGCTGCGGTGGGATCTGGCACCAAAGAGTGCTTTTGCTTTACTGCTCACTGGACAGAGCATGCAGCCATGGGGGTCAGCCAGTGATTCTGACTCAGGCGAACATGGCAGCACTCGCACTCTCAGCTCTCTGGCACCACAACCCGGTGCCATGATCTGTGTAAGCATCAGGGCTCAGCCACTGTCCAGCCCACTGTCCAGCAAGCCCCTGGAGAGGTCTGAGGATATGCTCCAGCCCAGCTGCATCCTCCCAGCAGAACTTTCTGAACCTGGAAGCTTGGCTGAGGATTCTGAGACCCTCAATACAGTCTTCAAAGGGGTCTGGGCCTGGGAAGCCGGTATTAGGACTTCAGTCTCCTCAACCATGTCCTTATTTGACTACTCTGGTCTTCTCAGTTTCTTTGCATCTCAGGGTAACCTTCAGTCTCCATTCTGGAACTCTGGGGAAAAACCACTTCAGATTCCCAGCACAGAGAAATGTCAAGGTCAGCAACAACCGACCACAAAGACTGTGAAACCACCCTGAGCTCATGGATCTGGTCCAAATCCAGGTTCCCACAGCTCTTTAAAGTGAACAAGATTTCTTAATAAAGCTGCTGAAACTCTATTTTTGCTCTCCTCTTGCTCGACCAATTGACACAATGGAGAAAATGTGTCAATGGTGCCAAAACAAGAAGTATAGATTTTATTTTATTTTTTTGTTGGTTGTGGGGCTTGAACTACTCTGGGCTTGAGTGCTGTCCCTGAGCTCTTTAGCTCAAGGCAGGCACTCTACCACTTGAGTCACAGTGCCACTTCCAGTTTTCTGGGGTTAATTGGAGATAAGAGTTTCATGGCCTTTCCTGCCCAGGCTGGCTTTGAACAGCAATCCCCAGATCTCAGCCTCCTGAGTAGTTAGGATTACAGGCATGAGCCACCAGCACCCACCTAAGTATAGATTGTTAAATTAAGAGAATACTGACCTTACTAAAGAATCTTAATACATTTTCCACATTATGGTGTATTTTACATTGAACAGAAGGAATTATAAAGTTGGGTGCTAGTGGCTTAATGCCTGTAATCCTAGTTACTCAGGAGATCTGAGGATCATGGTCCAAAGCCAGTCTGGGCAGAAAAGTCCCCATGAGACTCTTTATCTCTAACCATTCAAAAAGTGAAAAGTGGTGGGGCTGGGAAGGTGGCTCAGAGGTAGAGTGCTTGCCTTGTATGCATGAGGCCCTAGGTTCGATTCCTCAGTACCACATAAGCAGAAAAAGCTGGAAGTGGTGCTGTGGCTCATGTGGTAAAGTGCTAGCCTTGAGCTGAAGAGCTGAGGGACGAGTGCTCCCATGTCCAGAGCTCAGGCTCACGACTGACAAAAAAAAAAAAAGTGGCACTGTGACTCAAAGGGGTAGAGCACTGTCCTTGAACAAAAGAGCTCAGGGACAGTGCCCAGGCCCGAGTTTACCCCCCCCCCCAACAACAACAACAAAAAGGAATTATCTAAGCATGGATGAAGAGCATTAAGGTCATAGGTATTTGTTTTCTCAAATCATTTTTTGGGACAACAGTTCCCAGGTTCCTAAAACAATTGGTGGCTGAGCACCAGGGATTTATACCTATAATTCTAGCTGCTCAGGTTGCTGAGATTTGATGATCCAGACAGGGCAGGCAGGAAAGTGTGTGAGACTTTTTTTTTTTTTTTGGTCGGTCGTGGGGCTTGAACTCTGGGCTTGGGCGCTGTCCCTCAGCTCTTCAGCTCAAGGCAAGCATTCTTCCACTTGAGCCACAGCGCCACTTCCGGTTTTCTGGTGGTTTATTGGAGATAGGAGTCTCACGGTCTTTCCTGCCCCGGCTGGCTTTGAACCGCAATCCTCAAATCTCAGCCTCCTGAGTAGCTAGGATTACGAGCCACCAGCGCCCGGCTTGTGTGAGACTTTTATCTCCAATTAATCACCAGAAAAGCTTTAGTGGAGTTGTGGCTCAAGTGATAGAGTGTTAGCCTTGAGCAAAAAAAGCTCAAGGTTAGTGCCCAGACCCTGAATTCAATTCCCAGGACTGACAAAAAAAAATTCAGAAAGTAGAGGTGTATCTCTAGTGGTAAAGTGCCAGCCTTGAGTAAAAAAAGCCTAGCCAGCATGCAAAGCCCTGAGTTCATACCTCGGTGGAGTGAGGGGCGGGGTGGGGAGCATTTCAACCTAAAGCAATAGATGAAGAGGTCTGAAACAGAGGAGAGAGAAGCCTATCTACTAAACAGTGAGTCCTATCAGAGTCTCAGTGCTGCAGATTTCCAATCCAGGACCAGCACTATTAAAGCAGCTGTAGGAAGCAGGGTTAAACAAGTTAAATATCTATAAAACACTACATCATTTGGGTTAGGGCTCCAGTCCAAAAGAAGGGTTATTTACAAGAAAATCACATCCTATGTTATTTTTCTTCAAAGACAGCACACTCAAATGACACCAGAAATGACTAAATTCTCACATCAGAGTTTGTCCAAAGGGTACAACTCAAGCCAGGTGCTGGTGGCTCACACCTTAATCCTAGCTACTCAGGAGGCTGAGATCTGAGGATCGTGGTTCAAAGCCAGCCCGGGCAGGAAAGACCGTGAGACTCCTATCTCCAATAAACCACCAGAAAACCGGAAGTGGCACTGTGGCTCAAGTGGTAGAGTGCTCGCCTTGAGTTGAAGAGCTGAGGGATAGCACCCAAGCCCAGAGTTCAAGTCCCACGACCACCACCACCAACAAAAAAAACACCTCTGTTAAATCTGTGTCCTGGTAACAACGAGCAAATACTAACAATCACTCTTCAGATGACTTGTCCCACATTAACTACTTATCATCTCTAAAGATTCTGACCCAGCTAACTGCTGGGGTGGCTCACAAGTGTAACCCGAGCGACTCAGGAGGCTAAGGTTTGAGAATCTCCATTCAAAGCCAGCGAGGGCAGGGAATTCTGTGACTTTTTTTTTTTTTTTTTGGTCAGTTGTGGGGCTTGAACTCAGGATCCAGACACTGTTCCTGAGTCTCTTTGTGCTCAAGGCTAGCACTCTATTACTTGAGCCACAGCACCACTTCCAGCTGTTGTGAACAGTTTATTGGAAATAAGAGTCTTACAGGGACTTTTCTGCCCAGGCTGGCTTTGATCTGTGACCCTCAGATCTTAACCTTCTGAGTAGCTAGGATTACAGGCATGAGCCACTGGTGCCTGGCTTGTGAGACTCTTATCTCCAATAAACCACTCAGAAAAAGCTGGAAGAGGTATTAAGGCTTAAGTAGTAAAGGGCTAGCCTTGAGCAGAAGCCAGCTCAGGAAAAGTACCCAGGCCCTGAGTCCAAGCCCCAGGTCGGAAACAAAAACAAGATCCCCTGACCCACTTTCTTAGATATTCTTAGAGTATTACAGCTCTCATATTATCTGGGCTTTTGCTCACTCAGAGGGATTGCTACTAAACCTGTGGTGAAGAGAAGGGCGAAAGCTGCACACTCACAGGTACTGGCAGAGTTCAGAGGTGCTTGATCTGGAACTCAAGAGCAGCAAACTTGGTGTAGTGATGTAAGACATTGTTTGGCCTTTACAAGGTAGAGCAGTGTGCACGCTGTGTCCTCTGCTCCTGCATTTGTATCCTTGGTCACAGTGAGGCTGGAAGCCCTGTTCTGTGTCCCCAGTGTCAAGACATTATCACCTGGCTGAGCAGATCAGTGGAACTTACACAGCATGGGCGGGATGTTTTGTTTGCTTTGGGGGGAGGGGGTGGCCCATGAGACTGCCCAGGTCCTTTGTGTCCTTTGACTTCTAAACATGAAGTTGAGTCTTGAAGGATGAAAACATAAATAAATACATACATACATACATACATACATAAATGAAAGGTAGGGCAGACAGTAGGAGGTCATTAAGCATTGAGGTGTTGTCCTCATTAAAGATGGACACTGACCTCCTGGAACAAGCTAGTTGTCCTTGAGAGTGAGTTGTTTTCAAAGAGCAAGGCTGGCATCTCCTCGCTCTCTGGTTTCCCATGTGGCCATGTGAGCTCTTGATCCTGCACCGGTGCTTGTCACTGTGATGCTATCAGCCAAGGAAAGCAGAGCACATCAGAGTCAAGCCAATGGCAGCAGCAAACACCCAAACACTGTGAAATAAATAAGCTTGTCTTCTTTATAAAGTAGCCAGACTCTCATATTTTGTTGTAATTTTTTAAAAAATCAGACTAACAGAAAGCCTCAATAACTATGTGCATCTGATCATACAAAACAATAAACTCCAGGAAATGAAAATAATTTTTTAAATTTATGTTCTTTTTAATAATTTTTATTGCGGGGCTGGGAAAGTGGCTCAGTGGGAGAGAGCTTGCCTTGCATGCATGAGGACCTGGGTTTGATTCCTCAGCACCACATAAGCAAAAAGAAAAAAGCTGGAAGTGGCACTGTGGCTCAAGTGGTAGAGCACTAGCCTTGAGCTGAGGGACAGCGCCCAGGCCCAGAGTTCAGGCCCCACAACTGGACCAAAAAAAAAAAAAATTTTTTTATTGTAGGGCTGGGAAGGTGGCTCAGTGGTAGTGCTTGCCTTGCATGCATGAGGACCTGGGTTTGATTCCTCAGCACCACATAAGCAGAAAGGCCAGAAGTGGTGCTGTGGCTGAAGTGGTAGAGTACTAGCCTTGAGCTGAAGAGCTGAGGGACAGCGGCCCCCATGATAAACATACATATATGTATATGTATATAGATACATATACATATACACACACACACACACACACACACACACACACACACATATATATATATATATATATATACAGTAGTAAAGGTGATGCACAAAGAGGTTACAGTTATATAAGTCAGGTAACAATTTTTTTCTTTTTTGCTGTTTTTGTTTTATTTTTCTTCTATTTGTTCATTTATATATCTTGGGAGGATAAGGGGAGGCACAGAAATGGAGGGACAAAGGGTGAACAAATGCAGTAATGGTACTCACTGAATACTATGTTGAAAATGAACTATACAACTTGTTGGTGGATGGAAAGAATGAGAGAGCAAGGGAAGGGGTGATATTGTACAAAAGGAAATATACTTTTTACCTGACTTATGCAACTGTAACCCCTCTGTACATCACCTTTAAAATAACAATAAAAATTTTTAGAAAAAAATCAGACTAGGACTGAGAAGGTGGCTCAGTGGAAGAGTGCTTGCCTTGCATGCATGAGGCCCTGGGTTCAATTCCTCAGTACCACATAAACAGAAAAAGCTGGAAGTGGTGCTGTGTCTCAAGTGGTAGAGCGCTAGCCTTGAGCTGAAGAGCTGAGGGACAGCGCCTAGGCCCAGAGTTCAGGCCACACGACCAGACCAAAACAACAACAACAACAAAAAATCAGACTAGTACAGTGGAAATAGTTAATCAAAGAAGGTTGACTACAATATTGTAAAAAAGCAAAATATTGGGTATAACGTTAAGCGCTGTCAGGTGGTAAATGATGACAGAAAGCACTACCAATCATTTGATATAATCGTATGCAGCCTTATAGAGAATGAAGTAGGCAGGAATGTTTGTTCTTGCTCATAATCCAGCCCACAAATAATTTACCATCCATACAGAATATGCAGATCAACAAGTAGATGATCCTGAGAAAATTAGAAATACTTATGCCTAAGTATATGTAACTTGATAGATGGCAGACATTTTCTGGAAGGTAATCTAATTAATTGTATGTACTTGTGAAGATGGGAACAATAGAGGAGGGAAAGTTTTCACTGTGTATCTTTCTGTATTCTTTTCATTAACTGCAAGTGTGTGTGAATCACAACGACTTAAGAAGGAGGAACAGGAAGTGGTGCTGTGGCTCAAGTGGTAGAGTGCTAGCCTTGAGCTGAAGAGCTCAGGGACCGTGCCCAGGCCCAGAGTTCAAGCCCCACGACAGACAAAAAAAAAAAAAGAGGAGGAAGAGGAGTTTCCCTTCCTACCTAAATCTTTCCTAATGAAAATCCCTAGCCCACTTACAGGTGTTTTGGTTAGGAATAGTCTCAGGTGTCAGTGGACTCATTTTCAAGGTTAGCTCTGCAAGATGGAGCAACTATACAAGTGATTCACTTTATACACCTATCCGTTTTAGTTGGGTGTTGGTGTGCCTCAGGCCTGTAATCCTAGCTACTCAGGAGACTGAGATCTGAGAATCAAGATTCTAAGCCAGCCGGGGAAAGAAAGTCGATGAGACTCTTATGTCCAATTAATCTGAAGAAACGAAAAAAGCCGGAAAGCGAACTAAGGTTTAAGTGGTAGAGTGTTAGCCTTGAACAATAAAAGCTGAGGGGCAGTGTCCAGACCCTTAATGCACGCGCACACAATACACAACCTTACCAGTTTTAATGCAAAGCTCCCCTTCCTCACACACACAACAGTGTGCAAAACTCCAGTTCCCTGCTTGCTTTTTTTTTTTTTTTTCTATCCGACTTTGTTGGGAGCGTTCCACATCCATCCTCCTCGACAGGAGTCTTAACTTTCCAGGTTCAACTCACAGCTGCCCCAGCTGTCTCCATGAACAGCGACAGCTGCGACCAGTTGTTGCATGTTGGCCTCTCAGATACCTTCCCCCGCGCTCGATCCTCCCAACAAGCCCCTGGGTAGCTGCTGTCACCTGCGGTCACCGAGACAGGGGACCTGCTCGCCAAGTCTGAAGTGCTGCCAGGGCCCACGGGCGCACAGCGGCCCGCCCCCGCCCGCCCCACGGGCGCCGCCCTGAGGGCCAAGGAACCCCCTCATGGACGCAAAGCCACGCCAGGCCGAGGCGCCGCGGGTCCCACGGGCCGAGGTCCTCCCACGGGTCCTCCCACGGGAGGACGGGGACAGGGCAGGTGAGCGGGAGCGACTCGTTCACCAGCACAGGTGCCGGGTCAGGGGGCGGGAGAAGCGGGGTGGGAGGGACAAGCTATGCCCTGTCACTCACTACCCAGACCCGCACTCGGGGATGGAGCCGTGGGACGCACCGCCGGAACCGGAAGTCGCTCAAGACCGGAAGTTGGCAGGGCGGAACTAGGGGAGAAGGACCGGGCTACTCTAGGCTTCGGCGGTGTTTTGCCACTCGGTGGTTCTCGCTCTTCGGTGGTCGCGCGCGCGCGTGGCTCCTGGGGCGCGGGGCCGTGGCGTCGCCCCGGCCGCTTTCTCCTGGCTGGGGGATGGGCCGTGCTAGTCCTTCTGAGCCGCGTTTGGCCCCTTGCAAAATGGGAAGAGACGAGCGAGCGAGAAGTGGGAAGCGTGGGAGCCCGCGCCCCGCCCGGAGGTTACACCCTGGGGCCTTTGCACGGCCTCTGGGAGGCGGAAGGCCGCCCGGGAGGGGAGGGCCGGGCTGCCCGGCGTCCGCTGCCGTCCAGCCACATAGGCCCTGCCTCAGTGTGCCCAAACGGCCATGAGCTAGACCCATCGGGGATGGGCAGCCTGCCCCAGGACGGGCCTGTGTACATTAGGAAGCTCAGTCAGCCGTGGGGCCTCTTTCCCAAGTCTTCCCCGTTGCTCTCTGATGAGGCCACCAGCCCTGAGCCATGGCGACCTGCTGTGGCAGATCCGGTGTAGGCCTGAGCTCGCAGGTTGAAGGGCTCAGGCAGGGAGAGCAGAGGCTGCCTTCCTTGGCTCTTTCCTGGAGGAGACAGCTCTCAGTTGTCCCATCCCTCTCTCCTTCTCACCTGGCTGATCAAATGGAGTGGACTAGAGGATCCCAAAGCCCCCTGAGGGCTGGGGCACCCCAGCGCCAGTGTCCTTGGGGAAGTAAAGATGTGCCCCTGGTTCACACTGCCATTGTAAAGTTCTAGACAGCCACAGCCCTGCCACTAGATCAAGAACCAGGACCCTTTACGCAGGGTGTCCTCTACTAACGTAGCAGTGGGTGCCCCTCCTCAGTCACTCCTACAATCAGGTGTCCACCCCGTACCGCTTCTCTCAGCCTTGGTTTCCCCCACTTGTAAAATGAGATGGTGGACTAGATCCCCAGCTTCCGACAACCCTGCCGGGAAAGAGGAGACTGCGACACGGTGGCTTCCAGAAGAGCTCCAGTTTTTAGTCTTAGAACTTATATAAAAGTATATAAGATGATTTTTGGTAAGATAATTGTAACATTCAAGGTTAAATTAATATTCTGTACTTTGCCTCTGCCACTTAGCTTTCTTTCTTTTTTTTTTTTTGGACCGGTCGTGGGGCCTGAACTCTGGGCCTGGGCGCTGTCCCTCAGCTCTTCAGCTCAAGGCTAGCGCTCTACCACTTGAG
>NW_012267222.1:15494489-15501569 GCF_000151885.1 Dipodomys ordii
CTCTGGGCCTGGGCGCTGTCCCTCAGCTCTTCAGCTCAAGGCTAGCGCTCTACCACTTGAGCCACAGCGCCACTTCCGGCTTTTTTCTTTTTGCATATGTGGTGCTGAGGAATCGAACCTAGGGCCTCTGGCATGCAAGGCAAGCGCTCTACCACTGAGCCACTTTCCCAGCCCCACTTAGCTTTATTCCCCAAGCTTTTTTTCTTTTTGTCCGTCATGGGGCTTGAACTCTGGGCCTGGGCACTGTCCCTCAGCTCTTCAGCTCAAGGCAAGCACTCTACCACCTGAGCCACAGCACCACTTCCGGTTTTCTGGTGGTTTATTGGAGATAATCTCATGGCCTTTCCTGCCTGGGCTGGCTTTGAACCACAGTCCTCAGATCTCAGCCTCCTGAATAGCTAGGATTACAGGCTTGAACCACTGGCGCCTGGCTTTCTTCCCCAGCTTTCTGTCCACTCATTGCTGCTTGTACACTGGCCTGCCTGCCCACCCTCCCGCGTGCCCGCCCTTCCTTCCTTCCTTCCTTCTTGTACTCAGGCCCTAGGTACAGTCCTTTAGCTCTTTTGCTCAAGGCTAGTACTCTCTCACATGAGCCACAGTTCCTTTTCTGGATATTTGGGGTTAATTGAAGTCTCACAGTCTTTCCTGCCTAGGCTGGTTTCAAGCCATGATTTTCAGATTTCAGCCTCCTGAGTAGCTGGGCTAACAGATGTGAGCCACCCAATGCCCCACCACTGGTCCCCTTATTTTGCAACCAGGCAAGCTCCTCTTCACTTCGTTTGCTGGTCTCTGCTTGCAGTGTGCTTTCCTGACACCTGTTCACCAAGGTTTCAGCTCACACATAGCTGGTGTCACCACCCCTGTGTCCACCTGCCCCCAAAATACCCATCCTGCAGAGTTTTGTTGTTGCTGTTGTTTTTACTGTTCCTGGGGCTTAAACTAAGAGCCTTGTGCTCTCCCTTAGCTTTTTTACCCAAGGCTAGCCTTCTACCACTTGAGCCACACCTCTACTTCTGGCTTGTTCACTCGTTTTGATGACATTGTATCAGATAAAGGACAATGGTTCCATTTTATCACCTCAGTGGCACAGCCATCCTTTTTTTTTTCCCGGTTGTGGGGCTTGACCTCTGGGCCTGGGCACTCTCCCTGAGCTCTTCAGCTCAAGGTGAGCACTCTACCACTTGAACTATAGTACCACTTCTGGCTTTTTCTGAGTGGTTTATTGGAGATAAGGGTCATATGGACTTTTCTGCCCAGGCAGGCTTTGAACCACAATCCTCAGATCTCTGCCTTCTGAGTAGCTAGGATTACAGGTGTGAGCCACCGTGCCCAGCTTTACCTATTTATTTTCTACCTCATCCTCTACAGGCAGGGTCCACAAAGCCATGTCACCACACATAAGCTTGAACATAGGCAGGGAAAGCATTTATTGAATCAGTAAGTGAATGGAAAGGAAAAGAAGTCTCAACTTTTATAATAAAGCCAATGTGTCAGAGGCCAAGGGCCACTGCTGTAGTCTAACAGGGTAAGGAGCTAGGCATGGTATGCTTGCCTGTAATCTCAGCACTTGGAGTCAGGGGCTAAGAGTAGGATATTGGCTTGGGGTACATAACAAGACCTTGTCTCAAACAAAGTTAGGCTTATTTCCTGGATGTGGCAAGAGAAACAGAACATGAAAAAAAAAAGTGCAGTATCTCCCCAAAGGAAGAAACAGGGTAGTTATGGGATCTAGGAGAGGTGGGGTTGAGGAATAACTGAGGTGAAGCAGTGTTCTTGGCCCCAAGTAAACCGGTTATATATGAAGAGCTTAACATCTGGCTTGACCAGAATCCAGCCTCAGAGTTCTGTTTCCCTGATCCCACAGAGTTAAGATAAATAGACTTTTGTGCTCAAAAACCCCTCTGTGAAGTTCTGCACCTGGGCTGCAAATCTAGGCTACAGCTCTGACCCACTAGAGTGGGAGGCTCTGTGCCACCGATGTGATGTCCAAGAGCTCAGTGTCTAATTTTAGAGAACAAAGATTCTCAGCATTACACCTTTGGTGTTAAGAGATTCTTTTCTCTTTTGATGATGCTGAGGATTGAAGTCAGGGCCCTGTTGGCCCCCTACAAATGCTCCACCACTGAGCTCCGTCCCCAGCCTCAACGAAAGACAGTTTGTCCGTTTACATTTGATGGGAATGTCTGATGTCACGGTCATCTAGATATAAGAACCACTGAGACCTCTGATCTTCCTGTCTCCCCATAGCTCCCTGACCCTAGACTGGACATCACTGTGGGTCCCCATTGGAACAAGGCCAGGTCACAACCACTACTTGGGGTGACCCAGCCTCCTAGTTGGATTGTGGCTCTGCCAAGTTTGGTCCATCTCTGCCTCTTATTCCTGACAGTACCAATAGGAGCTCAGCCTGTCTCCTTGCAACCTAATTGTTGGCAGGTTCTCTTTTTTGTTGTTCTGGGGCTTGAACTCAGGACCTATGCGTTGTCCCTAAACTCCTTTCTTGGCTCAAAGCTAGTGCTGTAACACTTGAGCCACACCATTTCTACATAAGAATCTCACAAGCCAGGCATTGGTGGCTCATGCCTGCAATCCCAGCTACTTAGGAAGCCAAGATCTAAGGATCATGGTTCAAAGCCAGCCTGGGCAGGAAAGTCCGTGAGACTCTTATCTCTAGTTAACTACCAGAAAACTGAAAGTGGTACTATGGCTCAAATGGTAGAGTACTAGCCTTGATCAAAAGAGCTCAGGGACAGTGCCTAGGCCCAGAGTTCAGGCCCCACGACTGACAAAAAGAAAAAGAAAAAAAAAAGAAAGAAAAGAAATTGAAGGAAGGAAGGGAGGGAGGAGTGAGGGAGGAAAGAAAAGAAAAAGAAAAGAAAATTAATTAAACGGTTGGCAGTTTTAGGCCAGACTATATGACTCTCTGCTGCCCACATGTGGTGACCAGAGGACATAGCAGTCCCAGTTTCCCCCTTGAGGCTAATCCATGGGAGTGTGGGATTATGCACTGCCCTTTCTCCTGAAACTGTTCTGGAAGGTTTTCAAAGGACACTTTTTTTTGTTGTTGTTGGTTATGCGGCTTGAACTCTGGGCTGGGCGCTGTCCCTCAGCTCTTCAGCTCAAGGCAAACACTCTACCACTTGAGTCACAGTAGCACTTCCAGTTTTCTAGTGGTTTATTGGAGACAAGAGTTTCATGGAAAGCTGGGTGCCTGTGGCTCATGCCTGTAATCCTAGCCACTCAGGAGGCTGAGATCTGAGAATCACAGTTCAAAGCCAGCCCTGGCAGGAAAGGCCTTGAGAATCTTATCTCCAATAAACACTAGAAAACCAGAAGTGGTGCTGTGGCTTAAGTGGTAGAGTGCTTGTCTTGAGCTAAAGAGCTGAGGGACCGTGCCCAGACCCAGAGTTCAAGCTCCATGACTGACCAGAAGAAGAAGAAGGAGGAGGAGGAGGAGGAGGAAGAAAGAAAGAAAGAAAGAAAGAAAGAAAGAGTTTCATGGACTTTTTTGCCCAGGATGGCTTTGAACCACAATCCTCATATCTCAGCCTCCTGAGTAGTTAAGAAAGAAAGAAAGAGTTTCATGGACTTTTTTTTGCCCAGGATGGCTTTGAACCACAATCCTCATATCTCAGCCTCCTGAGTAGCTAGGATTATAGGTGTGAGCCACCGGTGCCTAGCTCGAAGGGCACTTCTTGACCCTGGGGGAGAGGAGAAAAATTGTGGGGCTGTTTGTGATGTGTGGCATCAGAAGATGGGAAGGGGTGGCAGAGGGGGCATTTTAGGAAGTATTGTTAGCAGGCAGTAGTGTCTTCTGCCTGTAATCCTAGCTACTCAGGAGGCTGAGATCTGAGAATCACAGTTCGAAACCAGTCCAGGCAGAAAACGTCTATGAGACTCTTACCTCCAATTAGCCACCAAAAAGCTGATAGTAGAGCTAGAGCTCAAATGGCAGAGTGCTAGTATTGAGTGCAAAAGTTAAGAGAGAGCACAAGGCTCTGACTTTAAGTCCCAGAAAAAAAGAAAGAAGAAAGAAGAGAAGGAGAAGGAAAAGGAGGAGAGATCCCTTATCACTTAATAATTTCATTTCTTTTTTTTTTTTTTGGGTCTGGTTGTGGGCCTGAACTCTGGATCTGGGCGCTGTCCCTCAGCTCTTCAGCTCAAGGCTAGCGCTCTACCACTTGAGCCACAGCACCACTTCCGGCTTTTCTGCTTATGTGGTGCTGAGGAATCAAACCCAGGTCCTCATGCATGCAAGGCAAGCACTACCACTGAGCCACCTTCCCAGCCCTACAATAAAAAAATTTTTTTTTTTTTTGGTCCAGTTGTGGGGCCTGAACTCTGGGCCTGGGCGCTGTCCCTCAGCTCAAGGCTAGTGCTCTACCACTTGAGCCACAGTGCCACTTCCAGCTTTTTTCTTTTTGCTTATGTGGTGCTGAGGAATCGAACCCAGGGCCTCATGCATGCAAGGCAAGCGCTCTACCACTGAGCCACCTTCCCAGCCCCAATAATTTCATTTCTTGAAATATAGATAGGTAGATATAGATATCAATATCTCAAGGCTGGGGATGTAGCTCAATGGTACAGCTTGCCTAGCATGAGCAAAGTCCTGGGTTCATCCTCAACACCACACACACACACAAAAGTAAATATTGTAGAGACCTGCCCTTGTTGGGACTAAGTCCTTTTCCTGGATTTCAGGAGTCCCAGGAAACAAAAGATTGCACTGTTTTTGTTTGGCTTTGTTCTTTTTGTTTGGCTTTGTTCTTTTTGTGCCCATCCTGGGGCATGAACTCAGGGCCTGGGCACTGTCCCTGTAATTTTTGGTCAAGGCTAGTTCTCTACCACTTGAGTCACAGCTCCATTTCTGGCTTTTATTCCCCTGGTAGTTAATTGAAGATAAGTCTTATGGGTTTTACTATCCAGGCTGGCTTTGAACGGAGATCTGCAGATCTCAGCTTCCTGAGTAGCTAGGATTACAGGCATGAGCCATCAATGCTTGGCAGCTACACTGCTTGTTAGGTTGCTTTTGTTGGCATATCTGGGGTCTTTCAGGCCTCAACACCTTGCTGGGCTGCAGCCTTGGACATTGTGTGAATCTATGCCGCAGATCTATGCCTATGTCTCCTCTCCATGTATCCAGGCCTTGCCTCTGCATTCCCTACCCAGAACTAGCCATGAGGCACGTAGCTAGTCATAGTTTAATATGATGGCTCACACTTGACAGGTAAGCTAGTTACGGTTTAATGGATGGCTTTTTTTTTTGTCAGTACTAGGACTTGAACTCAGGGCCTAGATGCTGTCCTTGAGATTCTTTTGTTCAAGGCTAGCACTCAACCATTTGAGCCACAGCACCACTTCTGTTTTTTTTGGAGACAAGAGTTTCATGGACTTCTGTATCCAGGCTGGCTTTGAAACACAATCCTCAGATCTCAGTCTCCTCAGTAGTTACGATTACAAGTGTTAGCCACCAGCCCCTAGCTCTGGATGACTCTTTATAAATAAGGAGATACTTCAGGAGAAGAGCCGTGTCTGCCTCCCCCTCTGAATCCTCTCCTGGAATGTTTGTTTGGGGCTGGGAAGGTGGCTGAGTGGTAGAGCGCTTGTTTTGCATGCATGAGGCCCTGGGTTCGATTCCTCAGCACCACATAAGCAAAAAGAAAAAAAAAAGCCAGAAGTTGCACTGTGGCTCAAGTGGTAGAGTGCTAGCCTTGAGCTGAAGAGCTGAGGGACAGCGCCCAGGCCCAGAGTTCAGGCCCCACGACCAGACCCAAAAAATAAATAAATATTTGTTTGTTGAATGAATGGGTGAGCCTAGTTCTCCCCCTCTCCGGCCAATCAAAAGGCAGAGGATATATGGTCCCTCCCACTGTCCCGTGAGCCTCCCCAGAGCTGATGGAGCTGGGTTTTCTGCAGGGTGGAGTGGTTTTATGCTTGCATTGAGAAGCCACTAGTATGTGTGTGAGGGTATACACTTCTCTGGGTCTGTTTATACACGGAAAGTCCTGTGTTCTAGGACTCCTCATGTCCCAGGCTAACTAGGCTGACTGAACACCCCACAACGGCTCCCTTCTCCCTCTGGACCTCTTTCCTTTTCATCCTCTTCTGAGAGGGTGGGGTCCACTGTCACCTCTGCACTTCTGTTTTGTGTTCTGAGGGGGATGTCAGAGGAGAAGGCATGAATGAGTGCAGAAGAGGACTCAGTTTGGACGTTCTGAAAGCTCTTTATTTATGAAGGAAGTGGGGTCAGCACAGCCAGCTGGGCCTTGGTGCTAGTTGTTTGCAATGGTCTGGAAAAAAGCAAGAGTGGAAAGGAATAGACTAGTTAGAGCCAGGTACTGTAGTTCACACCTATAATCCTATCTACTTTCAAGCTAAGATTGTGAGCATGGCAGTTCTAAGCCAGCCTGGGCTTAAACTTGAGGCCTGGGCACTATCCCTGAGCTTTTTCACACAAAGCGAGCACTTGACCATTTGAGCTACACTTCTACTTCTGGCTTTTTTGGTGATAAATTGGAGAGAAGAGTCTCCTGGATTTTCCTGCTTAGGCTAGCCTCAAATTGCAATCCTCAGATCTCAGCCTTCCAAGTGGCTAGGATTACAGGTGTGAGCCACCAGCACTTAGTGCTGTTCATGAACAATATCAGTGACCTGTCAGATCACCTGTTCCCAGATGGGGTCTGAGCTCTTCCCTGTCACAGCTGTCCCTACCCTTCAGCATTATTGTCCACTTCCCTCTCTGTGCGCCCACCAAGTGGCTCTTTGCACTGCATCCCTCTCCCTCTCCTTTTTACTCTCTCTCCCTCCCTCTCCCTCCTCAAGAAGGACCTGCTTAGCTGGATGCTGGTGGCTCAAGCTTGTAATCCTAGCTACTCAGGAGGCTGAGATCTGAGGATCGCCATCCAAAGCTAGCCCAGGCAGAAAAGTCTGAGACCCTTATCTCCAATAAACTACTTAGAAAAAGCCAGACAAGTGCTCTGGCTCAAGTGGTAGAGCACTAGCCTTGAGCAGAATCTCAGGGACAGTGCCCAGGCCCTGAGTTTATGCCCCAGGACCAGCAGAAAAAAGAGGAGGAGGAGG
>NW_012267222.1:15504791-15506444 GCF_000151885.1 Dipodomys ordii
GGGACAGCGCCCAGGCCCAGATTTCAGGCCCCATGACCGGACCAAAAAAAAAAAAAAATCTTACAGATTTTTTTTTTTGTCAGTCGTGGGGCTTGAACTCTGGGCTTGGGTGCTGTCCCTGTGTTCTTCAGCTCAAGGTGAGCACTCTACCGCTTGAACCATAGCGCCACTTCCAGTTTTCTAGTGGTTTACTGGAGATAAGAGTCTCACAGGCTTTCCTGCCCAGGCTGGCTTTGAACCGTGATCCTCAGATCTCAGCCTCCTGAGTAGCTAGGATGACAGGCGGGACCCACCCAGATGTCCCATTCAACTATCCATGATTGGGAGGATGGGGGAGAAGGCTAGGTCTGGAGGGGAGTGAAGGCACAGTGTGATAACTGGACTTGGGGAGACCCTCTACACCCCCCCACACAGGGCCTGCCCTTCTGCCACTGTCCCTGTGGTCAGCTAGCAGGGGCAACACTTACTGGAGAGACGCCCCAGCCGCTAATGTAGCAGGGTTCTCCATTAGGTAAGATGTCACCAGCAGGGGGGAGGCGGGCAAGCTGGACTTCTTCTCCCAGCTGGGCACTTCGAGAGAGCTTGACCAGGGCGATATCATTGCTGGGAGGGAGGGTGGGGAGGAAAGGAGTCAATCAGAACCTAGGCCTCCAGCCCCGTACTCTACCACTTGAACCACAGCTCCACTTTTGGCTTTTTAGTGGATCATTGGAACTAAGAATCTCATGGATTTTTCTGCTAGGGCTAGCTTCAAACCCGTATCCTTAGATCTCAGCCTCCTGAGTAGTTAGGATTACAGGCATGAGCCACTGATACCTGACTGGCAATGATCCTTAATGGCTCTGCTTCTACCCTTGGGTGGGTGTCACTTGAGCCCATGTCATGGAGGAAGTGTTGGGGAGCCCAGGCCCCAAGCCTGAGAGTTTACTCACCCGCAGGCCACACATTTATCATTCCACTCGGGGTGCACAAAGAGACCTTCAGGGTTGACGGGGATCACCTGCTCAGGCCCTTCCTCCACAGCCCGGTCATACTCACCCAGCACCACCCGATAGGTCAGCAAGGACCTGTCAAGAAGCAAAGTCGGTCTGGGCCTGGGGCCAACCTCCCTTCTTGCCATAGCCATGCTTTGGTCTCACGCAGGGAGGGGGCAGATGGGATGACTTACGAGATACAGTGTCCTGCAGTCAGGACCCAGTCGGGGGCGATCAGGGTGCCACCGCAGGTGTGATGGAAGGCTCCTTCTTTCTCATACTGCAGGGAGACCTGGAGGCCAAGGAGCACAGAGCATGGGTGGCCTCAAGCCCACTGGAAGGATGGCCATCAGCAGACTGGTAGGTTCCACACTGTACAACTCTTTCGAGCAGTGCACAACCCATACCACTGCTCATGTGGGCCCTACCGCTTTTTCTCTGGGTCATATTTTAATCTGCCAAAGCTGCCCCACCTTAGGCTCTATGGCCTATCCTCTAGGACATCCCTAAATTTTCTTTTTCTCAAGAACCCTCCATGAAGGCTGGGAAGGTGGCTCAGTGGTAGAGCGCTTGCCTTGCACGCATGAGGCCCTGGGTTCGATTCCTCAGCACCACATAAGCAAAAAGAAAAAAGCCGGAAGTGGCACTGTGGCTCAAGTGGTAGAGCGCTAGCCTTGAG